>NW_024543298.1:0-538600 GCF_018167655.1 Microtus oregoni
CTCAGGGTGCAGGGAGCTCAGTGCTCGGGGTGCTCGGTGCTCAGTACTCAGGGTGCTGAGTGCTCAGTACTCAGGGTGCTGGGTGCTCAGTACTCATGGTGCTGGGTGCTCAGTACTCAGGGGGCTGGGTGCTCAGTGCTCAGGGTGCTGGGTGCTCAGTGCTCAGGGTGCTGGGTGCTCAGTGCTCGGGGTGCTGGGTGCTCAGTTCTCGGGGTGCTGGGTGGTCAGTGCTCAGTGCTCAGGGTGCTGCGTGCTCAGTGCTCAGTGCTCAGGGTGCTGGGTGCTCAGTACTCAGGGTGCTGGGTGCTCAGTACTCAGGGTGCTGGGTGCTCAGTTCTCACCCTGCTGGGTGCTCAGTACTCTGGATGTTGGGTGCTCAGTACTCAGGATGCTGGGTGGTCAGTGCTCGGGGTGCTGGGTGCTCAGTGCTCAGGGTGCTGGGTGCTCAGTGCTCAGGGTGCTGGGTGCTCAGTACTCAGGGTGCTGGGAGCTCAGTGCTCGGGGTGCTCGGTGCTCAGTACTCAAGGTGCTGGGTGCTCAGTGCTCAGGGTGCTGGGTGCTCAGTGCTCAGGGTGCTCGGTGATCAGTTCTCAGGGTGCTGGGTGCTCAGTGCTCAGGGTGCTGGGTGCTCAGTGCTCGGGGTGCTGGGTGCTCAGTGCTCAGGGTGCTGGGTGCTCAGTGCTCAGGGTGCTCGGTGATCAGTTCTCAGGGTGCTGGGTGCTCAGTGCTCAGGGTGCTGAGTACTCAGTACTCAGGGTGCTGGGTGCTCAGTGCTCAGGGTGCTGGGTTTTCAGTGCTCAGGGTGCTGGGTGCTCAGTGCTCGGGGTGCTGGGTGCTCAGTGCTCGGGGTGCTGGGTGTTCAGTGCTCGGGGTGCTGGGTGCTCAGTGCTCGGGGTGCTGGGTGCTCAGTGCTCAGGGTGCTGGGTGCTCAGTACTCAGGGTGCTGGGTGCTCAGTGCTCGGGGTGCTCGGTGATCAGTACTCAGGGTGCTGGGTGCTCAGTGCTCGGGGTGCTCGGTGATCAGTACTCAGGGGCTGGGTGCTCAGTGCTCAGGGTGTTGAGTACTCAGTACTCAGGGTGCTGGGTGCTCAGTGCTCAGGGTGCTGGGTGCTCAGTGCTCAGGGTGCTGGGTGCTCAGTGCTCGGGGTGCTGGGTGCTCAGTGCTCGGGGTGCTGGGTGCTCAGTGCTCGGGGTGCTGGGTGCTCAGTGCTCGGGGTGCTGGGTGCTCAGTGCTCAGGGTGCTGGGTGCTCAGTACTCAGGGTGCTGTGTGCTCATTACTCAGGGTGCTGGGTGCTCAGTGCTCACGGTGCTGGGTGCTCAGTCCTCAGTGTGCTGGGTGCTCAGTACTCAGGGTGTTCAGTGCTTAGTACCCAGGGGGCTCAGTGCTCAGTACTCAGGGTGCTGGTTGCTCAGTGCTCGGGGTGCTCGGTGCTCAGTACTCAGGGTGCTGGGTGCACAGTGCTCAGGGTGCTGGGTGCTCAGTACTCAGGGTGCTGGGTGCTCAGTACTCAGGGTGCTGGGTGCTCAGTACTCAGGGTGCTGGGTGCTCAGTGCTCAGGGTGCTGGGTGCTCAGTACTCAGGGTGCTGGGTGCTCAGTACTCAGGGTGCTCGGTGCTCAGTACTCAGGGTGCTGGGTGCTCAGTGCTCAGGGTGCTTTGTACTCAGTACTCAGGGTTCTGGGTGCTCATAACTCAGGGTGCTGGGTGCTCAGTGCTCAGGGTGCTGGGTGCTCAGTGCTCAGGGTGCTGGGTGCTCAGTACTCAGGGTGCTGGGTGCTCAGTGCTCAGGGTGATCGTTGCTCAGTACTCAGGGTGCTCAGTACTCAGGGTGCTGGGTGCTCAGTGCTCAGGGTGCTGCGTGCTCAGTACTCAGGGTGCTGGGTGCTCAGTGCTCGGGGTGCTGGGTGCTCAGTGCTCAGGGTGATCGGTGCTCAGTACTCAGGGTGCTGGGTGCTCAGTGCTCAGGTTGCTGGGTGCTCAGTCCTCAGGGTGCTCAGTGCTCAGGGTGCAGGGAGCTCAGTGCTCGGGGTGCTCGGTGCTCAGTACTCAGGGTGCTGAGTGCTCAGTACTCAGGGTGCTGGGTGCTCAGTACTCATGGTGCTGGGTGCTCAGTACTCAGGGGGCTGGGTGCTCAGTGCTCAGGGTGCTGGGTGCTCAGTGCTCAGGGTGCTGGGTGCTCAGTGCTCGGGGTGCTGGGTGCTCAGTTCTCGGGGTGCTGGGTGGTCAGTGCTCAGTGCTCAGGGTGCTGCGTGCTCAGTGCTCAGTGCTCAGGGTGCTGGGTGCTCAGTACTCAGGGTGCTGGGTGCTCAGTACTCAGGGTGCTGGGTGCTCAGTTCTCACCCTGCTGGGTGCTCAGTACTCTGGATGTTGGGTGCTCAGTACTCAGGATGCTGGGTGGTCAGTGCTCGGGGTGCTGGGTGCTCAGTGCTCAGGGTGCTGGGTGCTCAGTGCTCAGGGTGCTGGGTGCTCAGTACTCAGGGTGCTGGGAGCTCAGTGCTCGGGGTGCTCGGTGCTCAGTACTCAAGGTGCTGGGTGTTCAGTGCTCAGGGTGCGGGGTGCTCAGTCCTCGGGGTGCTCCATGCTCAGTGCTCAGGGTGCGGGGTGCTCAGTCCTCGGGGTGCTCCATGCTCAGTGCTCGGGGTGCTGGGTGCTCAGTGCTCGGGGTGCTGGGTGCTCAGTGCTCAGTACTCAGGGTGCTGGGTGCTCAGTGCTCAGGGTGCTGAGTGCTCAGTACTCAGCGTGCTGGGTGCTCAGTACTCAGGGTGCTGGGTGCTCAGTGCTCAGGGTGCTGGGTGCTCAGTGCTCAGGGTGCTGGGTGCTCAGTGCTCGGGGAGCTCGGTGCTCAGTACTCAGGGTGCTGGGTGCTCAGTACTCAGTGCTCGGGGTCCTGGGTGCTCCGTGCTCAGGGTGCTGGGTGCTCAGTACTCAGGGTGCTGGGTGCTCAGTGCTCAGGGTGCTGGGTGCTCAGTGCTCAGGGTGCTGGGTGCTCAGTACTCCGGGTGCTGGGTGCTCAGTGCTCAGGGTGATCGGTGCTCAGTACTCAGGGTGCTCAGTACTCAGGTTGCTGGGTGCTCAGTGCTCAGGGTGCTGGGTGCTCAGTACTCAGGTTGCTGGGTGCTCAGTGCACGGGGTGCTGGGTGCTCAGTGCTCAGGGTGATCGGTGCTCAGTACTCAGGGTGCTGGGTGCTCAGTGCTCAGGGTGCTGGGTGCTCAGTCCTCAGGGTGCTCAGTGCTCAGGGTGCTTGGTGCTCAGTTCTCGGGGTGCTCGGTGCTCAGTACTCAGGGTGCTGAGTGCTCAGTACTCAGGGTACTGGGTGCTCAGTACTCATGGTGCTGGGTGCTCAGTACTCAGGGGGCTGGGTGCTCAGTGCTCAGTGCTCAAGGTGCTGGGTGCTCAGTGCTCAGTGCTCAGGCAGCTGGGTGCTCAGTACTCAGGGTGCTGGGTGCTCAGTACTCAGGGTGCTTGGTGCTCAGTTCTCAGGGTGCTGGGTGATCAGTACTCTGGGTGTTGGGTGCTCAGTACTCAGGGTGCTCAGTGCTCAGTACTCGGGGTGCTGGGTGCTCAGTGCTCAGTGTGCTCAGTGCTCAGTGCTCAGGGTGCTGGGTGCTCAGTGCTCGGGGCGCTGGGAGCTCAGTGCTCGGGGTGCTGGGTGCTCAGTACTCAGGGTGCTGTGTGCTCAGTGCTCAGTACTCAGCGTGCTGGGTGCTCAGTGCTCAGAGTTTTGGGTGCTCAGTACTCAGGGTGCTGGGTGCTCAGTGCTCAGTGCTCAGGGTGCTCAGTGCTCAGGGTGCTCAGTGCTCAGGGTACTGGGTGCTCAGTACTCAGGGTGCTCGGTGCTCCGTACTCAGGGTGCTGGGTGCTCAGTGCTCAGGGTGCTTTGTACTCAGTACTCAGGGTTCTGGGTGCTCATAACTCAGGGTGCTGGGTGCTCAGTGCTCAGGGTGCTGGGTGCTCAGTGCTCAGGGTGCTGGGTGCTCAGTACTCAGGGTGCTGGGTGCTCAGTGCTCAGGGTGATCGTTGCTCAGTACTCAGGGTGCTCAGTACTCAGGGTGCTGGGTGCTCAGTGCTCAGGGTGCTGGGTGCTCAGTACTCAGGGTGCTGGGTGCTCAGTGCTCGGGGTGCTGGGTGCTCAGTGCTCAGGGTGATCGGAGCTCAGTACTCAGGGTGCTGGGTGCTCAGTGCTCAGGTTGCTGGGTGCTCAGTCCTCAGGGTGCTCAGTGCTCAGGGTGCAGGGAGCTCAGTGCTCGGGGTGCTCGGTGCTCAGTACTCAGGGTGCTGAGTGCTCAGTACTCAGGGGGCTGGGTGCTCAGTGCTCAGGGTGCTGTGTGCTCAGTGCTCAGGGTGCTGGGTGCTCAGTGCTCGGGGTGCTGGGTGCTCAGTTCTCGGGGTGCTGGGTGGTCAGTGCTCAGTGCTCAGGGTGCTGGGTGCTCAGTGCTCAGTGCTCAGGGTGCTGGGTGCTCAGTACTCAGGGTGCTGGGTGCTCAGTACTCAGGGTGCTGGGTGCTCAGTTCTCAGGCTGCTGGGTGCTCAGTACTCTGGGTGTTGGGTGCTCAGTACTCAGGATGCTGGGTGCTCAGTGCTCGGGGTGCTGGGTGCTCAGTGCTCAGGGTGCTGGGTGCTCAGTGCTCAGGGTGCTGGGTGCTCAGTACTCAGGGTGCTGGGAGCTCAGTGCTCGGGGTGCTCGGTGCTCAGTACTCAAGGTGCTGGGTGCTCAGTGCTCAGGGTGCGGGGTGCTCAGTCCTCGGGGTGCTCCATGCTCAGTGCTCAGGGTGCGGGGTGCTCAGTCCTCGGGGTGCTCCATGCTCAGTGCTCGGGGTGCTGGGTGCTCAGTGCTCGGGGTGCTGGGTGCTCAGTGCTCAGTACTCAGGGTGCTGGGTGCTCAGTGCTCAGGGTGCTGAGTGCTCAGTACTCAGCGTGCTGTGTGCTCAGTACTCAGGGTGCTGGGTGCTCAGTGCTCAGGGTGCTGGGTGCTCAGTGCTCAGGGTGCTGGGTGCTCAGTGCTCGGGGAGCTCGGTGCTCAGTACTCAGGGTGCTGGGTGCTCAGTTCTCAGTGCTCGGGGTCCTGGGTGCTCCGTGCTCAGGGTGCTGGGTGCTCAGTACTCAGGGTGCTGGGTGCTCAGTGCTCAGGGTGCTGGGTGCTCAGTGCTCAGGGTGCTGGGTGCTCAGTACTCAGGGTGCTGGGTGCTCAGTGCTCAGGGTGATCGGTGCTCAGTACTCAGGGTGCTCAGTACTCAGGGTGCTGGGTGCTCAGTGCTCAGGGTGCTGGGTGCTCAGTACTCAGGGTGCTGGGTGCTCAGTGCTCAGGGTGCTGGGTGCTCAGTCCTCAGGGTGCTCTGTGCTCAGGGTGCTTGGTGCTCAGTGCTCGGGTTGCTCGGTGCTCAGTACTCAGGGTTCTGAGTGCTCAGTACTCAGGGTACTGGGTGCTCAGTACTCATGGTGCTGGGTGCTCAGTACTCAGGGGGCTGGGTGCTCAGTGCTCAGTGTGCTGGGTGCTCAGTGCTCAGGGCGCTGGGTGCTCAGTGCTCGGGGTGCTGGGTGCTCAGTGCTCGGGGTGCTGGGTGGTCAGTGCTCAGTGCTCAAGGTGCTGGGTGCTCAGTGCTCAGTGCTCAGGCAGCTGGGTGCTCAGTACTCAGGGTGCTGGGTGCTCAGTGCTCAGGGTGATCGGTGCTCAGTACTCAGGGTGCTGGGTGCTCAGTGCTCAGGGTGCTGGGTGCTCAGTCCTCAGGGTGCTCTGTGCTCAGGGTGCTTGGTGCTCAGTGCTCGGGGTGCTCGGTGCTCAGTACTCAGGGTGCTGAGTGCTCAGTACTCAGGGTACTGGGTGCTCAGTACTCATGGTGCTGGGTGCTCAGTACTCAGGGGGCTGGGTGCTCAGTGCTCAGTGTGCTGGGTGCTCAGTGCTCAGGGCGCTGGGTGCTCAGTGCTCGGGGTGCTGGGTGCTCAGTGCTCGGGGTGCTGGGTGGTCAGTGCTCAGTGCTCAAGGTGCTGGGTGCTCAGTGCTCAGTGCTCAGGCAGCTGGGTGCTCAGTACTCAGGGTGCTGGGTGCTCAGTACTCAGGGTGCTGGGTGCTCAGTTCTCAGGGTGCTGGGTGATCAGTACTCTGGGTGTTGGGTGCTCAGTACTCAGGGTGCTCAGTGCTCAGTACTCGGGGTGCTGGGTGCTCAGTGCTCAGTGTGCTCAGTGCTCAGTGCTCAGGGTGCTGGGTGCTCAGTGCTCGGGGCGCTGGGAGCTCAGTGCTCGGGGTGCTGGGTGCTCAGTACTCAGGGTGCTGTGTGCTCAGTGCTCAGTACTCAGCGTGCTGGGTGCTCAGTGCTCAGAGTGTTGGGTGCTCAGTACTCAGGGTGCTGGGTGCTCAGTGCTCAGTGCTCAGGGTGCTCAGTGCTCAGGGTGCTCAGTGCTCAGGGTGCTGGGTGCTCAGGGTGCTGGGTGCTCAGTGCTCAGGGTGCTGGGTGCTCAGTGCTCAGTGCTCAGGGTCCTGGGTGCTCAGTGCTCAGTGCTCAGGGTGCTGGGTGTTCAGTACTCAGGGTGCTCGGTGCTCAGTGCTCAGGGTGCTAGGTGCTCAGTACTCAGGGTGCTGGGTGCTCAGTGCTCGGGGTGCTGGGTGATCAGTGCTCAGGGTGATCAGTGCTCAGTACTCAGGGTGCTGGGTGCTCAGTGCTCAGGGTGCTGGGTGCTCAGTCCTCAGGGTGCTCAGTACTCAGGGTGCTCGGTGCTCAGTGCTCAGTACTCAGGGTGCTCAGTACTCAGGGTGCTGGTTGCTCAGTGCTCGGGGTGCTGGGTGCTCAGTACTCAGGGTGCTGGGTGCTCAGTACTCGGGGTGCTGGGTGCTCAGTACTCAGGGTGCTGGGTGCTCAGTGCTCGGGGTGCTGGGTGCTCAGTGCTCAGGGTGATCGGTGCTCAGTGCTCAGGGTGCTGGGTGCTCAGTCCTCCGGGTGCTCAGTGCTCAGGGTGCTGGGTGCTCAGTGCTCGGGGTGTTTGGTGCTCAGTACTCAGGGTGTTGGGTGCTCAGTGCTCAGGGTGCTGGGTGCTCAGTGCTCAGGGTGCTCAGTGCTCAGTACTCAGTGCTCAGGGTGCTCAGTGCTCAGTGCTCAGGGTGCTGGGTGTTCAGTACTCAGGGTGCTGGGTGCTCAGTACTCAGGGTGTTGGGTGCTCAGTGCTCAGGGTGCTGGGTGCTCAGTACTCTGGGTGTTGGGTGCTCAGTACTCAGGGTGCTGGGTGCTCAGTACTCGGGGTGCTCCGTGCTCAGGGTGCTGGGTGCTCAGTGCTCAGGGTGCTGGGTGCTCAGTGCTCGGGGTGCTGGGTGCTGAGTGCTCAGGGTGCTGGGTGCTCAGTGCTCGGGGTGCTGGGTGCTGAGTGCTCAGGGTGCTGGGTGCTCAGTGCTCGGGCTGCTCGGTGCTCAGTGCTCAGGGTCCTGGGTGCTCAGTACTCAGGGTGCTGGGTGCTTAGTACTCAGGGTGCTCAGTGCTCAGTACACAGGGTGCTGGGTGCTCAGTGCTCGGGGTGCTGGGTGCTCAGTGCTCAGTACTCAGGGTGCTGGGTGCTCAGTGCTCGGGGTGCTTGGTGCTCAGTACTCAGCGTGCTGGGTGCTCAGTACTCAGGGTGCTGGGTGCTCAGTTCTCAGGGTGCTGGGTGCTCAGTGCTCAGGGTGCTGGGTGCTCAGTGATCGGGGTGCTGGGTGCTCAGTACTCAGTGTGCTCAGTGCTCGGGGAGCTCGGTGCTCAGTACTCAGGGTGCTGGGTGCTCAGTTCTCAGTGCTCGGGGTCCTGGGTGCTCCGTGCTCGGGGTGCTGTGTGCTCAGTGCTCTGGGTGCTTAGTGCTCAGTACTCAGGGTGCTGGGTGCTCAGTACTCATGGTGCTGGGTGCTCATTCTCAGGGTGCTGGGTGCTCAGTGCTCGGGTTGCTGGGTGCTCAGTACTCAGGGTGCTGGGGGCTCAGTACTCAGGGTGCTGGGTGCTCAGTACTCAGGGTGCTCGGTTCTCAGTACTCAGGGTGCTGGGTGCTCATTCTCGGGGTGCTGGGTGCTCAGTGCTCGGGGTGCTGGGTGCTCAGTACTCAGGGTGCTGGGTGCTCAGTCCACAGGGTGCTCAGTACTCAGGGTGCTCGGTGCTCAGTGCTCAGTACTCAGGGTGCTCAGTACTTAGGGTGCGGGTTGCTCAGTGCTCGGGGTGCTGGGTGCTCAGTTCTCAGGGTGCTGGGTGCTCAGTACTCGGGGTGCTGGGTGCTCAGTACTCAGGGTGCTGGGTGCTCAGTGCTAGGGGTGCTGGGTGCTCAGTGCTCAGGGTGATCGGTGCTCAGTGCTCAGGGTGCTGGGTGCTCAGTCCTCCGGGTGCACAGTGCTCAGGGTGCTGGGTGCTCAGTGCTCGGGGTGCTCGGTGCTCAGTACTCAGGGTGCTGAGTGCTCAGTACTCAGGGTGCTGGGTGCTCAGTACTCAGGGTGGTGGGTGCTCAGTACTCAGGGTGCTGGGTGCTCAGGGTGCTGGGTGCTCAGTACTCAGGGTGCTGGGTGCTCAGTGCTCGGGGTGCTGGGTGCTCAGGGCTGTGGTGCTGGGTGCTCAGTGGTCAGTGCTCAGGGTGCTGGGTGCTCAGTGCTCAGTGCTCAGGGTGCTGGTTGCTCAGTACTCAGGGTGCTGGGTGCTCAGTACTCAGGGTGCTGGGTGCTCATGGCTCAGGGTGCTCTGTGCTCAGTACTCAGGGTGCTGGGTGCTCAGTGCTCGGGGTGCTGCGTGCTCAGTGCTCAGTGTGCTGGGTGCTCAGTGCTCAGGGTGCTGGGTGCTCAGTGCTCAGGGTGCTGGGTGCTCAGTACTCGGGGTGCTCCGTGCTCAGGGTGCTGGGTGCTCAGTGCTCAGGGTGCTGGGTGCTCAGTGCTCGGGGTGCTGGGTGCTGAGTGCTCAGGGTGCTGGGTGCTCAGTGCTCGGGCTGCTCGGTGCTCAGTGCTCAGGGTCCTGGGTGCTCAGTACTCAGGGTGCTGGGTGCTCAGTGCTCAGGGTGCTGGGTGCTCAGTGATCGGGGTGCTGGGTGCTCAGTACTCAGTGTGCTCAGTGCTCGGGGAGCTCGGTGCTCAGTACTCAGGGTGCTGGGTGCTCAGTTCTCAGTGCTCGGGGTCCTGGGTGCTCCGTGCTCGGGGTGCTGGGTGCTCAGTGCTCTGGGTGCTTAGTGCTCAGTACTCAGGGAGCTGGGTGCTCAGTACTCATGGTGCTGGGTGCTCATTCTCAGGGTGCTGGGTGCTCAGTGCTCGGGTTGCTGGGTGCTCAGTACTCAGGGTGCTGGGGGCTCAGTACTCAGGGTGCTGGGTGCTCAGTACTCAGGGTGCTCGGTTCTCAGTACTCAGGGTGCTGGGTGCTCATTCTCGGGGTGCTGGGTGCTCAGTGCTCGGGGTGCTGGGTGCTCAGTACTCAGGGTGCTGGGTGCTCAGTACTCAGTGTGCTCAGTGCTCGGGGAGCTCGGTGCTCAGTACTCAGGGTGCTGGGTGCTCAGTTCTCAGTGCTCGGGGTCCTGGGTGCTCCGTGCTCGGGGTGCTGGGTGCTCAGTGCTCTGGGTGCTTAGTGCTCAGTACTCAGGGAGCTGGGTGCTCAGTACTCATGGTGCTGGGTGCTCATTCTCAGGGTGCTGGGTGCTCAGTGCTCGGGTTGCTGGGTGCTCAGTGCTCAGTACTCAGGGTGCTCAGTACTCAGGGTGCGGGTTGCTCAGTGCTCGGGGTGCTGGGTGCTCAGTTCTCAGGGTGCTGGGTGCTCAGTACTCGGGGTGCTGGGTGCTCAGTACTCAGGGTGCTGGGTGCTCAGTGCTAGGGGTGCTGGGTGCTCAGTGCTCAGGGTGATCGGTGCTCAGTGCTCAGGGTGCTGGGTGCTCAGTCCTCCGGGTGCACAGTGCTCAGGGTGCTGGGTGCTCAGTGCTCGGGGTGCTCGGTGCTCAGTACTCAGGGTGCTGAGTGCTCAGTACTCAGGATGCTGGGTGCTCAGTACTCAGGGTGGTGGGTGCTCAGTACTCAGGGTGCTGGGTGCTCAGGGTGCTGGGTGCTCAGTACTCAGGGTGCTGGGTGCTCAGTGCTCGGGGTGCTGGGTGCTCAGGGCTGTGGTGCTGGGTGCTCAGTGGTCAGTGCTCAGGGTGCTGGGTGCTCAGTGCTCAGTGCTCAGGGTGCTGGTTGCTCAGTACTCAGGGTGCTGGGTGCTCAGTACTCAGGTTGCTGGGTGCTCATGGCTCAGGGTGCTCTGTGCTCAGTACTCAGGGTGCTGGGTGCTCAGTGCTCGGGGTGCTGCGTGCTCAGTGCTCAGTGTGCTGGGTGCTCAGTGCTCAGGGTGCTGGGTGCTCAGTACTCAGGGTGCTCAGTGCTCAGTACTCGGGGTGCTTGTTGCTCAGTACTCGGGGTGCTCAGGGCTGTGGTGCTGGTTGCTCAGTGGTCAGTGCTCAGGGTGCTGGGTGCTCAGTGCTCAGTACTCAGGGTGCTCGGTGCTCAGTACTCAGGGTTCTCAGTGCTCAGTACTCAGGGTGCTGGGTGCTCATTTCTCAGGGTGCTGGGTGCTCAGTACTCAGGGTGCTCAGTGCTCAGTACTCGGGGTGCTTGTTGCTCAGTACTCAGGGTGCTCAGTGCTCAGTACTCGGGGTGCTGGGTGCTCAGTGCTCAGGGTGCTCAGTTCTCAGTGCTCGGGGTGCTGGGTGCTCAGTGCTCGGGGCGCTGGGTGCTCAGTGCTCGGGGTGCTGGGTGCTCAGTACTCGGGGTGCTGGGTGCTCAGTGCTCAGGGTGCTCAGTGCTCAGTACTCAGTGCTCAGGGTGCTCAGTGCTCAGTGCTCAGGGTGCTGGGTGTTCAGTACTCAGGGTGCTGGGTGCTCAGTACTCAGGGTGCTGGGTGCTCAGTGCTCAGGGTGCTGGGTGCTCAGTACTCTGGGTGTTGGGTGCTCAGTACTCAGGGTGCTGGGTGCTCCGTGCTCGGGGTGCTGGGTGCTCAGTGCTCAGGGTGCTGGGTGCTCTGTGCTCAGGGTGCTGGGTGCTCAGTGCTCAGGGTGCTGGGTGCTCAGTACTCGGGGTGCTCCGTGCTCAGGGTGCTGGGTGCTCAGTGCTCAGGGTGCTGGGTGCTCAGTGCTCGGGGTGCTGGGTGCTGAGTGCTCAGGGTGCTGGGAGCTCAGTGCTCGGGCTGCTCGGTGCTCAGTGCTCAGGGTCCTGGGTGCTCAGTACTCAGGGTGCTGGGTGCTTAGTACTCAGGGTGCTCAGTGCTCAGTACACAGGGTGCTGGGTGCTCAGTGCTCGGGGTGCTGGGTGCTCAGTGCTCAGTACTCAGGGTGCTGGGTGCTCAGTGCTCGGTGTGCTGGGTGCTCAGTACTCAGCGTGCTGGGTGCTCAGTACTCAGGGTGCTTGGTGCTCAGTGCTCAGGGTGCTGGGTGCTCAGTGCTCAGGGTGCTGGGTGCTCAGTGATCGGGGTGCTGGGTGCTCAGTACTCAGTGTGCTCAGTGCTCGGGGAGCTCGGTGCTCAGTACTCAGGGTGCTGGGTGCTCAGTTCTCAGTGCTCGGGGTCCTGGGTGCTCCGTGCTCGGGGTGCTGGGTGCTCAGTGCTCAGCGTGCTGGGTGCTCAGTACTCAGGGTGCTGGGTGCTCAGTGCTCAGGGTGCTGGGTGCTCAGTGCTCAGGGTGCTGGGTGCTCAGTGATCGGGGTGCTGGGTGCTCAGTACTCAGTGTGCTCAGTGCTCGGGGAGCTCGGTGCTCAGTACTCAGGGTGCTGGGTGCTCAGTTCTCAGTGCTCGGGGTCCTGGGTGCTCCGTGCTCGGGGTGCTGGGTGCTCAGTGCTCTGGGTGCTTAGTGCTCAGTACTCAGGGTGCTGGGTGCTCAGTACTCATGGTGCTGGGTGCTCATTCTCAGGGTGCTGGGTGCTCAGTGCTCGGGTTGCTGGGTGCTCAGTACTCAGGGTGCTGGGGGCTCAGTACTCAGGGTGCTGGGTGCTCAGTACTCAGGGTGCTCGGTTCTCAGTACTCAGATTGCTGGGTGCTCATTCTCGGGGTGCTGGGTGCTCAGTGCTCGGGGTGCTGGGTGCTCAGTACTCAGGGTGCTGGGGGCTCAGTTCTCAGGGTGCTGGGTGCTCAGTACTCAGGGTGATCTGTTCTCAGTACTCAGGTTGCTGGGTGCTCAGTGCTCGGGGTGCTGGGTGCTCAGTACTCGGGGTGCTCAGTGTTCAGTACTCAGGGTGTTGGGTGCTCAGTACTCAGGGTGCTGGGTGCTCAGTGCTCGGGGTGCTCGGTGCTCAGTACTCGGTGTGCAGGGTGCTCAGTACTCGGGGTGCTGGGTGCTCAGTGCTCAGGGTGCTGGGTGCTCAGTACTCAGGGTGCTGAGTGCTCAGTACTCAGGGTGCTGGGTGCTCAGTACTCAGGTTGCTGGTTGCTCAGTACTCAGGGTGCTGGGTGCTCAGTGCTCAGGGTGCTGGGTGCTCAGTGCTCGGGGTGCTGGGTGCTCAGGGCTGTGGTGCTGGGTGCTCAGTTCTCAGTGCTCAGGGTGCTGGGTGCTCAGTGCTCAGTGCTCAGGGTGCTGGTTGCCCAGTACTCAGGGTGCTGGGTGCTCAGTACTCAGGGTGCTGGGTGCTCAGTGCTCAGGGTGCTCTGTGCTCAGTACTCAGGGTGCTGGGTGCTCAGTGCTCGGGGTGCTGCGTGCTCAGTGCTCAGGGAGCTGGGTGCTCAGTGCTCAGGGTGCTGGGTGCTCAGTACTCAGGGTGCTGGGTGCTCAGTGCTCGTTGTGCTCGGTGCTCAGTCCTCGGGGTGCTCCGTGCTCAGTGATCAGGGTGCTGGGTGCTCAGTACTCAGGGTGCTCGGTGCTCAGTACTCAGGGGTCTCAGTGCTCAGTACTCAGGGTGCTGGGTGCTCAGTGCTCAGGGTGCTGGGTGCTCAGTACTCAGGGTGCTCAGTGCTCAGTTCTCGGGGTGCTTGGTGCTCAGTACTCAGGGTGCTCAGTGCTCAGTACTCGGGGTCCTGGGTGCTCAGTGCTCAGGGTGCTCAGTGCTCAGTGCTCGGGGTGCTGTGTGCTCAGTACTCAGGGTGCTGGGTGCTCAGTGCTCAGGGTGCTGGGTGCTCAGTGCTTAGGGTGCTGGGTGCTCAGTGATCGGGGTGCTGGGTGCTCAGTACTCAGTGTGCTCAGTGCTCGGGGAGCTCGGTGCTCAGTACTCAGGGTGCTGGGTGCTCAGTTCTCAGTGCTCGGGGTCCTGGGTGCTCCGTGCTCGGGGTGCTGGGTGCTCAGTGCTCTGGGTGCTTAGTGCTCAGTACTCAGGGTGCTGGGTGCTCAGTACTCATGGTGCTGGGTGCTCATTCTCAGGGTGCTGGGTGCTCAGTGCTCGGGTTGCTGGGTGCTCAGTACTCAGGGTGCTGGGGGCTCAGTACTCAGGGTGCTGGGTGCTCAGTACTCAGGGTGCTCGGTTCTCTGTACTCAGATTGCTGGGTGCTCATTCTCGGGGTGCTGGGTGCTCAGTGCTCGGGGTGCTGGGTGCTCAGTACTCAGGGTGCTGAGGGCTCAGTTCTCAGGGTGCTGGGTGCTCAGTACTCAGGGTGATCTGTTCTCAGTACTCACGTTGCTGGGTGCTCAGTGCTCGGGGTGCTGGGTGCTCAGTACTCGGGGTGCTCAGTGTTCAGTACTCAGGGTGTTGGGTGCTCAGTACTCAGGGTGCTGGGTGCTCAGTGCTCGGGGTGCTCGGTGCTCAGTACTCGGTGTGCAGGGTGCTCAGTACTCGGGGTGCTGGGTGCTCAGTGCTCAGGGTGCTGGGTGCTCAGTACTCAGGGTGCTGAGTGCTCAGTACTCAGGGTGCTGGGTGCTCAGTACTCAGGTTGCTGGTTGCTCAGTACTCAGGGTGCTGGGTGCTCAGTGCTCAGGATGCTGGGTGCTCAGTGCTCGGGGTGCTGGGTGCTCAGGGCTGTGGTGCTGGGTGCTCAGTTCTCAGTGCTCAGGGTGCTGGGTGCTCAGTGCTCAGTGCTCAGGGTGCTGGTTGCCCAGTACTCAGGGTGCTGGGTGCTCAGTACTCAGGGTGCTGGGTGCTCAGTGCTCAGGGTGCTCTGTGCTCAGTACTCAGGGTGCTGGGTGCTCAGTGCTCGGGGTGCTGCGTGCTCAGTGCTCAGGGAGCTGGGTGCTCAGTGCTCAGGGTGCTGGGTGCTCAGTACTCAGGGTGCTGGGTGCTCAGTGCTCGTTGTGCTCGTTGCTCAGCCCTCGGGGTGCTCCGTGCTCAGTGATGAGGGTGCTGGGTGCTCAGTACTCAGGGTGCTCGGTGCTCAGTACTCAGGGATCTCAGTGCTCAGTACTCAGGGTGCTGGGTGCTCAGTGCTCAGGGTGCTGGGTGCTCAGTACTCAGGGTGCTCAGTGCTCAGTTCTCGGGGTGCTTGGTGCTCAGTACTCAGGGTGCTCAGTGCTCAGTACTCGGGGTCCTGGGTGCTCAGTGCTCAGGGTGCTCAGTGCTCGGGGTGCTGTGTGCTCAGTGCTCGGGGCGCTGGGTGCTCAGTGCTCGGGGTGCTCGGTGCTCAGTACTCGGGGTGCTGGGTGCTCAGTGCTCAGGGTGCTCAGTGCTCAGTGCTCAGGGTGCTGGGTGTTCAGTACTCAGGGTGCTGGGTGCTCAGTACTCAGGGTGCTGGGTGCTCAGTGCTCAGGGTGCTGGGTGCTCAGTGCTCGGGGTGCTGGGTGCTCAGTACTCAGTGTGTTCAGTGCTCGGGGAGCTCGGTGCTCAGTACTCAGGGTGCTGGGTGCTCAGTTCTCAGTGCTCGGGGTCCTGGGTGCTCCGTGCTCGGGGTGCTGGGTGCTCAGTGCTCTGGGTGCTTAGTGCTCAGTACTCAGGGTGCTGGGTGCTAAGTACTCATGGTGCTGGGTGCTCATTCTCAGGGTGCTGGGTGCTCAGTGCTCGGGTTGCTGGGTGCTTAGTACTCAGGGTGCTGGGGGCTCAGTACTCAGGGTGCTGGGTGCTCAGTACTCAGGGTGCTCGGTTCTCAGTACTCAGGGTGCTGGGTGCTCATTGTCGGGGTGCGGGGAGCTCAGAGCTCGGGGTGCTGGGTGCTCAGTACTCAGGGTGCTGGGGGCTCAGTACTCAGGGTGCTGGGTGCTCAGTACTCAGGGTGATCTGTTCTCAGTACTCAGGTTGCTGGGTGCTCAGTGCTGGGGGTGCTGGGTGCTCAGTACTCGGGGTGCTCAGTGCTCAGTACTCAGGGTGCTGGGTGCTCAGTACTCAGGGTGCTGGGTGCTCAGTGCTCGGGGTGCTCGGTGCTCAGTACTCGGGGTGCAGGGTGCTCAGTACTCGGGGTTCTGGGTGCTCAGTGCTCCGGGAGCTGGGTGCTCAGTGCTCGGGGTGCTGGGTGCTCAGTGCTGAGGGTGGTGCTGTGTGCTCAGTACTCAGGGTGCTGGGTGCTCAGTGCTCAGGTTGCTGGGTGCTCAGTACTAAGGGTGCTGGGTGCTCAGTACTCAGGGTGCTCGTTGCTCAGTACTCAGGGTGCTGGGTGCTCAGAGCTCAGGGTTCTGGGTACTCAGCACTCAGGGTGCTGGGTGCTCAGTACTCTGGGTGTTGGGTGCTCAGTACTCAGGGTGCTGGTTGCTCCGTGCTCAGGGTGCTGGGTGCTCAGTGCTCAGGGTTCTGGGTGCTCAGTGCTCAGGGTGCTGGGTGCTCAGTACTCAGGGTGCTGGGTGCTTAGTGCTCGAGGTGCTCGGTGCTCAGTACTCAAGGTGCTGGGTGCTCAGTGCTCAGGGTGCTGGGTGCTCAGTCCTCGGGGTGCTCCGTGCTCATGGTGCTGGGTGCTCAGTGCTCAGGGTGCTGGGTGCTCAGTGCTCGGGGTGCTGGCTGCTCAGTACTCAGTGTGCTCAGTGCTCGGGGTCCTGGTTGCTCCGTGCTCGGGGTGCTGGGTGCTCAGTGCTCTGGGTGCTTAGTGCTCAGTACTCAGGGTGCTGGGTGCTCAGTACTCATGGTGCTGGGTGCTCATTCTCAGGGTGCTGGGTGCTCAGTGCTCGGGTTGCTGGGTGCTCAGTACTCAGGGTGCTGGGGGCTCAGTACTCAGGGTGCTGGGTGCTCAGTACTCATGGTGCTCGGTTCTCAGTACTCAGGGTGCTGGGTGCTCATTCTCGGGGTGCTGGGTGCTCAGTGCTCGGGGTGCTGGGTGCTCAGTACTCAGGGTGCTGGGGGCTCAGTACTCAGGGTGCTGGGTGCTCAGTACACAGGGTGATCTGTTCTCAGTACTCAGGTTGCTGGGTGCTCAGTGCTCGGGGTGCTGGGTGCTCAGTATTCGGGGTGCTCAGTGCTCAGTACTCAGGGTGCTGGGTGCTCAGTACTCCGGGTGCTGGGTGCTCAGTGCTCGGGGTGCTCGGTGCTCAGTACTCGGGGTGCAGGGTGCTCAGTACTCGGGGTGCTGGGTGCTCAGTGTTCAGGGAGCTGGGTGCTCAGTGCTCAGGGTGCTGGGAGCTCAGTACTAAGGGTGCTGGGTGCTCAGTACTCAGGGTGCTCGGTGCTCAGTACTCAGGGTGCTCGGTGCTCAGTACTCAGGGTGCTGGGTGCTCAGAGCTCAGAGTGCTGGGTACTCAGTACTCAGGGTGCTGAGTGCTCAGTACTCAGCGTGCTGGGTGGTCAGTGCTCAGGGTGCTGGGTGCTCAGTGCTCAGGGTGCTGGGTGCTCAGTGCTCGGGGTGTTGGGTGCTCAGTACTCAGGATGCTCGGTGCTCAGTGCTCAGTAATCAGGGTGCTCAGTACTCAGGGTGCTGGGTGCTCAGTGCTCGGGGTGCTGGGTGCTCAGTACTCAGGGTGATCTGTTCTCAGTACTCAGGTTGCTGGGTGCTCAGTGCTCGGGGTGCTGGGTGCTCAGTACTCGGGGTGCTCAGTGTTCAGTACTCAGGGTGTTGGGTGCTCAGTACTCAGGGTGCTGGGTGCTCAGTGCTCGGGGTGCTCGGTGCTCAGTACTCGGTGTGCAGGGTGCTCAGTACTCGGGGTGCTGGGTGCTCAGTGCTCAGGGTGCTGGGTGCTCAGTACTCAGGGTGCTGAGTGCTCAGTACTCAGGGTGCTGGGTGCTCAGTACTCAGGTTGCTGGTTGCTCAGTACTCAGGGTGCTGGGTGCTCAGTGCTCAGGGTGCTGGGTGCTCAGTGCTCGGGGTGCTGGGTGCTCACGGCTGTGGTGCTGGGTGCTCAGTTCTCAGTGCTCAGGGTGCTGGGTGCTCAGTGCTCAGTGCTCAGGGTGCTGGTTGCCCAGTACTCAGGGTGCTGGGTGCTCAGTACTCAGGGTGCTGGGTGCTCAGTGCTCAGGGTGCTCTGTGCTCAGTACTCAGGGTGCTGGGTGCTCAGTGCTCGGGGTGCTGCGTGCTCAGTGCTCAGGGAGCTGGGTGCTCAGTGCTCAGGGTGCTGGGTGCTCAGTACTCAGGGTGCTGGGTGCTCAGTCCTCGGGGTGCTCCGTGCTCAGCCCTCGGGGTGCTCCGTGCTCAGTGATGAGGGTGCTGGGTGCTCAGTACTCAGGGTGCTCGGTGCTCAGTACTCAGGGATCTCAGTGCTCAGTACTCAGGGTGCTGGGTGCTCAGTGCCCAGGGTGCTGGGTGCTCAGTACTCAGGGTGCTCAGTGCTCAGTTCTCGGGGTGCTTGGTGCTCAGTACTCAGGGTGCTCAGTGCTCAGTACTCGGGGTCCTGGGTGCTCAGTGCTCAGGGTGCTCACTGCTCAGTGCTCGGGGTGCTGTGTGCTCAGTGCTCGGGGCGCTGGGTGCTCAGTGCTCGGGGTGCTCGGTGCTCAGTACTCGGGGTGCTGGGTGCTCAGTGCTCAGGGTGCTCAGTGCTCAGTGCTCAGGGTGCTGGGTGTTCAGTACTCAGGGTGCTGGGTGCTCAGTACTCAGGGTGCTGGGTGCTCAGTGCTCAGGGTGCTGGGTGCTCAGTGCTCGGGGTGCTGGGTGCTCAGTACTCAGTGTGTTCAGTGCTCGGGGAGCTCGGTGCTCAGTACTCAGGGTGCTGGGTGCTCAGTTCTCAGTGCTCGGGGTCCTGGGTGCTCCGTGCTCAGGGTGCTGGGTGCTCAGTGCTCTGGGTGCTTAGTGCTCAGTACTCAGGGTGCTGGGTGCTCAGTACTCATGGTGCTGGGTGCTCATTCTCAGGGTGCTGGGTGCTCAGTGCTCGGGTTGCTGGGTGCTTAGTACTCAGGGTGCTGGGGGCTCAGTACTCAGGGTGCTGGGTGCTCAGTACTCAGGGTGCTCGGTTCTCAGTACTCAGGGTGCTGGGTGCTCATTGTCGGGGTGCGGGGAGCTCAGTGCTCGGGGTGCTGGGTGCTCAGTACTCAGGGTGCTGGGGGCTCAGTACTCAGGGTGCTGGGTGCTCAGTACTCAGGGTGATCTGTTCTCAGTACTCAGGTTGCTGGGTGCTCAGTGCTGGGGGTGCTGGGTGCTCAGTACTCGGGGTGCTCAGTGCTCAGTACTCAGGGTGCTGGGTGCTCAGTACTCAGGGTGCTGGGTGCTCAGTGCTCGGGGTGCTCGGTGCTCAGTACTCGGGGTGCAGGGTGCTCAGTACTCGGGGTTCTGGGTGCTCAGTGCTCCGGGAGCTGGGTGCTCAGTGCTCGGGGTGCTGGGTGCTCAGTGCTGAGGGTGGTGCTGGGTGCTCAGTACTCAGGGTGCTGGGTGCTCAGTGCTCAGGGTGCTGGGTGCTCAGTACTAAGGGTGCTGGGTGCTCAGTACTCAGGGTGCTCGTTGCTCAGTACTCAGGGTGCTGGGTGCTCAGAGCTCAGGGTTCTGGGTACTCAGCACTCAGGGTGCTGGGTGCTCAGTACTCTGGGTGTTGGGTGCTCAGTACTCAGGGTGCTGGTTGCTCCGTGCTCAGGGTGCTGGGTGCTCAGTGCTCAGGGTTCTGGGTGCTCAGTGCTCAGGGTGCTGGGTGCTCAGTACTCAGGGTGCTGGGTGCTTAGTGCTCGAGATGCTCGGTGCTCAGTACTCAAGGTGCTGGGTGCTCAGTGCTCAGGGTGCTGGGTGCTCAGTCCTCGGGGTGCTCCGTGCTCATGGTGCTGGGTGCTCAGTGCTCAGGGTGCTGGGTGCTCAGTGCTCGGGGTGCTGGCTGCTCAGTACTCAGTGTGCTCAGTGCTCGGGGTCCTGGTTGCTCCGTGCTCGGGGTGCTGGGTGCTCAGTGCTCTGGGTGCTTAGTGCTCAGTACTCAGGGTGCTGGGTGCTCAGTACTCATGGTGCTGGGTGCTCATTCTCAGGGTGCTGGGTGCTCAGTGCTCGGGTTGCTGGGTGCTCAGTACTCAGGGTGCTGGGGGCTCAGTACTCAGGGTGCTGGGTGCTCAGTACTCATGGTGCTCGGTTCTCAGTACTCAGGGTGCTGGGTGCTCATTCTCGGGGTGCTGGGTGCTCAGTGCTCGGGGTGCTGGGTGCTCAGTACTCAGGGTGCTGGGGGCTCAGTACTCAGGGTGCTGGGTGCTCAGTACACAGGGTGATCTGTTCTCAGTACTCAGGTTGCTGGGTGCTCAGTGCTCGGGGTGCTGGGTGCTCAGTATTCGGGGTGCTCAGTGCTCAGTACTCAGGGTGCTGGGTGCTCAGTACTCCGGGTGCTGGGTGCTCAGTGCTCGGGGTGCTCGGTGCTCAGTACTCGGGGTGCAGGGTGCTCAGTACTCGGGGTGCTGGGTGCTCAGTGTTCAGGGAGCTGGGTGCTCAGTGCTCAGGGTGCTGGGAGCTCAGTACTAAGGGTGCTGGGTGCTCAGTACTCAGGGTGCTCGGTGCTCAGTACTCAGGGTGCTCGGTGCTCAGTACTCAGGGTGCTGGGTGCTCAGAGCTCAGAGTGCTGGGTACTCAGTACTCAGGGTGCTGAGTGCTCAGTACTCAGCGTGCTGGGTGGTCAGTGCTCAGGGTGCTGGGTGCTCAGTGCTCAGGGTGCTGGGTGCTCAGTGCTCGGGGTGTTGGGTGCTCAGTACTCAGGATGCTCGGTGCTCAGTGCTCAGTAATCAGGGTGCTCAGTACTCAGGGTGCTGGGTGCTCAGTGCTCGGGGTGCTGGGTGCTCAGTACTCAGGGTGATCTGTTCTCAGTACTCAGGTTGCTGGGTGCTCAGTGCTCGGGGTGCTGGGTGCTCAGTACTCGGGGTGCTCAGTGTTCAGTACTCAGGGTGTTGGGTGCTCAGTACTCAGGGTGCTGGGTGCTCAGTGCTCGGGGTGCTCGGTGCTCAGTACTCGGTGTGCAGGGTGCTCAGTACTCGGGGTGCTGGGTGCTCAGTGCTCAGGGTGCTGGGTGCTCAGTACTCAGGGTGCTGAGTGCTCAGTACTCAGGGTGCTGGGTGCTCAGTACTCAGGTTGCTGGTTGCTCAGTACTCAGGGTGCTGGGTGCTCAGTGCTCAGGGTGCTGGGTGCTCAGTGCTCGGGGTGCTGGGTGCTCACGGCTGTGGTGCTGGGTGCTCAGTTCTCAGTGCTCAGGGTGCTGGGTGCTCAGTGCTCAGTGCTCAGGGTGCTGGTTGCCCAGTACTCAGGGTGCTGGGTGCTCAGTACTCAGGGTGCTGGGTGCTCAGTGCTCAGGGTGCTCTGTGCTCAGTACTCAGGGTGCTGGGTGCTCAGTGCTCGGGGTGCTGCGTGCTCAGTGCTCAGGGAGCTGGGTGCTCAGTGCTCAGGGTGCTGGGTGCTCAGTACTCAGGGTGCTGGGTGCTCAGTGCTCGTTGTGCTCGTTGCTCAGCCCTCGGGGTGCTCCGTGCTCAGTGATGAGGGTGCTGGGTGCTCAGTACTCAGGGTGCTCGGTGCTCAGTACTCAGGGATCTCAGTGCTCAGTACTCAGGGTGCTGGGTGCTCAGTGCTCAGGGTGCTGGGTGCTCAGTACTCAGGGTGCTCAGTGCTCAGTTCTCGGGGTGCTTGGTGCTCAGTACTCAGGGTGCTCAGTGCTCAGTACTCGGGGTCCTGGGTGCTCAGTGCTCAGGGTGCTCAGTGCTCAGTGCTCGGGGTGCTGTGTGCTCAGTGCTCGGGGCGCTGGGTGCTCAGTGCTCGGGGTGCTCGGTGCTCAGTACTCGGGGTGCTGGGTGCTCAGTGCTCAGGGTGCTCAGTGCTCAGTGCTCAGGGTGCTGGGTGTTCAGTACTCAGGGTGCTGGGTGCTCAGTACTCAGGGTGCTGGGTGCTCAGTGCTCAGGGTGCTGGGTGCTCAGTGCTCGGGGTGCTCGGTGCTCAGTACTCGGGGTGCAGGGTGCTCAGTACTCGGGGTTCTGGGTGCTCAGTGCTCCGGGAGCTGGGTGCTCAGTGCTCGGGGTGCTGGGTGCTCAGTGCTGAGGGTGGTGCTGTGTGCTCAGTACTCAGGGTGCTGGGTGCTCAGTGCTCAGGTTGCTGGGTGCTCAGTACTAAGGGTGCTGGGTGCTCAGTACTCAGGGTGCTCGTTGCTCAGTACTCAGGGTGCTGGGTGCTCAGAGCTCAGGGTTCTGGGTACTCAGCACTCAGGGTGCTGGGTGCTCAGTACTCTGGGTGTTGGGTGCTCAGTACTCAGGGTGCTGGTTGCTCCGTGCTCAGGGTGCTGGGTGCTCAGTGCTCAGGGTTCTGGGTGCTCAGTGCTCAGGGTGCTGGGTGCTCAGTACTCAGGGTGCTGGGTGCTTAGTGCTCGAGGTGCTCGGTGCTCAGTACTCAAGGTGCTGGGTGCTCAGTGCTCAGGGTGCTGGGTGCTCAGTCCTCGGGGTGCTCCGTGCTCATGGTGCTGGGTGCTCAGTGCTCAGGGTGCTGGGTGCTCAGTGCTCGGGGTGCTGGCTGCTCAGTACTCAGTGTGCTCAGTGCTCGGGGTCCTGGTTGCTCCGTGCTCGGGGTGCTGGGTGCTCAGTGCTCTGGGTGCTTAGTGCTCAGTACTCAGGGTGCTGGGTGCTCAGTACTCATGGTGCTGGGTGCTCATTCTCAGGGTGCTGGGTGCTCAGTGCTCGGGTTGCTGGGTGCTCAGTACTCAGGGTGCTGGGGGCTCAGTACTCAGGGTGCTGGGTGCTCAGTACTCATGGTGCTCGGTTCTCAGTACTCAGGGTGCTGGGTGCTCATTCTCGGGGTGCTGGGTGCTCAGTGCTCGGGGTGCTGGGTGCTCAGTACTCAGGGTGCTGGGGGCTCAGTACTCAGGGTGCTGGGTGCTCAGTACACAGGGTGATCTGTTCTCAGTACTCAGGTTGCTGGGTGCTCAGTGCTCGGGGTGCTGGGTGCTCAGTATTCGGGGTGCTCAGTGCTCAGTACTCAGGGTGCTGGGTGCTCAGTACTCCGGGTGCTGGGTGCTCAGTGCTCGGGGTGCTCGGTGCTCAGTACTCGGGGTGCAGGGTGCTCAGTACTCGGGGTGCTGGGTGCTCAGTGTTCAGGGAGCTGGGTGCTCAGTGCTCAGGGTGCTGGGAGCTCAGTACTAAGGGTGCTGGGTGCTCAGTACTCAGGGTGCTCGGTGCTCAGTACTCAGGGTGCTCGGTGCTCAGTACTCAGGGTGCTGGGTGCTCAGAGCTCAGAGTGCTGGGTACTCAGTACTCAGGGTGCTGAGTGCTCAGTACTCAGCGTGCTGGGTGGTCAGTGCTCAGGGTGCTGGGTGCTCAGTGCTCAGGGTGCTGGGTGCTCAGTGCTCGGGGTGTTGGGTGCTCAGTACTCAGGATGCTCGGTGCTCAGTGCTCAGTAATCAGGGTGCTCAGTACTCAGGGTGCTGGGTGCTCAGTGCTCGGGGTGCTGGGTGCTCAGTACTCAGGGTGATCTGTTCTCAGTACTCAGGTTGCTGGGTGCTCAGTGCTCGGGGTGCTGGGTGCTCAGTACTCGGGGTGCTCAGTGTTCAGTACTCAGGGTGTTGGGTGCTCAGTACTCAGGGTGCTGGGTGCTCAGTGCTCGGGGTGCTCGGTGCTCAGTACTCGGTGTGCAGGGTGCTCAGTACTCGGGGTGCTGGGTGCTCAGTGCTCAGGGTGCTGGGTGCTCAGTACTCAGGGTGCTGAGTGCTCAGTACTCAGGGTGCTGGGTGCTCAGTACTCAGGTTGCTGGTTGCTCAGTACTCAGGGTGCTGGGTGCTCAGTGCTCAGGGTGCTGGGTGCTCAGTGCTCGGGGTGCTGGGTGCTCACGGCTGTGGTGCTGGGTGCTCAGTTCTCAGTGCTCAGGGTGCTGGGTGCTCAGTGCTCAGTGCTCAGGGTGCTGGTTGCCCAGTACTCAGGGTGCTGGGTGCTCAGTACTCAGGGTGCTGGGTGCTCAGTGCTCAGGGTGCTCTGTGCTCAGTACTCAGGGTGCTGGGTGCTCAGTGCTCGGGGTGCTGCGTGCTCAGTGCTCAGGGAGCTGGGTGCTCAGTGCTCAGGGTGCTGGGTGCTCAGTACTCAGGGTGCTGGGTGCTCAGTCCTCGGGGTGCTCCGTGCTCAGCCCTCGGGGTGCTCCGTGCTCAGTGATGAGGGTGCTGGGTGCTCAGTACTCAGGGTGCTCGGTGCTCAGTACTCAGGGATCTCAGTGCTCAGTACTCAGGGTGCTGGGTGCTCAGTGCCCAGGGTGCTGGGTGCTCAGTACTCAGGGTGCTCAGTGCTCAGTTCTCGGGGTGCTTGGTGCTCAGTACTCAGGGTGCTCAGTGCTCAGTACTCGGGGTCCTGGGTGCTCAGTGCTCAGGGTGCTCACTGCTCAGTGCTCGGGGTGCTGTGTGCTCAGTGCTCGGGGCGCTGGGTGCTCAGTGCTCGGGGTGCTCGGTGCTCAGTACTCGGGGTGCTGGGTGCTCAGTGCTCAGGGTGCTCAGTGCTCAGTGCTCAGGGTGCTGGGTGTTCAGTACTCAGGGTGCTGGGTGCTCAGTACTCAGGGTGCTGGGTGCTCAGTGCTCAGGGTGCTGGGTGCTCAGTGCTCGGGGTGCTGGGTGCTCAGTACTCAGTGTGTTCAGTGCTCGGGGAGCTCGGTGCTCAGTACTCAGGGTGCTGGGTGCTCAGTTCTCAGTGCTCGGGGTCCTGGGTGCTCCGTGCTCAGGGTGCTGGGTGCTCAGTGCTCTGGGTGCTTAGTGCTCAGTACTCAGGGTGCTGGGTGCTCAGTACTCATGGTGCTGGGTGCTCATTCTCAGGGTGCTGGGTGCTCAGTGCTCGGGTTGCTGGGTGCTTAGTACTCAGGGTGCTGGGGGCTCAGTACTCAGGGTGCTGGGTGCTCAGTACTCAGGGTGCTCGGTTCTCAGTACTCAGGGTGCTGGGTGCTCATTGTCGGGGTGCGGGGAGCTCAGTGCTCGGGGTGCTGGGTGCTCAGTACTCAGGGTGCTGGGGGCTCAGTACTCAGGGTGCTG
This sequence comes from Microtus oregoni, assembly GCF_018167655.1. Lineage (NCBI taxonomy): Eukaryota > Metazoa > Chordata > Mammalia > Rodentia > Cricetidae > Microtus > Microtus oregoni. The sequence continues at coordinate 24,120 of NW_024543298.1, forward strand.
GGTGCTCAGTACTCAGGGTGATCTGTTCTCAGTACTCAGGTTGCTGGGTGCTCAGTGCTGGGGGTGCTGGGTGCTCAGTACTCGGGGTGCTCAGTGCTCAGTACTCAGGGTGCTGGGTGCTCAGTACTCATGGTGCTGGGTGCTCAGTGCTCGGGGTGCTCGGTGCTCAGTACTCGGGGTGCAGGGTGCTCAGTACTCGGGGTTCTGGGTGCTCAGTGCTCCGGGAGCTGGGTGCTCAGTGCTCGGGGTGCTGGGTGCTCAGTGCTGAGGGTGGTGCTGGGTGCTCAGTACTCAGGGTGCTGGGTGCTCAGTGCTCAGGGTGCTGGGTGCTCAGTACTAAGGGTGCTGGGTGCTCAGTACTCAGGGTGCTCGTTGCTCAGTACTCAGGGTGCTGGGTGCTCAGAGCTCAGGGTTCTGGGTACTCAGCACTCAGGGTGCTGGGTGCTCAGTACTCTGGGTGTTGGGTGCTCAGTACTCAGGGTGCTGGTTGCTCCGTGCTCAGGGTGCTGGGTGCTCAGTGCTCAGGGTTCTGGGTGCTCAGTGCTCAGGGTGCTGGGTGCTCAGTACTCAGGGTGCTGGGTGCTTAGTGCTCGAGATGCTCGGTGCTCAGTACTCAAGGTGCTGGGTGCTCAGTGCTCAGGGTGCTGGGTGCTCAGTCCTCGGGGTGCTCCGTGCTCATGGTGCTGGGTGCTCAGTGCTCAGGGTGCTGGGTGCTCAGTGCTCGGGGTGCTGGCTGCTCAGTACTCAGTGTGCTCAGTGCTCGGGGTCCTGGTTGCTCCGTGCTCGGGGTGCTGGGTGCTCAGTGCTCTGGGTGCTTAGTGCTCAGTACTCAGGGTGCTGGGTGCTCAGTACTCATGGTGCTGGGTGCTCATTCTCAGGGTGCTGGGTGCTCAGTGCTCGGGTTGCTGGGTGCTCAGTACTCAGGGTGCTGGGGGCTCAGTACTCAGGGTGCTGGGTGCTCAGTATTCATGGTGCTCGGTTCTCAGTACTCAGGGTGCTGGGTGCTCATTCTCGGGGTGCTGGGTGCTCAGTGCTCGGGGTGCTGGGTGCTCAGTACTCAGGGTGCTGGAGGCTCAGTACTCAGGGTGCTGGGTGCTCAGTACACAGGGTGATCTGTTCTCAGTACTCAGGTTGCTGGGTGCTCAGTGCTCGGGGTGCTGGGTGCTCAGTATTCGGGGTGCTCAGTGCTCAGTACTCAGGGTGCTGGGTGCTCAGTACTCCGGGTGCTGGGTGCTCAGTGCTCGGGGTGCTCGGTGCTCAGTACTCGGGGTGCAGGGTGCTCAGTACTCGGGGTGCTGGGTGCTCAGTGTTCAGGGAGCTGGGTGCTCAGTGCTCAGGGTGCTGGGAGCTCAGTACTAAGGGTGCTGGGTGCTCAGTACTCAGGGTGCTCGGTGCTCAGTACTCAGGGTGCTCGGTGCTCAGTACTCAGGGTGCTGGGTGCTCAGAGCTCAGAGTGCTGGGTACTCAGTACTCAGGGTGCTGAGTGCTCAGTACTCAGCGTGCTGGGTGGTCAGTGCTCAGGGTGCTGGGTGCTCAGTGCTCAGGGTGCTGGGTGCTCAGTGCTCGGGGTGTTGGGTGCTCAGTACTCAGGATGCTCGGTGCTCAGTGCTCAGTAATCAGGGTGCTCAGTACTCAGGGTGCTGGGTGCTCAGTGCTCGGGGTGCTGGGTGCTCAGTACTCAGGGTGATCTGTTCTCAGTACTCAGGTTGCTGGGTGCTCAGTGCTCGGGGTGCTGGGTGCTCAGTACTCGGGGTGCTCAGTGTTCAGTACTCAGGGTGTTGGGTGCTCAGTACTCAGGGTGCTGGGTGCTCAGTGCTCGGGGTGCTCGGTGCTCAGTACTCGGTGTGCAGGGTGCTCAGTACTCGGGGTGCTGGGTGCTCAGTGCTCAGGGTGCTGGGTGCTCAGTACTCAGGGTGCTGAGTGCTCAGTACTCAGGGTGCTGGGTGCTCAGTACTCAGGTTGCTGGTTGCTCAGTACTCAGGGTGCTGGGTGCTCAGTGCTCAGGGTGCTGGGTGCTCAGTGCTCGGGGTGCTGGGTGCTCACGGCTGTGGTGCTGGGTGCTCAGTTCTCAGTGCTCAGGGTGCTGGGTGCTCAGTGCTCAGTGCTCAGGGTGCTGGTTGCCCAGTACTCAGGGTGCTGGGTGCTCAGTACTCAGGGTGCTGGGTGCTCAGTGCTCAGGGTGCTCTGTGCTCAGTACTCAGGGTGCTGGGTGCTCAGTGCTCGGGGTGCTGCGTGCTCAGTGCTCAGGGAGCTGGGTGCTCAGTGCTCAGGGTGCTGGGTGCTCAGTACTCAGGGTGCTGGGTGCTCAGTGCTCGTTGTGCTCGTTGCTCAGCCCTCGGGGTGCTCCGTGCTCAGTGATGAGGGTGCTGGGTGCTCAGTACTCAGGGTGCTCGGTGCTCAGTACTCAGGGATCTCAGTGCTCAGTACTCAGGGTGCTGGGTGCTCAGTGCTCAGGGTGCTGGGTGCTCAGTACTCAGGGTGCTCAGTGCTCAGTTCTCGGGGTGCTTGGTGCTCAGTACTCAGGGTGCTCAGTGCTCAGTACTCGGGGTCCTGGGTGCTCAGTGCTCAGGGTGCTCAGTGCTCAGTGCTCGGGGTGCTGTGTGCTCAGTGCTCGGGGCGCTGGGTGCTCAGTGCTCGGGGTGCTCGGTGCTCAGTACTCGGGGTGCTGGGTGCTCAGTGCTCAGGGTGCTCAGTGCTCAGTGCTCAGGGTGCTGGGTGTTCAGTACTCAGGGTGCTGGGTGCTCAGTACTCAGGGTGCTGGGTGCTCAGTGCTCAGGGTGCTGGGTGCTCAGTGCTCGGGGTGCTGGGTGCTCAGTACTCAGTGTGTTCAGTGCTCGGGGAGCTCGGTGCTCAGTACTCAGGGTGCTGGGTGCTCAGTTCTCAGTGCTCGGGGTCCTGGGTGCTCCGTGCTCAGGGTGCTGGGTGCTCAGTGCTCTGGGTGCTTAGTGCTCAGTACTCAGGGTGCTGGGTGCTCAGTACTCATGGTGCTGGGTGCTCATTCTCAGGGTGCTGGGTGCTCAGTGCTCGGGATGCTGGGTGCTTAGTACTCAGGGTGCTGGGGGCTCAGTACTCAGGGTGCTGGGTGCTCAGTACTCAGGGTGCTCGGTTCTCAGTACTCAGGGTGCTGGGTGCTCATTGTCGGGGTGCGGGGAGCTCAGTGCTCGGGGTGCTGGGTGCTCAGTACTCAGGGTGCTGGGGGCTCAGTACTCAGGGTGCTGGGTGCTCAGTACTCAGGGTGATCTGTTCTCAGTACTCAGGTTGCTGGGTGCTCAGTGCTGGGGGTGCTGGGTGCTCAGTACTCGGGGTGCTCAGTGCTCAGTACTCAGGGTGCTGGGTGCTCAGTACTCAGGGTGCTGGGTGCTCAGTGCTCGGGGTGCTCGGTGCTCAGTACTCGGGGTGCAGGGTGCTCAGTACTCGGGGTTCTGGGTGCTCAGTGCTCCGGGAGCTGGGTGCTCAGTGCTCGGGGTGCTGGGTGCTCAGTGCTGAGGGTGGTGCTGGGTGCTCAGTACTCAGGGTGCTGGGTGCTCAGTGCTCAGGGTGCTGGGTGCTCAGTACTAAGGGTGCTGGGTGCTCAGTACTCAGGGTGCTCGTTGCTCAGTACTCAGGGTGCTGGGTGCTCAGAGCTCAGGGTTCTGGGTACTCAGCACTCAGGGTGCTGGGTGCTCAGTACTCTGGGTGTTGGGTGCTCAGTACTCAGGGTGCTGGTTGCTCCGTGCTCAGGGTGCTGGGTGCTCAGTGCTCAGGGTTCTGGGTGCTCAGTGCTCAGGGTGCTGGGTGCTCAGTACTCAGGGTGCTGGGTGCTTAGTGCTCGAGATGCTCGGTGCTCAGTACTCAAGGTGCTGGGTGCTCAGTGCTCAGGGTGCTGGGTGCTCAGTCCTCGGGGTGCTCCGTGCTCATGGTGCTGGGTGCTCAGTGCTCAGGGTGCTGGGTGCTCAGTGCTCGGGGTGCTGGCTGCTCAGTACTCAGTGTGCTCAGTGCTCGGGGTCCTGGTTGCTCCGTGCTCGGGGTGCTGGGTGCTCAGTGCTCTGGGTGCTTAGTGCTCAGTACTCAGGGTGCTGGGTGCTCAGTACTCATGGTGCTGGGTGCTCATTCTCAGGGTGCTGGGTGCTCAGTGCTCGGGTTGCTGGGTGCTCAGTACTCAGGGTGCTGGGGGCTCAGTACTCAGGGTGCTGGGTGCTCAGTACTCATGGTGCTCGGTTCTCAGTACTCAGGGTGCTGGGTGCTCATTCTCGGGGTGCTGGGTGCTCAGTGCTCGGGGTGCTGGGTGCTCAGTACTCAGGGTGCTGGGGGCTCAGTACTCATGGTGCTGGGTGCTCAGTACACAGGGTGATCTGTTCTCAGTACTCAGGTTGCTGGGTGCTCAGTGCTCGGGGTGCTGGGTGCTCAGTATTCGGGGTGCTCAGTGCTCAGTACTCAGGGTGCTGGGTGCTCAGTACTCCGGGTGCTGGGTGCTCAGTGCTCGGGGTGCTCGGTGCTCAGTACTCGGGGTGCAGGGTGCTCAGTACTCGGGGTGCTGGGTGCTCAGTGTTCAGGGAGCTGGGTGCTCAGTGCTCAGGGTGCTGGGAGCTCAGTACTAAGGGTGCTGGGTGCTCAGTACTCAGGGTGCTCGGTGCTCAGTACTCAGGGTGCTGGGTGCTCAGAGCTCAGAGTGCTGGGTACTCAGTACTCAGGGTGCTGAGTGCTCAGTACTCAGCGTGCTGGGTGGTCAGTGCTCAGGGTGCTGGGTGCTCAGTGCTCAGGGTGCTGGGTGCTCAGTGCTCGGGGTGTTGGGTGCTCAGTACTCAGGATGCTCGGGGCTCAGTGCTCAGTAATCAGGGTGCTCAGTACTCAGGGTGCTGGGTGCTCAGTGCTCGGGGTGCTGGGTGCTCAGTACTCAGGGTGCTGGGTGCTCAGTACTCGGGGTGCTGGGTGCTCAGTACTCAGGGTGCTGAGTGCTCAGTGCTCGGGGTGCTGGGTGCTCACTGCTCAGGGTGATCGGTGCTCAGTGCTCAGGGTGCTGGGTTCTCAGTCCTCCGGGTGCTCAGTGCTCAGGGTGCTGGGTGCTCATTGCTCGGTGTGCTCGGTGCTCAGTACTCAGGGTGCTGAGTGCTCAGTACTCAGGGTGCTGGGTGCTCAGTACTCAGGTTGCTGGTTGCTCAGTACTCAGGGTGCTGGGTGCTCAGTGCTCAGGGTGTTGGGTGCTCAGTGCTCGGGGAGCTGGGTGCTCAGGGCTGTGGTGCTGGGTGCTCAGTGCTCAGTGCTCAGGGTGCTGGGTGCTCAGTGCTCAGTGCTCAGGGTGCTGGTTGCTCAGTACTCAGGGTGCTGGGTGCTCAGTACTCAGGGTGCTGGGTGCTCAGTGCTCAGAGTGCTCTGTGCTCAGTACTCAGGGTGCTGGGTGCTCAGTGCTCGGGGTGCTGGGTGCTCAGTGCTCAGGGTGCTGGGTGCGCAGTACTCAGGGTGCTGGGTGCTCAGTACTCAGGGTGCTTGGTGCTCAGTACTCAGGGTGCTCAGTGCTCAGTACTCGGGGTGCTGGGTGCTCAGTGCTCAGGGTGCTCAGTGCTCGGGGTGCTGGGTGCTCAGTGCTCGGGGTGCTGGGTGCTCAGTACTCGGGGTGCTTTGTGCTCAGTGCTCAGGGTGCTCAGTGCTCAGTACTCAGTGCTCAGGGTGCTCAGTGCTCAGTGCTCAGGGTGCTGGGTGTTCAGTACTCAGGGTGCTGGGTGCTCAGTACTCAGGGTGCTGGGTGCTCAGTACTCAGGGTGCTGGGTGCTCAGTGCTCGGGGTGCTCGGTGCTCAGTACTCGTGGTGCAGGCTGCTCAGTACTCGGGGTGCTGGGTGCTCAGTGCTCAGGGAGCTGGGTGCTCAGTGCTCGGGGTGCTGTGTGCTCAGTGCTGAGGGTGGTGCTGGGTGCTCAGTACTCAGGGTGCTGGGTGCTCAGTGCTCAGGGTGCTGGGTGCTCAGTACTAAGGGTGCTGGGTGCTCAGTACTGAGGGTGCTCGGTGCTCAGTACTCAGGTTGCTGGGTGCTCAGAGCTCAGGGTGCTGGGTACTCAGTTCTCAGGGTGCTGGGTGCTCAGTACTCTGGGTGTTGGGTGCTCAGTACTCAGGGTGCTGGGTGCTCAGAGCTCAGGGTGCTGGGTACTCAGTACTCAGGGTGCTGAGTGCTCAGTACTCAGGGTGCTGGGTGCTCAGTGCTCAGGGTGCTGGGTGCTCAGTGCTCGGGGTGCTGGGTGCTCAGTACTCAGTGTGTTCAGTGCTCGGGGAGCTCGGTGCTCAGTACTCAGGGTGCTGGGTGCTCAGTTCTCAGTGCTCGGGGTCCTGGGTGCTCCGTGCTCAGGGTGCTGGGTGCTCAGTGCTCTGGGTGCTTAGTGCTCAGTACTCAGGGTGCTGGGTGCTCAGTACTCATGGTGCTGGGTGCTCATTCTCAGGGTGCTGGGTGCTCAGTGCTCGGGATGCTGGGTGCTTAGTACTCAGGGTGCTGGGGGCTCAGTACTCAGGGTGCTGGGTGCTCAGTACTCAGGGTGCTCGGTTCTCAGTACTCAGGGTGCTGGGTGCTCATTGTCGGGGTGCGGGGAGCTCAGTGCTCGGGGTGCTGGGTGCTCAGTACTCAGGGTGCTGGGGGCTCAGTACTCAGGGTGCTGGGTGCTCAGTACTCAGGGTGATCTGTTCTCAGTACTCAGGTTGCTGGGTGCTCAGTGCTGGGGGTGCTGGGTGCTCAGTACTCGGGGTGCTCAGTGCTCAGTACTCAGGGTGCTGGGTGCTCAGTACTCAGGGTGCTGGGTGCTCAGTGCTCGGGGTGCTCGGTGCTCAGTACTCGGGGTGCAGGGTGCTCAGTACTCGGGGTTCTGGGTGCTCAGTGCTCCGGGAGCTGGGTGCTCAGTGCTCGGGGTGCTGGGTGCTCAGTGCTGAGGGTGGTGCTGGGTGCTCAGTACTCAGGGTGCTGGGTGCTCAGTGCTCAGGGTGCTGGGTGCTCAGTACTAAGGGTGCTGGGTGCTCAGTACTCAGGGTGCTCGTTGCTCAGTACTCAGGGTGCTGGGTGCTCAGAGCTCAGGGTTCTGGGTACTCAGCACTCAGGGTGCTGGGTGCTCAGTACTCTGGGTGTTGGGTGCTCAGTACTCAGGGTGCTGGTTGCTCCGTGCTCAGGGTGCTGGGTGCTCAGTGCTCAGGGTTCTGGGTGCTCAGTGCTCAGGGTGCTGGGTGCTCAGTACTCAGGGTGCTGGGTGCTTAGTGCTCGAGATGCTCGGTGCTCAGTACTCAAGGTGCTGGGTGCTCAGTGCTCAGGGTGCTGGGTGCTCAGTCCTCGGGGTGCTCCGTGCTCATGGTGCTGGGTGCTCAGTGCTCAGGGTGCTGGGTGCTCAGTGCTCGGGGTGCTGGCTGCTCAGTACTCAGTGTGCTCAGTGCTCGGGGTCCTGGTTGCTCCGTGCTCGGGGTGCTGGGTGCTCAGTGCTCTGGGTGCTTAGTGCTCAGTACTCAGGGTGCTGGGTGCTCAGTACTCATGGTGCTGGGTGCTCATTCTCAGGGTGCTGGGTGCTCAGTGCTCGGGTTGCTGGGTGCTCAGTACTCAGGGTGCTGGGGGCTCAGTACTCAGGGTGCTGGGTGCTCAGTACTCATGGTGCTCGGTTCTCAGTACTCAGGGTGCTGGGTGCTCATTCTCGGGGTGCTGGGTGCTCAGTGCTCGGGGTGCTGGGTGCTCAGTACTCAGGGTGCTGGGGGCTCAGTACTCATGGTGCTGGGTGCTCAGTACACAGGGTGATCTGTTCTCAGTACTCAGGTTGCTGGGTGCTCAGTGCTCGGGGTGCTGGGTGCTCAGTATTCGGGGTGCTCAGTGCTCAGTACTCAGGGTGCTGGGTGCTCAGTACTCCGGGTGCTGGGTGCTCAGTGCTCGGGGTGCTCGGTGCTCAGTACTCGGGGTGCAGGGTGCTCAGTACTCGGGGTGCTGGGTGCTCAGTGTTCAGGGAGCTGGGTGCTCAGTGCTCAGGGTGCTGGGAGCTCAGTACTAAGGGTGCTGGGTGCTCAGTACTCAGGGTGCTCGGTGCTCAGTACTCAGGGTGCTGGGTGCTCAGAGCTCAGAGTGCTGGGTACTCAGTACTCAGGGTGCTGAGTGCTCAGTACTCAGCGTGCTGGGTGGTCAGTGCTCAGGGTGCTGGGTGCTCAGTGCTCAGGGTGCTGGGTGCTCAGTGCTCGGGGTGTTGGGTGCTCAGTACTCAGGATGCTCGGGGCTCAGTGCTCAGTAATCAGGGTGCTCAGTACTCAGGGTGCTGGGTGCTCAGTGCTCGGGGTGCTGGGTGCTCAGTACTCAGGGTGCTGGGTGCTCAGTACTCGGGGTGCTGGGTGCTCAGTACTCAGGGTGCTGAGTGCTCAGTGCTCGGGGTGCTGGGTGCTCACTGCTCAGGGTGATCGGTGCTCAGTGCTCAGGGTGCTGGGTTCTCAGTCCTCCGGGTGCTCAGTGCTCAGGGTGCTGGGTGCTCATTGCTCGGTGTGCTCGGTGCTCAGTACTCAGGGTGCTGAGTGCTCAGTACTCAGGGTGCTGGGTGCTCAGTACTCAGGTTGCTGGTTGCTCAGTACTCAGGGTGCTGGGTGCTCAGTGCTCAGGGTGTTGGGTGCTCAGTGCTCGGGGAGCTGGGTGCTCAGGGCTGTGGTGCTGGGTGCTCAGTGCTCAGTGCTCAGGGTGCTGGGTGCTCAGTGCTCAGTGCTCAGGGTGCTGGTTGCTCAGTACTCAGGGTGCTGGGTGCTCAGTACTCAGGGTGCTGGGTGCTCAGTGCTCAGAGTGCTCTGTGCTCAGTACTCAGGGTGCTGGGTGCTCAGTGCTCGGGGTGCTGGGTGCTCAGTGCTCAGGGTGCTGGGTGCGCAGTACTCAGGGTGCTGGGTGCTCAGTACTCAGGGTGCTTGGTGCTCAGTACTCAGGGTGCTCAGTGCTCAGTACTCGGGGTGCTGGGTGCTCAGTGCTCAGGGTGCTCAGTGCTCGGGGTGCTGGGTGCTCAGTGCTCGGGGTGCTGGGTGCTCAGTACTCGGGGTGCTTTGTGCTCAGTGCTCAGGGTGCTCAGTGCTCAGTACTCAGTGCTCAGGGTGCTCAGTGCTCAGTGCTCAGGGTGCTGGGTGTTCAGTACTCAGGGTGCTGGGTGCTCAGTACTCAGGGTGCTGGGTGCTCAGTACTCAGGGTGCTGGGTGCTCAGTGCTCGGGGTGCTCGGTGCTCAGTACTCGTGGTGCAGGCTGCTCAGTACTCGGGGTGCTGGGTGCTCAGTGCTCAGGGAGCTGGGTTCTCAGTGCTCGGGGTGCTGTGTGCTCAGTGCTGAGGGTGGTGCTGGGTGCTCAGTACTCAGGGTGCTGGGTGCTCAGTGCTCAGGGTGCTGGGTGCTCAGTACTAAGGGTGCTGGGTGCTCAGTACTGAGGGTGCTCGGTGCTCAGTACTCAGGTTGCTGGGTGCTCAGAGCTCAGGGTGCTGGGTACTCAGTTCTCAGGGTGCTGGGTGCTCAGTACTCTGGGTGTTGGGTGCTCAGTACTCAGGGTGCTGGGTGCTCAGAGCTCAGGGTGCTGGGTACTCAGTACTCAGGGTGCTGAGTGCTCAGTACTCAGGGTGCTGGGTGCTCAGTGCTCAGGGTGCTGGGTGCTCAGTGCTCGGGGTGCTGGGTGCTCAGTACTCAGGATACTCGGTGCTCAGTGCTCAGTAATCAGGGTGCTCAGTACTCAGGGTGCTGGGTGCTCAGTGCTCAGGGTGCTGGGTGCTCAGTACTCAGGGTGCTGAGTGCTCAGTACTCAGGGTGCTTGGTGCTCAGTACTCAGGGTGCTGAGTGCTCAGTGCTCGGGGTGCTGGGTGCTCACTGCTCAGGGTGATCGGTGCTCAGTGCTCAGGGTGCTAGGTGCTCAGTCCTTCGGGTGCTCAGTGCTCAGGGTGCTGGGTGCTCATTGCTCGGTGTGCTCGGTGCTCAGTACTCAGGGTGCTGAGTGCTCAGTACTCAGGGTGCAGGTTGCTCAGTACTCAGGTTGCTGGTTGCTCAGTACTCAGGGTGCTGGGTGCTCAGTGCTCAGGGTGCTGGGTGCTCAGTGCTCGGGGTGCTGGGTGCTCAGTGCTCAGAGTGCTCTGTGCTCAGTACTCAGGGTTGTGGGTGCTCAGTGCTCGGGGTGCTGGGTGCTCAGTGCTCAGGGTGCTGGGTGCTCAGTACTCAGGGTGCTGGGTGCTCAGTACTCAGGCTGCTTGGTGCTCAGTACTCAGGGTGCTCAGTGCTCAGTACTCGGGGTGCTGGGTGCTCAGTGCTCAGGGTGCTCAGTGCTCAGTGCTCGGGGTGCTGGGTGCTCAGTGCTCGGGGTGCTGGGTGCTCAGTACTCGGGGTGCTGGGTGCTCAGTGCTCAGGGTGCTCAGTGCTCAGTACTCAGTGCTCAGGGTGCTCAGTGCTCAGTGCTCAGGGTGCTGGGTGTTCAGTACTCAGGGTGCTGGGTGCTCAGTACTCAGGGTGCTGGGTGCTCAGTGCTCAGGGTGCTGGGTGCTCAGTACTCTGGGTGTTGGGTGCTCAGTACTCAGGGTGCTGGGTGCTCCGTGCTCAGGGTGCTGGGTGCTCAGTGCTCAGGGTTCTGGGTGCTCAGTGCTCAGGGTGCTGGGTGCTCAGTACTCAGGGTGCTCGGTGCTTAGTGCTCGAGGTGCTCGGTGCTCAGTACTCAAGGTGCTGGGTGCTCAGTGCTCAGGGTGCTGGGTGCTCAGTGCTCGGGGTGCTCCGTGCTCATGGTGCTGGGTGCTCAGTGCTCAGGGTGCTGGGTGCTCAGTGCTCGGGGTGCTGGGTGCTCAGTACTCAGTGTGCTCAGTGCTCGGGGATCTCGGTGCTCAGTACTCAGGGTGCTGGGTGCTCAGTTCTCAGTGCTCGGGGTCCTGGGTGCTCCGTGCTCGGGGTGCTGGGTGCTCAGTGCTCTGGGTGCTTAGTGCTCAGTACTCAGTGTGCTGGGTGCTCAGTACTCATGGTGCTGGGTGCTCATTCTCAGGGTGCTGGGTGCTCAGTGCTCGGGTTGCTGGGTGCTCAGTACTCAGGGTGCTGGGGGCTCAGTACTCAGGGTGCTGGGTGCTCAGTATCAGGGTGCTCGGTTCTCAGTACTCAGGGTGCTGGGTGCTCATTCTCGGGGTGCTGGGTGCTCAGTGCTCGGGGTGCTGGGTGCTCAGTACTCGGGGTGCTCAGTGCTCAGTACTCAGGGTGCTGGGTGCTCAGTACTCAGGGTGCTGGGTGCTCAGTGCTCGGGGTGCTCGGTGCTCAGTACTCGGGGTGCAGGGTGCTCAGTACTCGGGGTGCTGGGTGCTCAGTGCTCGGGGTGCTGGGTGCTCAGTGCTCGGGGTGCTGGGTGCTCAGTGCTGAGGGTGGTGCTGGGTGCTCAGTACTCAGGGTGCTGGGTGCTCAGTGCTCGGGGTGCTGGGTGCTCAGTACTAAGGGTGCTGGGTGCTCAGTACTCAGGGTGCTCGGTGCTCAGTACTCAGGGCGCTGGGTGCTCAGAGCTCAGGGTGCTGGGTACTCAGTACTCAGGGTGCTTGGTGCTCAGTACTCAGGGTGCTGGGTGCTCAGTGCTCAGGGTCCTGGGTGCTCAGTGCTCAGGGTGCTGGGTGCTCAGTGCTCGGCGTGCTGGGTGCTCAGTACTCAGGATGCTCGGTGCTCAGTGCTCAGTAATCAGGGTGCTCAGTACTCAGGGTGCTGGGTGCTCAGTGCTCGGGGTGCTGGGTGCTCAGTACTCAGGGTGCTGGGTGCTCAGTACTCAGGGTGCTGTGTGCTCAGTACTCAGGGTGCTGGGTGCTCAGTGCACGGGGTGCTGGGTGCTCACTGCTCAGGGTGATCGGTGCTCAGTGCTCAGGGTGCTGGGTGCTCAGTCCTCCGGGTGCTCAGTGCTCAGGGTGCTGGGTGCTCATCGCTCGGTGTGCTCGGTGCTCAGTACTCAGGGTGCTGAGTGCTCAGTACTCAGGGTGCTGGGTGCTCAGTACTCAGGTTGCTGGTTTCTCAGTACTCAGGGTGATGGGTGCTCAGTGCTCAGGGTGCTGGGTGCTCAGTGTTCGGGGTGCTGGGTGCTCAGGGCTTTGGTGCTGGGTGCTCAGTGCTCAGTGCTCAGGGTGCTGGGTGCTCAGTGCTCAGTGCTCAGGTTGCTCTGTGCTCAGTACTCAGGGTGCTGGGTGCTCAGTGCTCGGGGTGCTGCGTGCTCAGTGCTCAGGGAGCTGGGTGCTCAGTGCTCAGGGTGCTGGGTGCTCAGTACTCAGTGTGCTGGGTGCTCAGTGCTTGTTGTGCTCGGTGCTCAGTACTCAAGGTGCTGGGTGCTCAGTGCTCAGGGTTCTGGGTGCTCAGTCCTCGGGGTGCTCCGTGCTCAGTGATCAGGGTGCTGGGTGCTCAGTACTCAGGGTGCTCGGTGCTCAGTACTCAGGGGTCTCAGTGCTCAGTACTCAGGGTGCTGGGTGCTCAGTGCTCAGGGTGCTGGGTGCTCAGTACTCAGGGTGCTCAGTGCTCAGTACTCGGGGTGCTTGGTGCTCAGTACTCAGGGTGCTCGGTGCTCAGTACTCGTGGTGCTGGGTGCTCAGTGCTCAGGGTGCTCAGTGCTCCGTGCTCGGGGTGCTGGGTGCTCAGTGCTCTGGGTGCTTAGTGCTCAGTACTCAGGGTGCTGGGTGCTCAGTACTCATGGTGCTGGGTTCTCATTCTCAGGGTGCTGGGTGCTCAGTGCTCGGGTTGCTGGGTGCTCAGTACTCAGGGTGCTGGGGGCTCAGTACTCAGGGTGCTGGGTGCTCAGTACTCAGGGTGCTCGGTTCTTAGTACTCAGGGTGCTGGGTGCTCATTCTCAGGGTGCTGGGTGCTCAGTGCTCGGGGTGCTGGGTGCTCAGTACTCAGGGTGCTGGGGGCTCAGTACTCAGGGTGCTGGGTGCTCAGTACTCAGGGTGATCTGTTCTCAGTACTCAGGTTGCTGGGTGCTCAGTGCTCGGGGTGCTGGGTGCTCAGTACTCGGGGTGCTCAGTGCTCAGTACTCAGGGTGCTGGGTGCTCAGTACTCAGGGTGCTGGGTGCTCAGTGCTCGGGGTGCTCGGTGCTCAGTACTCGGGGTGCAGTGTGCTCAGTACTCGGGGTGCTGGGTGCTCAGTGTTCAGGGAGCTGGGTGCTCAGTGCTCGGGGTGCTGGGTGCTCAGTACTCAGGGTGCTGGGTGCTCAGTACTAAGGGTGCTGGGTGCTCAGTACTCAGGGTGCTCGGTGCTCAGTACTCAGGGTGCTGGGTGCTCAGAGCTCAGGGTGCTGGGTACTCAGTACTCAGGGTGCTGAGTGCTCAGTACTCAGGGTGCTGGGTGCTCAGTGCTCAGGGTGCTGGGTGCTCAGTGCTCAGGGTGCTGGGTGCTCAGTGCTCGGGGTGCTGGGTGCTCAGTACTCAGGATGCTCGGTGCTCAGTGCTCAGTAATCAGGGTGCTCAGTGCTCAGGGTGCTGGGTGCTCAGTGCTCGGGGTGCTGGGTGCTCAGTGCTGAGGGTGGTGCTGGGTGCTCAGTACTCAGGGTGCTGGGTGCTCAGTGCTCAGGGTGCTGGGTGCTCAGTACTAAGGGTGCTGGGTGCTCAGTACTCAGGGTGCTCGGTGCTCAGTACTCAGGGTGCTGGGTGCTCAGAGCTCAGGGTGCTGGGTAATCAGTAATCAGGGTGCTGGGTGCTCAGTACTCAGGGTGCTGGGTGCTCAGTGCTCAGGGTGCTCCGTGCTCAGTGCTCAGGGTGCTGGGTGCTCAGTGCTCGGCGTGCTGGGTGCTCAGTACTCAGGATGCTCGGTGCTCAGTGCTCAGTAATCAGGGTGCTCAGTACTCAGGGTGCTGGGTGCTCAGTGCTCGGGGTGCTGGGTGCTCAGTACTCAGGGTGCTGGGTGCTCAGTACTCGGGGTGCTGGGTGCTCAGTACTCAGGGTGCTGGGTGCTCAGTGCTCGGGGTGCTGGGTGCTCACTGCTCAGGGTGATCGGTGCTCTGTGCTCAGGGTGCTGGGTGCTCAGTCCTCCGGGTGCTCAGTACTCAGGGTGCTGGGTGCTCATTGCTCGGTGTGCTCGGTGCTCAGTACTCAGGGTGCTGAGTGCTCAGTACTTAGGGTGCTGGGTGCTCAGTACTCAGGTTGCTGGTTGCTCAGTACTCAGGGTGCTGGGTGCTCAGTGCTCAGGGTGCTGGGTGCTCAGTGCTCGGGGTGCTGGGTGCTCAGGGCTGTGGTGCTGGGTGCTCAGTGCTCAGGGTGCTGGGTGCTCAGTGCTCAGTGCTCAGGGTGCTCTGTGCTCAGTACTCAGGGTGCTGGGTGCTCAGTGCTCGGGGTGCTGCGTGCTCAGTGCTCAGGGAGCTGGGTGCTCAGTGCTCAGGGTGCTGGGTGCTCAGTACTCAGTGTGCTGGGTGCTCAGTGCTCGTTGTGCTCGGTGCTCAGTACTCAAGGTGCTGGGTGCTCAGTGCTCAGGGTGCTGGGTGCTCAGTCCTCGGGGTGCTCCGTGCTCAGTGATCAGGGTGCTTGGTGCTCAGTACTCAGGGTGCTCGGTGCTCAGTACTCAGGGGTCTCAGTGCTCAGTACTCAGGGTGCTGGGTGCTCAGTGCTCAGGGTGCTGGGTGCTCAGTACTCAGGGTGCTCAGTGCTCAGTACTCGGGGTGCTTGGTGCTCAGTACTCAGGGTGCTCGGTGCTCAGTACTCGTAGTGCTGGGTGCTCAGTGCTCAGGGTGCTCAGTGCTCCGTGCTCGGGGTGCTGGGTGCTCAGTGCTCTGGGTGCTTAGTGCTCAGAACTCAGGGTGCTGGGTGCTCAGTACTCATGGTGCTGGGTGCTCATTCTCATGGTGCTGGGTGCTCAGTGCTCGGGTTGCTGGGTGCTCAGTACTCAGGGTGCTGGGGGCTCAGTACTCAGGGTGCTGGGTGCTCAGTACTCAGGGTGCTCGGTTCTCAGTACTCAGGGTGCTGGGTGCTCATTCTCGGTGTGCTGGGTGCTCAGTGCTCGGGGTGCTGGGTGCTCAGTACTCAGGGTGCTGGGGGCTCAGTACTCAGGGTGCTGGGTGCTCAGTACTCAGGGTGATCTGTTCTCAGTACTCAGGTTGCTGGGTGCTCAGTGCTCAGGGTGCTGGGTGCTCAGTACTCGGGGTGCTCAGTGCTCAGTACTCAGGGTGCTGGGTGCTCAGTACTCAGGGTGCTGGGTGCTAAGTGCTCGGAGTGCTGGGTGCTCAGTGTTCAGGGAGCTGGGTGCTCAGTGCTCGGGGTGCTGGGTGCTCAGTGCTGAGGGTGGTGCTGGGTGCTCAGTACTCAGGGTGCTGGGTGCTCAGTACTCAGGGTGCTGGGTGCTCAGTACTAAGGGTGCTGGGTGCTCAGTACTCAGGGTGCTCGGTGCTCAGTACTCAGGGTGCTGGGTGCTCAGAGCTCAGGGTGCTGGGTACTCAGTACTCAGGGTGCTGGGTGCTCAGTGCTCAGGGTGCTGGGTGCTCAGTGCTCAGGGTGCTGGGTGCTCAGTGCTCGGGGTGCTGGGTGCTCAGTACTCAGGATGCTCGGTGCTCAGTGCTCAGTAATCAGGGTGCTCTGTACTCAGGGTGCTGGGTGCTCAGTGCTCGGGGTGCTGGGTGCTCAGTACTCAGGGTGCTGGGTGCTCAGTACTCGGGGTGCTGGGTGCTCAGTACTCAGGGTGCTGAGTGCTCAGTGCTCGGGGTGCTGGGTGCTCACTGCTCAGCGTGATCGGTGCTCAGTGCTCAGGGTGCTGGGTGCTCAGTCCTCCGGGTGCTCAGTGCTCAGGGTGCTGGGTGCTCATTGCTCGGTGTGCTCGGTGCTCAGTACTCAGGGTGCTGAGTGCTCAGTACTCAGGTTGCTGGGTGCTCAGTACTCAGGTTGCTGGTTGCTCAGTACTCAGGTTGCTGGTTGCTCAGTGCTCGGGGTGCTGGGTGCTCAGGGCTGTGGTGCTGGGTGCTCAGTGCTCAGTGCTCAGGGTGCTGGGTTCTCAGTGCTCAGGCTGCTGGTTGCTCAGGACTCAGGGTGCTGGGTGCTCAGTACTCAGGGTGCTGGGTGCTCAGTGCTCAGAGTGCTCTGTGCTCAGTACTCAGGGTGCTGGGTGCTCAGTGCTCGGGGTGCTGGGTGCTCAGTGCTCAGGGTGCTGGGTGCTCAGTACTCAGGGTGCTGGGTGCTCAGTACTCAGGGTGCTTGGTGCTCAGTACTCAGGGTGCTCAGTGCTCAGTACTCGGGGTGCTGGGTGCTCAGTGCTCAGGGTGCTCAGTGCTCAGTGCTCGGGGTGCTGGGTGCTCAGTGCTCGGGGTGCTGGGTGCTCAGTACTCGGGGTGCTGTGTGCTCAGTGCTCAGGGTGCTCAGTGCTCAGTACTCAGTGCTCAGGGTGCTCAGTGCTCAGTGCTCAGGGTGCTGGGTGTTCAGTACTCAGGGTGCTGGGTGCTCAGTACTCAGGGTGCTGGGTGCTCAGTGCTCAGGGTGCTGGGTGCTCAGTACTCTGGGTGTTGGGTGCTCAGTACTCAGGGTGCTGGGTGCTCCGTGCTCAGGGTGCTGGGTGCTCAGTGCTCAGGGTTCTGGGTGCTCAGTGCTCAGGGTGCTGGGTGCTCAGTACTCAGGGTGCTGGGTGCTTAGTGCTCGAGGTGCTCGGTGCTCAGTACTCAAGGTGCTGGGTGCTCAGTGCTCAGGGTGCTGGGTGCTCAGTCCTCGGGGTGCTCCGTGCTCATGGTGCTGGGTGCTCAGTGCTCAGGGTGCTGGGTGCTCAGTGCTCGGGGTGCTGGGTGCTCAGTACTCAGTGTGCTCAGTGCTCGGGGATCTCGGTGCTCAGTACTCAGGGTGCTGGGTGCTCAGTTCTCAGTGCTCGGGGTCCTGGGTGCTCCGTGCTCGGGATGCTGGGTGCTCAGTGCTCTGGGTGCTTAGTGCTCAGTACTCAGGGTGCTGGGTGCTCAGTACTCATGGTGCTGGGTGCTCATTCTCAGGGTGCTGGGTGCTCAGTGCTCGGGTTGCTGGGTGCTCAGTACTCAGGGTGCTGGGGGCTCAGTACTCAGGGTGCTGGGTGCTCATTCTCGGGGTGCTGGGTGCTCAGTGCTCGGGGTGCTGGGTGCTCAGTACTCAGGGTGCTGGGGGCTCAGTACTCGGGGTGCAGGGTGCTCAGTACTCAGGGTGATCTGTTCTCAGTACTCAGGTTGCTGGCTGCTCAGTGCTCGGTGTGCTGGGTGCTCAGTACTCAGGGTGCTGGGTGCTCAGTACTCGGGGTGCTCGGTGCTCAGTACTCAGGGTGCTGGGTGCTCAGTACTCGGGGTGCTGGGTGCTCAGTGCTCGGGGTGCTCGTTGCTCAGTACTCGGGGTGCAGGGTGCTCAGTACTCGGGGTGCTGGGTGCTCAGTGCTCGGGGTGCTGGGTGCTCAGTGCTCGGGGTGCTGGGTGCTCAGTGCTGAGGGTGGTGCTGGGTGCTCAGTACTCGGGGTGCTGGGTGCTCAGTGCTCAGGGTGCTGGGTGCTCAGTACTAAGGGTGCTGGGTGCTCAGTACTCAGGGTGCTCGGTGCTCAGTACTCAGGGTGCTGGGTGCTCAGAGCTCAGGGTGCTGGGTACTCAGTACTCAGGGTGCTGGGTGCTCAGTACTCAGGGTGCTGGGTGCTCAGTCCTCAGGGTGCTGGGTGCTCAGTGCTCAGGGTGCTGGGTGCTCAGTGCTCGGCGTGCTGGGTGCTCAGTACTCAGGATGCTCGGTGCTCAGTGCTCAGTAATCAGGGTGCTCAGTACTCAGGGTGCTGGGTGCTCAGTGCTCGGGGTGCTGGGTGCTCAGTACTCTGGGTGCTGGGTGCTCAGTACTCGGGGTGCTGGGTGCTCAGTACTCAGGGTGCTGGGTGCTCAGTGCTCGGGGTGCTGGGTGCTCACTGCTCAGGGTGATCGGTGCTCAGTGCTCAGGGTGCTGGGTGCACAGTCCTCCGGGTGCTCAGTGCTCAGGGTGCTGGGTGCTCATTGCTGGGTGTGCTCGGTGCTCAGTACTCAGGGTGCTGAGTGCTCAGTACTCAGGGTGCTGGGTGCTCAGTACTCAGGTTGCTGGTTGCTCAGTACTCAGGGTGCTGGGTGCTCAGTGCTCAGGGTGCTGGGTGCTCAGTGCTCGGGGTGCTGGGTGCTCAGGGCTGTGGTGCTGGGTGCTCAGTGCTCAGTGCTCAGGGTGCTGGGTGCTCAGTGCTCAGTGCTCAGGGTGCTCTGTGCTCAGTGCTCAGGGAGCTGGGTGCTCAGTGCTCAGGGTGCTGGGTGCTCAGTACTCAGGGTGCTGGGTGCTCAGTGCTCGTTGTGCTCGGTGCTCAGTACTCAAGGTGCTGGGTGCTCAGTGCTCGGGGTGCTGGGTGCTCAGTCCTCGGGGTGCTCCGTGCTCAGTGATCAGGGTGCTGGGTGCTCAGTACTCAGGGTGCTCGGTGCTCATTACTCAGGGGTCTCAGTGCTCAGTACTCAGGGTGCTGGGTGCTCAGTGCTCAGGGTGCTGGGTGCTCAGTATTCAGGGTGCTCAGTGCTCAGTACTCGGGGTGCTTGGTGCTCAGTACTAAGGGTGCTCGGTGCTCAGTACTCGTGGTGATGGGTGCTCAGTGCTCAGGGTGCTCAGTGCTCAGTGCTCGGGGTGCTGGGTGCTCAGTGCTCGGGGCGCTGGGTGCTCAGTGCTCGGGGTGCTGGGTGCTCAGTACTCGGGGTGCTGGGTGCTCAGTGCTCAGGTTGCTCAGTGCTCAGTACTCAGTGCTCAGGGTGCTGGGTGCTCAGTACTCTGGGTGTTGGGTGCTCAGTACTCAGGGTGCTGGGTGCTCCGTGCTCAGGGTGCTGGGTGCTCAGTGCTCAGGTTTCTGGGTGCTCAGTGCTCAGGGTGCTGGGTGCTCAGTACTCAGGGTGCTGGGTGCTTAGTGCTCGAGGTGCTCGGTGCTCAGTACTGAAGGTGCTGGGTGCTCAGTGCTCAGGGTGCTGGGTGCTCAGTCCTCGGGGTGCTCCGTGCTCATGGTGCTGGGTGCTCAGTGCTCAGGGTGCTGGGTGCTCAGTGCTCGGGGTGCTGGGTGCTGAGTGCTCAGGGTGCTGGGTGCTCAGTGCTCGGGGTGCTCGGTGCTCAGGGCTCAGGGTCCTGGGTGCTCAGTACTCAGGGTGCTGGGTGCTTAGTACTCAGGGTGCTCAGTGCTCAGTACACAGGGTGCTGGGTGCTCAGTGCTCGGGGTGCTGGGTGCTCAGTGCTCAGTACTCAGGGTGCTGTGTGCTCAGTGCTCGGGGTGCTGGGTTCTCAGTACTCAGCGTGCTGGGTGCTCAGTACTCAGTGTGCAGGGTGCTCAGTGCTCAGGGTGCTGGGTGCTCAGTGCTCAGGGTGCTGGGTGCTCAGTGATCGGGGTGCTGGGTGCTCAGTACTCAGGGTGCTCAGTGCTCGGGGAGCTCGGTGATCAGTACTCAGGGTGCTGGGTGCTCAGTACTCAGTGCTCGGGGTCCTGGGTGCTCCGTGCTCAGGGTGCTGGGTGCTCAGTGCTCTGGGTGCTGGGTGCTCAGTACTCAGAGTGCTGGGTGCTCAGTACTCAGGGTGCTGGGTGCTCAGTGCTCAGGGTGCTGGGTGCTCAGTACTCAGGGTGCAGGGTGCTCAGTACTCAGGGTGCTCGGTGCTCAGTACTCAGGGTGCTGGGTGCTCAGTGCTCAGGGTGCTGGGTACTCAGTACTCAGGGTGCTGGGTGCTCAGTACTCAGGGTGCTGGGTGCTCAGTGCTCAGGGTGCTGGGTGCTCAGTGCTCAGGGTGCTGGGTGCTCAGTACTCAGGGTGCTGGGTGCTCAGTGCTCAGGGTGATGGGTGCTCAGTACTCAGGGTGCTCAGTACTCAGGGTGCTGGGTGCTCAGTGCTCGTGGTGCTGGGTGCTCAGTACTCGGGGTGCTGTGTGCTCTGTACTCAGGGTGCTGGGTGCTCAGTGCTCGGGGTCCTGGGTGCTCAGTGCTCAGGGTGATCGGTGCTCAGTACTCAGCGTGCTGGGTGCTCACTGCTCAGGGTGCTGGGTGCTCAGTCCTCAGGGTGCTCAGTGCTCAGGGTGCTGGGTGCTCAGTGCTCGTGGTGCTCGGTGCTCAGTGCTCGGGGTGCTGGGTGCTCAGTGCTCAGTGCTCAGGGTGTTGGGTGCTCAGTGCTCAGTGTTCAGGGTGCTGGGTGGTCAGTACTCAGGGTGCTGGTTGCTCAGTGCTCAGGGTGCTGGGTGCTCAGTACTAAGGGTGCTGGGTGCTCAGTACTCAGGGTGCTCGGTGCTCAGTACTCAGGGTGCTGGGTGCTCAGTGCTCAGGGTGCTGGGTGCTCAGTGCTCAGGGTGCTGGGTGCTCAGTGCTCGGGGTGCTGGGTGCTCAGTACTCAGGATGCTCGGTGCTCAGTGCTCAGTAATCAGGGTGCTCAGTGCTCAGGGTGCTGGGTGCTCAGTGCTCGGGGTGCTGGGTGCTCAGTGCTGAGGGTGGTGCTGGGTGCTCAGTACTCAGGGTGCTGGGTGCTCAGTGCTCAGGGTGCTGGGTGCTCAGTACTAAGGGTGCTGGGTGCTCAGTACTCAGGGTGCTCGGTGCTCAGTACTCAGGGTGCTGGGTGCTCAGAGCTCAGGGTGCTGGGTAATCAGTAATCAGGGTGCTGGGTGCTCAGTACTCAGGGTGCTGGGTGCTCAGTGCTCAGGGTGCTGGGTGCTCAGTGCTCAGGGTGCTGGGTGCTCAGTGCTCGGCGTGCTGGGTGCTCAGTACTCAGGATGCTCGGTGCTCAGTGCTCAGTAATCAGGGTGCTCAGTACTCAGGGTGCTGGGTGCTCAGTGCTCAGGGTGCTGGGTGCTCAGTACTCAGGGTGCTGGGTGCTCAGTACTCGGGGTGCTGGGTGCTCAGTACTCAGGGTGCTGGGTGCTCAGTGCTCGGGGTGCTGGGTGCTCACTGCTCAGGGTGATCGGTGCTCTGTGCTCAGGGTGCTGGGTGCTCAGTCCTCCGGGTGCTCAGTACTCAGGGTGCTGGGTGCTCATTGCTCGGTGTGCTCGGTGCTCAGTACTCAGGGTGCTGAGTGCTCAGTACTTAGGGTGCTGGGTGCTCAGTACTCAGGTTGCTGGTTGCTCAGTACTCAGGGTTCTGGGTGCTCAGTGCTCAGGGTGCTGGGTGCTCAGTGCTCGGGGTGCTGGGTGCTCAGGGCTGTGGTGCTGGGTGCTCAGTGCTCAGGGTGCTGGGTGCTCAGTGCTCAGTGCTCAGGGTGCTCTGTGCTCAGTACTCAGGGTGCTGGGTGCTCAGTGCTCGGGGTGCTGCGTGCTCAGTGCTCAGGGAGCTGGGTGCTCAGTGCTCAGGGTGCTGGGTGCTCAGTACTCAGTGTGCTGGGTGCTCAGTGCTCGTTGTGCTCGGTGCTCAGTACTCAAGGTGCTGGGTGCTCAGTGCTCAGGGTGCTGGGTGCTCAGTCCTCGGGGTGCTCCGTGCTCAGTGATCAGGGTGCTGGGTGCTCAGTACTCAGGGTGCTCGGTGCTCAGTACTCAGGGGTCTCAGTGCTCAGTACTCAGGGTGCTGGGTGCTCAGTGCTCAGGGTGCTGGGTGCTCAGTACTCAGGGTGCTCAGTGCTCAGTACTCGGGGTGCTTGGTGCTCAGTACTCAGGGTGCTCGGTGCTCAGTACTCGTAGTGCTGGGTGCTCAGTGCTCAGGGTGCTCAGTGCTCCGTGCTCGGGGTGCTGGGTGCTCAGTGCTCTGGGTGCTTAGTGCTCAGTACTCAGGGTGCTGGGTGCTCAGTACTCATGGTGCTGGGTGCTCATTCTCATGGTGCTGGGTGCTCAGTGCTCGGGTTGCTGGGTGCTCAGTACTCAGGGTGCTGGGGGCTCAGTACTCAGGGTGCTGGGTGCTCAGTACTCAGGGTGCTCGGTTCTCAGTACTCAGGGTGCTGGGTGCTCATTCTCGGGGTGCTGGGTGCTCAGTGCTCGGGGTGCTGGGTGCTCAGTACTCAGGGTGCTGGGGGCTCAGTACTCAGGGTGCTGGGTGCTCAGTACTCAGGGTGATCTGTTCTCAGTACTCAGGTTGCTGGGTGCTCAGTGCTCAGGGTGCTGGGTGCTCAGTACTCGGGGTGCTCAGTGCTCAGTACTCAGGGTGCTGGGTGCTCAGTACTCAGGGTGCTGGGTGCTAAGTGCTCGGGGTGCTGGGTGCTCAGTGTTCAGGGAGCTGGGTGCTCAGTGCTCGGGGTGCTGGGTGCTCAGTGCTGAGGGTGGTGCTGGGTGCTCAGTACTCAGGGTGCTGGGTGCTCAGTACTAAGGGTGCTGGGTGCTCAGTACTCAGGGTGCTCGGTGCTCAGTACTCAGGGTGCTGGGTGCTCAGAGCTCAGGGTGCTGGGTACTCAGTACTCAGGGTGCTGGGTGCTCAGTGCTCAGGGTGCTGGGTGCTCAGTGCTCAGGGTGCTGGGTGCTCAGTGCTCGGGGTGCTGGGTGCTCAGTACTCAGGATGCTCGGTGCTCAGTGCTCAGTAATCAGGGTGCTCTGTACTCAGGGTGCTGGGTGCTCAGTGCTCGGGGTGCTGGGTGCTCAGTACTCAGGGTGCTGGGTGCTCAGTACTCGGGGTGCTGGGTGCTCAGTACTCAGGGTGCTGAGTGCTCAGTGCTCGGGGTGCTGGGTGCTCACTGCTCAGGGTGATCGGTGCTCAGTGCTCAGGGTGCTGGGTGCTCAGTCCTCCGGGTGCTCAGTGCTCAGGGTGCTGGGTGCTCATTGCTCGGTGTGCTCGGTGCTCAGTACTCAGGGTGCTGAGTGCTCAGTACTCAGGTTGCTGGGTGCTCAGTACTCAGGTTGCTGGTTGCTCAGTACTCAGGTTGCTGGTTGCTCAGTGCTCGGGGTGCTGGGTGCTCAGGGCTGTGGTGCTGGGTGCTCAGTGCTCAGTGCTCAGGGTGCTGGGTTCTCAGTGCTCAGGCTGCTGGTTGCTCAGGACTCAGGGTGCTGGGTGCTCAGTACTCAGGGTGCTGGGTGCTCAGTGCTCAGAGTGCTCTGTGCTCAGTACTCAGGGTGCTGGGTGCTCAGTGCTCGGGGTGCTGGGTGCTCAGTGCTCAGGGTGCTGGGTGCTCAGTACTCAGGGTGCTGGGTGCTCAGTACTCAGGGTGCTTGGTGCTCAGTACTCAGGGTGCTCAGTGCTCAGTACTCGGGGTGCTGGGTGCTCAGTGCTCAGGGTGCTCAGTGCTCAGTGCTCGGGGTGCTGGGTGCTCAGTGCTCGGGGTGCTGGGTGCTCAGTACTCGGGGTGCTGTGTGCTCAGTGCTCAGGGTGCTCAGTGCTCAGTACTCAGTGCTCAGGGTGCTCAGTGCTCAGTGCTCAGGGTGCTGGGTGTTCAGTACTCAGGGTGCTGGGTGCTCAGTACTCAGGGTGCTGGCTGCTCAGTGCTCAGGGTGCTGGGTGCTCAGTACTCTGGGTGTTGGGTGCTCAGTACTCAGGGTGCTGGGTGCTCCGTGCTCAGGGTGCTGGGTGCTCAGTGCTCAGGGTTCTGGGTGCTCAGTGCTCGGGTTGCTGGGTGCTCAGTACTCAGGGTGCTGGGTGCTCAGTTCTCAGTGCTCGGGGTCCTGGGTGCTCCGTGCTCGGGATGCTGGGTGCTCAGTGCTCTGGGTGCTTAGTGCTCAGTACTCAGGGTGCTGGGTGCTCAGTACTCATGGTGCTGGGTGCTCATTCTCAGGGTGCTGGGTGCTCAGTGCTCGGGTTGCTGGGTGCTCAGTACTCAGGGTGCTGGGGGCTCAGTACTCAGGGTGCTGGGTGCTCATTCTCGGGGTGCTGGGTGCTCAGTGCTCGGGGTGCTGGGTGCTCAGTACTCAGGGTGCTGGGGGCTCAGTACTCGGGGTGCAGGGTGCTCAGTACTCAGGGTGATCTGTTCTCAGTACTCAGGTTGCTGGCTGCTCAGTGCTCGGTGTGCTGGGTGCTCAGTACTCAGGGTGCTGGGTGCTTAGTACTCGGGGTGCTCGGTGCTCAGTACTCAGGGTGCTGGGTGCTCAGTACTCGGGGTGCTGGGTGCTCAGTGCTCGGGGTGCTCGTTGCTCAGTACTCGGGGTGCAGGGTGCTCAGTACTCGGGGTGCTGGGTGCTCAGTGCTCGGGGTGCTGGGTGCTCAGTGCTCGGGGTGCTGGGTGCTCAGTGCTGAGGGTGGTGCTGGGTGCTCAGTACTCGGGGTGCTGGGTGCTCAGTGCTCAGGGTGCTGGGTGCTCAGTACTAAGGGTGCTGGGTGCTCAGTACTCAGGGTGCTCGGTGCTCAGTACTCAGGGTGCTGGGTGCTCAGAGCTCAGGGTGCTGGGTACTCAGTACTCAGGGTGCTGGGTGCTCAGTACTCAGGGTGCTGGGTGCTCAGTCCTCAGGGTGCTGGGTGCTCAGTGCTCAGGGTGCTGGGTGCTCAGTGCTCGGCGTGCTGGGTGCTCAGTACTCAGGATGCTCGGTGCTCAGTGCTCAGTAATCAGGGTGCTCAGTACTCAGGGTGCTGGGTGCTCAGTGCTCGGGGTGCTGGGTGCTCAGTACTCTGGGTGCTGGGTGCTCAGTACTCGGGGTGCTGGGTGCTCAGTACTCAGGGTGCTGGGTGCTCAGTGCTCGGGGTGCTGGGTGCTCACTGCTCAGGGTGATCGGTGCTCAGTGCTCAGGGTGCTGGGTGCACAGTCCTCCGGGTGCTCAGTGCTCAGGGTGCTGGGTGCTCATTGCTCGGTGTGCTCGGTGCTCAGTACTCAGGGTGCTGAGTGCTCAGTACTCAGGGTGCTGGGTGCTCAGTACTCAGGTTGCTGGTTGCTCAGTACTCAGGGTGCTGGGTGCTCAGTGCTCAGGGTGCTGGGTGCTCAGTGCTCGGGGTGCTGGGTGCTCAGGGCTGTGGTGCTGGGTGCTCAGTGCTCAGTGCTCAGGGTGCTGGGTGCTCAGTGCTCAGTGCTCAGGGTGCTCTGTGCTCAGTGCTCAGGGAGCTGGGTGCTCAGTGCTCAGGGTGCTGGGTGCTCAGTACTCAGGGTGCTGGGTGCTCAGTGCTCGTTGTGCTCGGTGCTCAGTACTCAAGGTGCTGGGTGCTCAGTGCTCGGGGTGCTGGGTGCTCAGTCCTCGGGGTGCTCCGTGCTCAGTGATCAGGGTGCTGGGTGCTCAGTACTCAGGGTGCTCGGTGCTCATTACTCAGGGGTCTCAGTGCTCAGTACTCAGGGTGCTGGGTGCTCAGTGCTCAGGGTGCTGGGTGCTCAGTATTCAGGGTGCTCAGTGCTCAGTACTCGGGGTGCTTGGTGCTCAGTACTAAGGGTGCTCGGTGCTCAGTACTCGTGGTGATGGGTGCTCAGTGCTCAGGGTGCTCAGTGCTCAGTGCTCGGGGTGCTGGGTGCTCAGTGCTCGGGGCGCTGGGTGCTCAGTGCTCGGGGTGCTGGGTGCTCAGTACTCGGGGTGCTGGGTGCTCAGTGCTCAGGTTGCTCAGTGCTCAGTACTCAGTGCTCAGGGTGCTGGGTGCTCAGTACTCTGGGTGTTGGGTGCTCAGTACTCAGGGTGCTGGGTGCTCCGTGCTCAGGGTGCTGGGTGCTCAGTGCTCAGGTTTCTGGGTGCTCAGTGCTCAGGGTGCTGGGTGCTCAGTACTCAGGGTGCTGGGTGCTTAGTGCTCGAGGTGCTCGGTGCTCAGTACTGAAGGTGCTGGGTGCTCAGTGCTCAGGGTGCTGGGTGCTCAGTCCTCGGGGTGCTCCGTGCTCATGGTGCTGGGTGCTCAGTGCTCAGGGTGCTGGGTGCTCAGTGCTCGGGGTGCTGGGTGCTGAGTGCTCAGGGTGCTGGGTGCTCAGTGCTCGGGGTGCTCGGTGCTCAGGGCTCAGGGTCCTGGGTGCTCAGTACTCAGGGTGCTGGGTGCTTAGTACTCAGGGTGCTCAGTGCTCAGTACACAGGGTGCTGGGTGCTCAGTGCTCGGGGTGCTGGGTGCTCAGTGCTCAGTACTCAGGGTGCTGTGTGCTCAGTGCTCGGGGTGCTGGGTTCTCAGTACTCAGCGTGCTGGGTGCTCAGTACTCAGTGTGCAGGGTGCTCAGTGCTCAGGGTGCTGGGTGCTCAGTGCTCAGGGTGCTGGGTGCTCAGTGATCGGGGTGCTGGGTGCTCAGTACTCAGGGTGCTCAGTGCTCGGGGAGCTCGGTGATCAGTACTCAGGGTGCTGGGTGCTCAGTACTCAGTGCTCGGGGTCCTGGGTGCTCCGTGCTCAGGGTGCTGGGTGCTCAGTGCTCTGGGTGCTGGGTGCTCAGTACTCAGAGTGCTGGGTGCTCAGTACTCAGGGTGCTGGGTGCTCAGTGCTCAGGGTGCTGGGTGCACAGTACTCAGGGTGCAGGGTGCTCAGTACTCAGGGTGCTCGGTGCTCAGTACTCAGGGTGCTGGGTGCTCAGTGCTCAGGGTGCTGGGTACTCAGTACTCAGGGTGCTGGGTGCTCAGTACTCAGGGTGCTGGGTGCTCAGTGCTCAGGGTGCTGGGTGCTCAGTGCTCAGGGTGCTGGGTGCTCAGTACTCAGGGTGCTGGGTGCTCAGTGCTCAGGGTGATGGGTGCTCAGTACTCAGGGTGCTCAGTACTCAGGGTGCTGGGTGCTCAGTGCTCGTGGTGCTGGGTGCTCAGTACTCGGGGTGCTGTGTGCTCTGTACTCAGGGTGCTGGGTGCTCAGTGCTCGGGGTCCTGGGTGCTCAGTGCTCAGGGTGATCGTTGCTCAGTACTCAGCGTGCTGGGTGCTCACTGCTCAGGGTGCTGGGTGCTCAGTCCTCAGGGTGCTCAGTGCTCAGGGTGCTGGGTGCTCAGTGCTCGGGGTGCTCGGTGCTCAGTGCTCGGGGTGCTGGGTGCTCAGTGCTCAGTGCTCAGGGTGTTGGGTGCTCAGTGCTCAGTGTTCAGGGTGCTGGGTGGTCAGTACTCAGGGTGCTGGTTGCTCAGTACTCAGGGTGCTGGGTGCTCAGTGCTCAGGGTGCTGTGTGCTCAGTACTCTCGGTGTTGGGTGCTCAGTACTCAGGGTGCTGGGTGCTCAGTGCTCAGGGTGCTGTGTGCTCAGTGCTCGGGGTGCTGGGTGCTCAGTGCTCAGGGTGCTGGGTGCTCAGTATTCAGGGTGCTGGGTGCTCAGTGCTCGGGGTGCTCGGTGCTCAGTACTCAAGGTGCTGGGTGCTCAGAGCTCAGGGTGCTGGGTGCTCAGTCCTCGGGGTGCTCCGTGCTCAGTACTCAGGGTGCTGGGTGCTCAGTACTCAGGGTGCTCGGTGCTCAGTACTCAGGGTTCTCAGTGCTCAGGGTGCTGGGTGCTCAGTACTCAGGGTGCTCAGTGCTCAGTACTAGGGGTGCTGGTTGCTCAGTACTCAGGGTGCTCAGTGCTCAGTACTCGGGGTGCTGGGTGCTCAGTGCTCAGTGTGCTCAGTGCGCAGTGCTCGGGGTGCTGGGTGCTCAGTGCTCGGGGTGCTAGGTGCTCAGTACTCAGGGTGCTGTGTGCACAGTGCTCAGTACTCAGCGTGCTGGGTTCTCAGTGCTCAGAGTGTTGGGTGCTCAGTACTCAGGGTGCTGGTTGCTCAGTGCTCAGAGTGCTCAGTGCTCAGGGTGCTCAGTGCTCAGGGTGCTGGGTGCTCAGGGTGTTGGGTGCTCAGTGCTCGGGTGCTGGGTGCTCATTGCTCAGTGCTCAGGGTGCTGGGTGCTCAGTGCTCAGTGCTCAGGGTGCTGGGTGTTCAGTACTCAGGGTGCTCGGTGCTCAGTGCTCAGGGTGCTGGGTGCTCAGTACTCAGGGTCCTGGGTGCTCAGTGCTCGGGGTGCTGGGTGCTCAGTGCTCAGGGTGATCAGTGCTCAGTACTCAGGGTGCTGGGTGCTCAGTGCTCAGGGTGCTGGGTGCTCAGTCCTCAGGGTGCTCAGTACTCAGGGTGCTCGGTGCTCAGTGCTCAGTACTCAGGGTGCTCAGTACTCAGGGTGCTGAGTGCTCAGTGCTCGGGGTGCTGGGTGCTCAGTACTCAGGATGCTGGGTGCTCAGTACTCGGGGTGCTGGGTGCTCAGTACTCAGTGTGCTGGGTGCTCAGTGCTCGGGGTGCTGGGTGCTCAGTGCTCAGGGTGATCGGTGCTCTGTGCTCAGGGTGCTGGGTGCTCAGTACTCAGTGTGCTGGGTGCTCAGTACTCAGGGTGCTGAGTGCTCAGTGCTCAGGGTGCTGGGTGCTCAGTACTCTGGGTGTTGGGTGCTCAGTACTCAGGGTGCTGGGTGCTCCGTGCTCGGGGTGCTGGGTGCTCAGTGCTCAGGGTGCTGGGTGCTCAGTGCTCAGGGTGCTGGGTGCTCTGTACTCAGGGTGCTGGGTGCTTAGTGCTCGGGGTGCTCGGTGCTCAGTACTCAAGGTGCTGGGTGCTCAGTGCTCAGGGTGCTGGGTGCTCAGTCCTCGGGGTGCTCAGGGTGCTGGGTGCTCAGTGCTCAGGGTGCTGGGTGCTCACTGCTCGGGGTGCTGGGTGCTGAGTGCTCAGGGTGCTGGGTGCTCAGTGCTCGCGGTGCTCGGTGCTCAGTGCTCAGGGTCCTGGGTGCTCAGTACTCATGGTGCTGGGTGCTTAGTACTCAGGGTGCTCAGTGATCAGTACACAGGGTGCTGGTTGCTCAGTGCTCGGGGTGCTGGGTGCTCAGTGCTCAGTACTCAGGGTGCTGGGTGCTCAGTGCTCGGGGTGCTGGGTGCTCAGTACTCAGCGTGCTGGGTGCTCAATACTCAGGGTGCTGGGTGCTCAGTGCTCAGGGTGCTGGTGTCACACTGCTCAGGGTGCTGGTTGCTCAGTGATTGGGGTGCTGGGTGCTTAGTACTCAGGGTGCTCAGTGCTCAGGGAGCTCGGTGCTCATTACTCAGGGTGCTGGGTGCTCAGTTCTCAGTGCTGGGGTCCTGGGTGCTCCGTGCTCAGGGTGCTGGGTGCTCAGTGCTCTGGGTGCTTAGTGCTCAGTACTCAGGGTGCTGGGTGCTCATTCTCAGGGTGCTAGGGGCTCAGTACTCAGGGTGCTGGGTGCTCAGTACTCAGGGTGCTCGATTCTCAGTACTCAGGGTGCTGGGTGCTCAGTGCTCGGGGTTCTGGGTGCTCAGTACTCGGGGTGCTCAGTGCTCAGTACTCAGGGTGCTGGGTGCTCAGTACTCAGGGTGCTGGGTGCTCAGTGCTCGGGGTGCTCGGTGCTCAGTACTCGGGGTGCTGGGTGCTCAGTACTCAGGGTGCTGGGTGCTCAGTCCTCAGGGTGCTGGGTGCTCAGTGCTCGGGGTGCTTGGTGCTCAGTGCTGAGGGTGGTGCTGGGTGCTCAGTACTCAGGGTGCTGGGTGCTCAGTGCTCAGGGTGCTGGGTGCTCAGTACTAAGGGTGCTGGGTGCTCAGTACTCAGGGTGCGCGGTGCTCAGTACTCAGGGTGCTGGGTGCTCAGTGCTCAGAGTGTTGGGTGCTCAGTACTCAGGGTGCTGGGTGCTCAGTGCTCAGTGCTCAGGGTGCTCAGTGCTCAGGGTGCTCAGTGCTCAGGGTGCTGGGTGCTCAGGGTGCTGGGTGCTCAGTGCTCGGGGTGCTGGGTGCTCAGTGCTCAGTGCTCAGGGTGCTGGGTGCTCAGTGCTCAGTGCTCAGGGTGCTGGGTGTTCAGTACTCAGGGTGCTCGGTGCTCAGTGCTCAGGGTGCTGGGTGCTCAGTACTCAGGGTGCTGGGTGCTCTGTGCTCGGGGTGCTGGGTGCTCAGTGATCAGGGTGATCTGTGCTAACTACTCAGGGTGCTGGGTGCTCAGTGCTCCGGGTCCTGGGTGCTCAGTCCTCAGGGTGCTCGGTGCTCAGTGCTCAGTACTCAGGGTGCTCAGTACTCAGGGTGCTGGGTGCTCAGTGCTCGGGGTGCTGGGTGCTCAGTACTCAGGGTGCTGGGTGCTCAGTACTCGGGGTGCTGGGTGCTCAGTACTCAGGGTGCTGGGTGCTCAGTCCTCCGGGTGCTCAGTGCTCAGGGTGCTGGGTGCTCAGTACTCAGGGTGCTGGGTGCTCAGTACTCGGGGTGCTGGGTGCTCAGTGCTCAGGGTGATCAGTGCTCAGTGCTCAGGGTGCTGGGTGCTCAGTCCTCCGGTTGCACAGTGCTCAAGGTGCTGGGTGCTCAGTACTCAGGGTGCTGGGTGCTCAGTACTCGGGGTGCTGGGTGCTCAGTGCTCAGGGTGCTGGGTGCTCAGTGCTCGGGGTGCTGGGTGCTCAGTGCTCAGGGTGATCGGTGCTCAGTGCTCAGGGTGCTGGGTGCTCAGTCCTCCGGGTGCTCAGTGCTCAGGGTGCTGGGTGCTCAGTACTCAGGGTGCTGGGTGCTCAGTACTCGGGGTGCTGGGTGCTCAGTGCTCAGGGTGCTGGGTGCTCAGTACTCTGGGTGTTGGGTGCTCAGTACTCAGGGTGCTGGGTGCTCCGTGCTCGGGGTGCTGGCTGCTCAGTGCTCAGGGTGCTATGTGCTCAGTGCTCAGGGTGCTGGGTGCTCAGTACTCAGGGTGCTGGGTGCTTAGTGCTCGGGGTGCTCGGTGCTCAGTACACATGGTGCTGGGTGCTCAGTGCTCAGGGTGCTGGGTGCTCAGTCCTCGGGGTGCTCCGTGCTCAGGGTGCTGGGTGCTCAGTGCTCAGGGTGCTGGGTGCTCAGTGCTCGGGGTGCTGGGTGCTGAGTTCTCAGGGTGCTGGGTGCTCAGTGCTCGGGGTGCTCGGTGCTCAGTGCTCAGGGTCCTGGGTGCTCAGTACTCAGGGTGCTGGGTGCTTAGTACTCAGGGTGCTCAGTGCTCAGTACACAGGGTGCTGGGTGCTCAGTGCTCGGGGTGCTGGGTGCTCAGTGCTCAGTACACAGGGTGCTGGGTGCTCAGTACTCAGCATGCTGGGTGCTCAGTACTCAGGGTGCTGGGTGCTCAGTGCTCAGGGTGCTGGGTGCTCAGTGCTCAGGGTGCTGGGTGCTCAGTGATCGGGGTGCTGGGTGCTCAGTACTCAGGGTGCTCAGTGCTCGGGGAGCTCGGTGCTCAGTACTCAGGGTGCTGGTTGCTCAGTATTCAGTGCTCGCGGTCCTGGGTGCTCCGTGCTCGGGGTGCTGGGTTCTCAGTGCTCTGGGTGCTTAGTGCTCAGTACTCCAGGTGCTGGGTGCTCAGTACTCATGGTGCTGCGTGCTCATTCTCAGGGTTCTAGGGGCTCAGTACTCAGGGTGCTGGGTGCTCAGTACTCAGGGTGCTGGGTGCTCAGTACTCAGGGTGCTGGGTGCTCAGAGCTCAGGGTGCTGGGTACTCAGTACTCAGGGTGCTGAGTGCTCAGTACTCAGGGTGCTGGGTGCTCAGTGCTCAGGGTGCTGGGTGCTCAGTGCTCAGGGTGCTGGGTGCTCAGTGCTCGGGGTGCTGGGTGCTCAGTACTCAGGATGCTCGGTGCTCAGTGCTCAGTAATCAGGGTGCTCAGTGCTCAGGGTGCTGAGTGCTCAGTGCTCGGGGTGCTGGTTGCTCAGTGCTGAGGGTGGTGCTGGGTGCTCAGTACTCAGGGTGCTGGGTGCTCAGTGCTCAGGGTGCTGGGTGCTCAGTACTAAGGGGGGTGGGTGCTCAGTACTCAGGGTGCTCGGTGCTCAGTACTCAGGGTGCTGGGTGCTCAGAGCTCAGGGTGCTGGGTACTCAGTACTCAGGGTGCTGGGTGCTCAGTACTCAGGGTGCTGGGTGCTCAGTGCTCAGGGTGCTGGGTGCTCAGTGCTCAGGGTGCTGGGTGCTCAGTGCTCGGCGTGCTGGGTGCTCAGTACTCAGGATGCTCGGTGCTCAGTGCTCAGTAATCAGGGTGCTCAGTACTCAGGGTGCTGGGTGCTCAGTGCTCGGGGTGCTGGGTGCTCAGTACTCAGGGTGCTGGGTGCTCAGTACTCGGGGTGCTGGGTGCTCAGTACTCAGGGTGCTGGGTGCTCAGTGCTCGGGGTGCTGGGTGCTCACTGCTCAGGGTGATCGGTGCTCAGTGCTCAGGGTGCTGGGTGCTCAGTCCTCCGGGTGCTCAGTACTCAGGGTGCTGGGTGCTCATTGCTCGGTGTGCTCGGTGCTCAGTACTCAGGGTGCTGAGTGCTCAGTACTTAGGGTGCTGGGTGCTCAGTACTCAGGTTGCTGGTTGCTCAGTACTCAGGGTGCTGGGTGCTCAGTGCTCAGGGTGCTGGGTGCTCAGTGCTCGGGGTGCTGGGTGCTCAGGGCTGTGGTGCTGGGTGCTCAGTGCTCAGGGTGCTGGGTGCTCAGTGCTCAGTGCTCAGGGTGCTCTGTGCTCAGTCCTCAGGGTGCTGGGTGCTCAGTGCTCGGGGTGCTGCGTGCTCAGTGCTCAGGGAGCTGGGTGCTCAGTGCTCAGGGTGCTGGGTGCTCAGTACTCAGTGTGCTGGGTGCTCAGTGCTCGTTGTGCTCGGTGCTCAGTACTCAAGGTGCTGGGTGCTCAGTGCTCAGGGTGCTGGGTGCTCAGTCCTCGGGGTGCTCCGTGCTCAGTGATCAGGGTGCTGGGTGCTCAGTACTCAGGGTGCTCGGTGCTCAGTACTCAGGGGTCTCAGTGCTCAGTACTCAGGGTGCTGGGTGCTCAGTGCTCAGTGTGCTGGGTGCTCAGTACTCAGGGTGCTCAGTGCTCAGTACTCGGGGTGCTTGGTGCTCAGTACTCAGGGTGCTCGGTGCTCAGTACTCGTGGTGCTGGGTGCTCAGTGCTCAGGGTGCTCAGTGCTCCGTGCTCGGGGTGCTGGGTGCTCAGTGCTCTGGGTGCTTAGTGCTCAGTACTCCGGGTGCTGGGTGCTCAGTACTCAGGGTGCTGGGTGCTCATTCTCGGGGTGCTGGGTGCTCAGTGCTCGGGGTGATGGGTGCTCAGTACTCAGGGTGCTGGGGGCTCAGTACTCAGGGTGCTGGGTGCTCAGTACTCAGGGTGATCTGTTCTCAGTACTCAGGTTGCTGGGTGCTCAGTGCTCAGGGTGCTGGGTGCTCAGTACTCGGGGTGCTCAGTGCTCAGTACTCAGGGTGCTGGGTGCTCAATACTCAGGGTGCTGGGTGCTAAGTGCTCGGGGTGCTGGGTGCTCAGTGTTCAGGGAGCTGGGTGCTCAGTGCTCGGGGTGCTGGGTGCTCAGTGCTGAGGGTGGTGCTGGGTGCTCAGTACTCAGGGTGCTGGGTGCTCAGTACTCAGGGTGCTGGGTGCTCAGTACTAAGGGTGCTGGGTGCTCAGTACTCAGGGTGCTCGGTGCTCAGTACTCAGGGTGCTGGGTGCTCAGAGCTCAGGGTGCTGGGTACTCAGTACTCAGGGTGCTGGGTGCTCAGTGCTCAGGGTGCTGGGTGCTCAGTGCTCAGGGTGCTGGGTGCTCAGTGCTCGGGGTGCTGGGTGCTCAGTACTCAGGATGCTCGGTGCTCAGTGCTCAGTAATCAGGGTGCTCAGTACTCAGGGTGCTGGGTGCTCAGTGCTCGGGGTGCTGGGTGCTCAGTACTCAGGGTGCTGGGTGCTCAGTACTCGGGGTGCTGGGTGCTCAGTACTCAGGGTGCTGAGTGCTCAGTGCTCGGGGTGCTGGGTGCTCACTGCTCAGGGTGATCGGTGCTCAGTGCTCAGGGTGCTGGGTGCTCAGTCCTCCGGGTGCTCAGTGCTCAGGGTGCTGGGTGCTCATTGCTCGGTGTGCTCGGTGCTCAGTACTCAGGGTGCTGAGTGCTCAGTACTCAGGTTGCTGGGTGCTCAGTACTCAGGTTGCTGGTTGCTCAGTACTCAGGGTGCTGGGTGCTCAGTGCTCAGGGTGCTGGGTGCTCAGTGCTCGGGGTGCTGGGTGCTCAGGGCTGTGGTGCTGGGTGCTCAGTGCTCAGTGCTCAGGGTGCTGGGTGCTCAGTGCTCAGGCTGCTGGTTGCTCAGGACTCAGGGTGCTGGGTGCTCAGTACTCAGGGTGCTGGGTGCTCAGTGCTCAGAGTGCTCTGTGCTCAGTACTCAGGGTGCTGGGTGCTCAGTGCTCGGGGTGCTGGGTGCTCAGTGCTCAGGGTGCTGGGTGCTCAGTACTCAGGGTGCTGGGTGCTCAGTACTCAGGGTGCTTGGTGCTCAGTACTCAGGGTGCTCAGTGCTCAGTGCTCGGGGTGCTGGGTGCTCAGGGCTGTGGTGCTGGGTGCTCAGTGCTCAGTGCTCAGGGTGCTGGGTGCTCAGTGCTCAGGCTGCTGGTTGCTCAGGACTCAGGGTGCTGGGTGCTCAGTGCTCAGGGTGCTCAGTGCTCAGTGCTCGGGGTGCTCGGTGCTCAGTGCTCGGGGTGCTGGGTGCTCAGTACTCGGGGTGCTGTGTGCTCAGTGCTCAGTGTGCTCAGTGCTCAGTACTCAGTGCTCAGGGTGCTCAATGCTCAGTGCTCAGGGTGCTGGGTGTTCAGTACTCAGGGTGCTGGGTGCTCAGTACTCAGGGTGCTGGGTGCTCAGTGCTCAGGGTGCTGGGTGCTCAGTACTCTGGGTGTTGGGTGCTCAGTACTCAGGGTGCTGGGTGCTCCGTGCTCAGGGTGCTGGGTGCTCAGTGCTCAGGGTTCTGGGTGCTCAGTGCTCAGGGTGCTGGGTGCTCAGTACTCAGTGTGCTGGGTGCTTAGTGCTCGAGGTGCTCGGTGCTCAGTACTCAAGGTGCTGGGTGCTCAGTGCTCAGGGTGCTGGGTGCTCAGTCCTCGGGGTGCTCCGTGCTCATGGTGCTGGGTGCTCAGTGCTCAGGGTGCTGGGTGCTCAGTGCTCGGGGTGCTGGGTGCTCAGTACTCAGTGTGCTCAGTGCTCGGGGATCTCGGTGCTCAGTACTCAGGGTGCTGGGTGCTCAGTTCTCAGTGCTCGGGGTCCTGGGTGCTCCGTGCTCGGGGTGCTGGGTGCTCAGTGCTCTGGGTGCTTAGTGCTCAGTACTCAGGGTGCTGGGTGCTCAGTACTCATGGTGCTGGGTGCTCATTCTCAGGGTGCTGGGTGCTCAGTGCTCGGGTTGCTGGGTGCTCAGTACTCAGGGTGCTGAGGGCTCAGTACTCAGGGTGCTGGGTGATCAGTATCAGGGTGCTCGGTTCTCAGTACTCAGGGTGCTGGGTGCTCATTCTCGGGGTGCTGGGTGCTCAGTGCTCGGGGTGCTGGGTGCTCAGTACTCAGGGTGCTGGGGGCTCAGTACTCAGGGTGCAGGGTGCTCAGTACTCAGGGTGATCTGTTCTCAGTACTCAGGTTGCTGGCTGCTCAGTGCTCGGTGTGCTGGGTGCTCAGTACTCAGGGTGCTGGGTGCTCAGTACTCGGGGTGCTCAGTGCTCAGTACTCAGAGTGCTGGGTGCTCAGTACTCAGGGTGCTGGGTGCTCAGTGCTCGGGGTGCTCGGTGCTCAGTACTAGGGGTGCAGGGTGCTCAGTACTCGGGGTGCTGGGTGCTCAGTGCTCGGGGTGCTGGGTGCTCAGTGCTGAGGGTGGTGCTGGGTGCTCAGTACTCAGGGTGCTGGGTGCTCAGTGCTCAGGGTGCTGGGTGCTCAGTACTAAGGGTGCTGGTTGCTCAGTACTCAGGGTGCTCGGTGCTCAGTACTCAGGGTGCTGGGTGCTCAGAGCTCAGGGTGCTGGGTACTCAGTACTCAGGGTGCTGGGTGCTCAGTACTCAGGGTGCTGGGTGCTCAGTCCTCAGGGTGCTGGGTGCTCAGTGCTCAGGGTGCTGGGTGCTCAGTGCTCGGCGTGCTGGGTGCTCAGTACTCAGGATGCTCGGTGCTCAGTGCTCAGTAATCAGGGTGCTCAGTACTCAGGGTGCTGGGTGCTCAGTGCTCGGGGTGCTGGGTGCTCAGTACTCAGGGTGCTGGGTGCTCAGTACTCGGGGTGCTGGGTGCTCAGTACTCAGGGTGCTGGGTGCTCAGCGCTCGGGGTGCTGGGTGCTCACTGCTCAGGGTGATCGGTGCTCAGTGCTCAGGGTGCTGGGTGCACAGTCCTCCGGGTGCTCAGTGCTCAGGGTGCTGGGTGCTCATTGCTCGGTGTGCTCGGTGCTCAGTACTCAGGGTGCTGAGTGCTCAGTACTCAGGGTGCTGGGTGCTCAGTACTCAGGTTGCTGGTTGCTCAGTACTCAGGGTGC
This sequence comes from Microtus oregoni, assembly GCF_018167655.1. Taxonomy (NCBI): domain Eukaryota; kingdom Metazoa; phylum Chordata; class Mammalia; order Rodentia; family Cricetidae; genus Microtus; species Microtus oregoni. The sequence continues at coordinate 59,896 of NW_024543298.1, forward strand.
TGGGTGCTCAGTGCTCAGGGTGCTGGGTGCTCAGTGCTCGGGGTGCTGGGTGCTCAGGGCTGTGGTGCTGGGTGCTCAGTCCACAGGGTGCTGGGTGCTCAGTGCTCAGTGCTCAGGGTGCTCTGTGCTCAGTACTCAGGGTGCTGGGTGCTCAGTGCTCGGGGTGCTGGGTGCTCAGTCCTCGGGGTGCTCCGTGCTCAATGATCAGGGTGCTGGGTGCTCAGTGCTCAGGGTGCTGGGTGCTCAGTACTCAGGGTGCTGGGTGCTCAGTGCTCGTTGTGCTCGGTGCTCAGTACTCAGGGTGCTGGGTGCTCAGTGCTCGTTGTGCTCGGTGCTCAGTACTCAAGGTGCTCGGTGCTCAGTCCTCGGGGTGCTCCGTGCTCAGTGCTCAGGGAGCTGAGTGCTCAGTGCTCAGGGTGCTGGGTGCTCAGTACTCAGGGTGCTGGGTGCTCAGTGCTCGTTGTGCTCGGTGCTCAGTACTCAAGGTGCTGGGTGCTCAGTGCTCGGGGTGCTGGGTGCTCAGTCCTCGGGGTGCTCCGTGCTCAGTGATCAGGGTGCTGGGTGCTCAGTACTCAGGGTGCTCGGTGCTCAGTACTCAGGGGTCTCAGTGCTCAGTACTCAGGGTGCTGGGTGCTCAGTGCTCAGGGTGCTGGGTGCTCAGTATTCAGGGTGCTCAGTGCTCAGTACTCGGGGTGCTTTGTGCTCAGTACTAAGGGTGCTCGGTGCTCAGTACTCGTGGTGATGGGTGCTCAGTGCTCAGGGTGCTCAGTGCTCAGTGCTCGGGGTGCTGGGTGCTCAGTGCTCGGGGCGCTGGGTGCTCAGTTCTCGGGGTGCTGGGTGCTCAGTACTCGGTGTGCTGGGTGCTCAGTGCTCAGGGTGCTCAGTGCTCAGTACTCAGTGCTCAGGGTGCTGGGTGCTCAGTACTCTGGGTGTTGGGTGCTCAGTACTCAGGGTGCTGGGTGCTCCGTGCTCAGGGTGCTGGGTGCTCAGTGCTCAGGTTTCTGGGTGCTCAGTGCTCAGGGTGCTGGGTGCTCAGTACTCAGGGTGGTGGGTGCTTAGTGCTCGAGGTGCTCGGTGCTCAGTACTGAAGGTGCTGGGTGCTCAGTGCTCAGGGTGCTGGGTGCTCAGTCCTCGGGTGCTCCGTGCTCATGGTGCTGGGTGCTCAGTGCTCAGGGTGCTGGGTGCTCAGTGCTCGGGGTGCTGGGTGCTGAGTGCTCAGGGTGCTGGGTGCTCAGTGCTCGGGGTGCTCGGTGCTCAGGGCTCAGGGTCCTGGGTGCTCAGTACTCAGGGTGCTGGGTGCTTAGTACTCAGGGTGCTCAGTGCTCAGTACACAGGGTGCTGGGTGCTCAGTGCTCGGGGTGCTGGGTGCTCAGTGCTCAGTACTCAGGGTGCTGTGTGCTCAGTGCTCGGGGTGCTGGGTGCTCAGTACTCAGCGTGCTGGGTGCTCAGTACTCAGTGTGCAGGGTGCTCAGTGCTCAGGGTGCTGGGTGCTCAGTGCTCAGGGTGCTGGGTGCTCAGTGATCGGGGTGCTGGGTGCTCAGTACTCAGGGTGCTCAGTGCTCGGGGAGCTCGGTGATCAGTACTCAGGGTGCTGGGTGCTCAGTACTCAGTGCTCGGGGTCCTGGGTGCTCCGTGCTCAGGGTGCTGGGTGCTCAGTGCTCTGGGTGCTGGGTGCTCAGTACTCAGAGTGCTGGGTGCTCAGTACTCAGGGTGCTGGGTGCTCAGTGCTCAGGGTGCTGGGTGCTCAGTACTCAGGGTGCAGGGTGCTCAGTACTCAGGGTGCTCGGTGCTCAGTACTCAGGGTGCTGGGTGCTCAGTGCTCAGGGTGCTGGGTACTCAGTACTCAGGGTGCTGGGTGCTCAGTACTCAGGGTGCTGGGTGCTCAGTGCTCAGGGTGATGGGTGCTCAGTGCTCAGGGTGCTGGGTGCTCAGTACTCAGGCTGCTGGGTGCTCAGTGCTCAGGGTGATCGGTGCTCAGTACTCAGGGTGCTCAGTACTAAGGGTGCTGGGTACTCAATGCTCAGGGTGCTGGGTGCTCAGTACTCAGGGTGCTGGGTGCTCAGTGCTCAGGGTGCTGGGTGCTCAGTGCTCAGGGTGCTGGGTGCTCAGTGCTCGGGGTGCTGGGTGCTCAGTGCTGAGGGTGGTGCTGGGTGCTCAGTACTCAGGGTGCTGGGTGCTCAGTGCTCAGGGTGCTGGGTGCTCAGTACTAAGGGTGCTGGGTGCTCAGTACTCAGGGTGCTCGGTGCTCAGTACTCAGGGTGCTGGGTGCTCAGAGCTCAGGGTGCTGGGTACTCAGTATTCAGGGTGCTGGGTGCACAGTACTCAGGGTGCTGGGTGCTCAGTGCTCAGGGTGCTGGGTGCTCAGTGCTCAGGGTGATGGGTGCTCAGTACTCAGGGTGCTCAGTACTCAGGGTGCTGGGTGCTCAGTGCTCGTGGTGCTGGGTGCTCAGTACTCGGGGTGCTGTGTGCTCTGTACTCAGGGTGCTGGGTGCTCAGTGCTCGGGGTCCTGGGTGCTCAGTGCTCAGGGTGATCGGTGCTCAGTACTCAGCGTGCTGGGTGCTCACTGCTCAGGGTGCTGGGTGCTCAGTGCTCGGGGTGCTCGGTGCTCAGTGCTCGGGGTGCTGGGTGCTCAGTGCTCAGTGCTCAGGGTGTTGGGTGCTCAGTGCTCAGTGTTCAGGGTGCTGGGTGGTCAGTACTCACCGTGCTGGTTGCTCAGTACTCAGGGTGCTGGGTGCTCAGTGCTCAGGGTGCTGTGTGCTCAGTACTCTCGGTGTTGGGTGCTCAGTACTCAGGGTGCTGGGTGCTCAGTGCTCAGGGTGCTGTGTACTCAGTGCTCGGGGTGCTGGGTGCTCAGTGCTCAGGGTGCTGGGTGCTCAGTATTCAGGGTGCTGGGTGCTCAGTGCTCGGGGTGCTCGGTGCTCAGTACTCAAGGTGCTGGGTGCTCAGAGCTCAGGGTGCTGGGTGCTCAGTCCTCGGGGTGCTCCGTGCTCAGTGCTCAGGGTGCTGGGTGCTCAGTACTCAGGGTGCTCGGTGCTCAGTACTCAGGGTTCTCAGTGCTCAGGGTGCTGGGTGCTCAGTACTCAGGGTGCTCAGTGCTCAGTACTAGGGGTGCTGGTTGCTCAGTACTCAGGGTGCTCAGTGCTCAGTACTCGGGGTGCTGGGTGCTCAGTGCTCAGTGTGCTCAGTGCGCAGTGCTCGGGGTGCTGGGTGCTCAGTGCTCGGGGTGCTAGGTGCTCAGTACTCAGGGTGCTGTGTGCACAGTGCTCAGTACTCAGCGTGCTGGGTTCTCAGTGCTCAGAGTGTTGGGTGCTCAGTACTCAGGGTGCTGGTTGCTCAGTGCTCAGTGCTCAGAGTGCTCAGTGCTCAGGGTGCTCAGTGCTCAGGGTGCTGGGTGCTCAGGGTGCTGGGTGCTCAGTGCTCGGGGTGCTGGGTGCTCATTGCTCAGTGCTCAGGGTGCTGGGTGCTCAGTGCTCAGTGCTCAGGGTGCTGGGTGTTCAGTACTCAGGGTGCTCGGTGCTCAGTGCTCAGGGTGCTGGGTGCTCAGTACTCAGGGTGCTGGGTGCTCAGTGCTCGGGGTGCTGGGTGCTCAGTGCTCAGGGTGATCAGTGCTCAGTACTCAGGGTGCTGGGTGCTCAGTGCTCAGGGTGCTGGGTGCTCAGTCCTCAGGGTGCTCAGTACTCAGGGTGCTCGGTGCTCAGTGCTCAGTACTCAGGGTGCTCAGTACTCAGGGTGCTGAGTGCTCAGTGCTCGGGGTGCTGGGTGCTCAGTACTCAGGATGCTGGGTGCTCAGTACTCGGGGTGCTGGGTGCTCAGTACTCAGTGTGCTGGGTGCTCAGTGCTCGGGGTGCTGGGTGCTCAGTGCTCAGGGTGATCGGTGCTCTGTGCTCAGGGTGCTGGGTGCTCAGTCCCCCGGGTGCTCAGTGCTCAGGGTGCTGGGTGCTCAGTACTCAGTGTGCTGGGTGCTCAATACTCAGGGTGCTGGGTGCTCAGTGCTCAGGGTGCTGGTGTCACACTGCTCAGGGTGCTGGTTGCTGAGTGATTGGGGTGCTGGGTGCTTAGTACTCAGGGTGCTCAGTGCTCAGGGAGCTCGGTGCTCATTACTCAGGGTGCTGGGTGCTCAGTTCTCAGTGCTCGGGGTCCTGGGTGCTCCGTGCTCAGGGTGCTGCGTGCTCAGTGCTCTGGGTGCTTAGTGCTCAGTACTCAGGGTGCTGGGTGCTCAGTACTCATGGTGCTGGGTGCTCATTCTCAGGGTGCTAGGGGCTCAGTACTCAGGGTGCTGGGTGCTCAGTACTCAGAATGCTCGGTTCTCAGTACTCAGGGTGCTGGGTGCTCAGTGCTCGGGGTTCTGGGTGCTCAGTACTCGGGGTGCTCAGTGCTCAGTACTCAGGGTGCTGGGTGCTCAGTACTCAGGGTGCTGGGTGCTCAGTGCTCGGGGTGCTCGGTGCTCAGTACTCGGGGTGCTGGGTGCTCAGTACTCAGGGTGCTGGGTGCTCAGTCCTCAGGGTGCTGGGTGCTCAGTGCTCGGGGTGCTGGGTGCTCAGTGCTGAGGGTGGTGCTGGGTGCTCAGTACTCAGGGTGCTGGGTGCTCAGTGCTCAGGGTGCTGGGTGCTCAGTACTAAGGGTGCTGGGTGCTCAGTACTCAGGGTGCGCGGTGCTCAGTACTCAGGGTGCTGGGTGCTCAGTGCTCAGGGTGGTGGGTACTCAGTACTCAGGGTGCTGGGTGCTCAGTACTCAGGGTGCTGGGTGCTCAGTGCTCAGGGTGCTGGGTGCTCAGTGCTCAGGCTGCTGGGTGCTCAGTACTCAGGGTGCTGGGTGCTCAGTGCTCATGGTGATCGGTGCTCAGTACTCAGGGTGCTGGGTGCTCAGTGCTCGGGGTGCTGGGTGCTCAGTACACGGGGTGCTGGGTGCTCTGTACTCAGGGTGCTGGGTGCTCAGTGCTCGGGGTCCTAGGTGCTCAGTGCTCAGGGTGATCGGTGCTCAGTACTCAGCGTGCTGGGTGCTCAGTACTCAGGGTGCTGGGTGCTCAGTGCTCAGTGCTCAGGGTGCTCAGTGCTCAGGGTGCTCAGTGCTCAGGGTGCTGGGTGCTCAGGGTGCTGGGTGCTCAGTGCTCGGGGTGCTGGGTGCTCAGTGCTCAGTGCTCAGGGTGCTGGGTGCTCAGTGCTCAGTGCTCAGGGTGCTGGGTGTTCAGTACTCAGGGTGCTCGGTGCTCAGTGCTCAGGGTGCTGGGTGCTCAGTACTCAGGGTGCTGGGTGCTCAATGCTCGGGGTGCTGGGTGCTCAGTACTCAGGGTGCTGGGTGCTCAGAGCTCAGGGTGCTGGGTACTCAGTATTCAGGGTGCTCAGTGCTCAGTACTCAGGGTGCTGGGTGCTCAGTGCTCAGGGTGCTGGGTGCTCAGTACTAAGGGTGCTGGGTGCTCAGTACTCAGGGTGCTCGGTGCTCAGTACTCAGGGTGCTGGGTGCTCAGAGCTCAGGGTGCTGGGTACTCAGTATTCAGGGTGCTGGGTGCTCAGTACTCAGGGTGCTGGGTGCTCAGTGCTCAGGGTGCTGGGTGCTCAGTGCTCAGGGTGCTGGGTGCTCAGTACTCAGGGTGCTGGGTGCTCAGTGCTCAGGGTGATGGGTGCTCAGTACTCAGGGTGCTCAGTACTCAGGGTGCTGGGTGCTCAGTGCTCGTGGTGCTGGGTGCTCAGTACTCGGGGTGCTGTGTGCTCTGTACTCAGGGTGCTGGGTGCTCAGTGCTCGGGGTCCTGGGTGCTCAGTGCTCAGGGTGATCGGTGCTCAGTACTCAGCGTGCTGGGTGCTCACTGCTCAGGGTGCTGGGTGCTCAGTCCTCAGGGTGCTCAGTGCTCAGGGTGCTGGGTGCTCAGTGCTCGGGGTGCTCGGTGCTCAGTGCTCGGGGTGCTGGGTGCTCAGTGCTCAGTGCTCAGGGTGTTGGGTGCTCAGTGCTCAGTGTTCAGGGTGCTGGGTGGTCAGTACTCAGGGTGCTGGTTGCTCAGTACTCAGGGTGCTGGGTGCTCAGTGCTCAGGGTGCTGTGTGCTCAGTACTCTCGGTGTTGGGTGCTCAGTACTCAGGGTGCTGGGTGCTCAGTGCTCAGGGTGCTGTGTGCTCAGTGCTCGGGGTGCTGGGTGCTCAGTGCTCAGGGTGCTGGGTGCTCAGTATTCAGGGTGCTGGGTGCTCAGTGCTCGGGGTGCTCGGTGCTCAGTACTCAAGGTGCTGGGTGCTCAGAGCTCAGGGTGCTGGGTGCTCAGTCCTCGGGGTGCTCCGTGCTCAGTGCTCAGTGTGCTGGGTGCTCAGTACTCAGGGTGCTCGGTGCTCAGTACTCAGGGTTCTCAGTGCTCAGGGTGCTGGGTGCTCAGTACTCAGGGTGCTCAGTGCTCAGTACTAGGGGTGCTGGTTGCTCAGTACTCAGGGTGCTCAGTGCTCAGTACTCGGGGTGCTGGGTGCTCAGTGCTCAGTGTGCTCAGTGCGCAGTGCTCGGGGTGCTGGGTGCTCAGTGCTCGGGGTGCTAGGTGCTCAGTACTCAGGGTGCTGTGTGCACAGTGCTCAGTACTCAGCGTGCTGGGTTCTCAGTGCTCAGAGTGTTGGGTGCTCAGTACTCAGGGTGCTGGTTGCTCAGTGCTCAGTGCTCAGAGTGCTCAGTGCTCAGGGTGCTCAGTGCTCAGGGTGCTGGGTGCTCAGGGTGCTGGGTGCTCAGTGCTCGGGGTGCTGGGTGCTCATTGCTCAGTGCTCAGGGTGCTGGGTGCTCAGTGCTCAGTGCTCAGGGTGCTGGGTGTTCAGTACTCAGGGTGCTCGGTGCTCAGTGCTCAGGGTGCTGGGTGCTCAGTACTCAAGGTGCTGGGTGCTCAGAGCTCAGGGTGCTGGGTGCTCAGTCCTCAGGGTGCTCAGTACTCAGGGTGCTCAGTGCTCAGTGCTCAGTACTCAGGGTGCTCAGTACTCAGGGTGCTGAGTGCTCAGTGCTCGGGGTGCTGGGTGCTCAGTACTCAGGATGCTGGGTGCTCAGTACTCGGGGTGCTGGGTGCTCAGTACTCAGTGTGCTGGGTGCTCAGTGCTCGGGGTGCTGGGTGCTCAGTGCTCAGGGTGATCGGTGCTCTGTGCTCAGGGTGCTGGGTGCTCAGTCCCCCGGGTGCTCAGTGCTCAGGGTGCTGGGTGCTCAGTACTCAGTGTGCTTGGTGCTCAGTACTCAGGGTGCTGGGTGCTCAGTGCTCAGGGTGCTGGGTGCTCAGTACTCTGGGTGTTGGGTGCTCAGTACTCAGGGTGCTGGGTGCTCCGTGCTCGGGGTGCTGGGTGCTCAGTGCTCAGGGTGCTGGGTGCTCAGTGCTCAGGGTGCTGGGTGCTCAGTACTCAGGGTGCTGGGTGCTCCGTGCTCGGGGTGCTGGGTGCTCCGTGCTCGGGGTGCTGGGTGCTCAGTGCTCGGGGTGCTGGGTGCTGAGTGCTCAGGGTGCTGGGTGCTCAGTGCTCGGGGTGCTCGGTGATCAGTGCTCAGGGTCCTGGGTGCTCAGTACTCATGGTGCTGGGTGCTTAGTACTCAGGGTGCTCAGTGATCAGTACACAGGGTGCTGGGTGCTCAGTGCTCGGGGTGCTGGGTGCTCAGTGCTCAGTACTCAGGGTGCTGGGTGCTCAGTGCTCGGGGTGCTGGGTGCTCAGTACTCAGCGTGCTGGGTGCTCAATACTCAGGGTGCTGGGTGCTCAGTGCTCAGGGTGCTGGTGTCACACTGCTCAGGGTGCTGGTTGCTCAGTGATTGGGGTGCTGGGTGCTTAGTACTCAGGGTGCTCAGTGCTCAGGGAGCTCGGTGCTCATTACTCAGGGTGCTGGGTGCTCAGTTCTCAGTGCTCGGGGTCCTGGGTGCTCCGTGCTCAGGGTGCTGGGTGCTCAGTGCTCTGGGTGCTTAGTGCTCAGTACTCAGGGTGCTGGGTGCTCAGTACTCATGGTGCTGGGTGCTCATTCTCAGGGTGCTAGGGGCTCAGTACTCAGGGTGCTGGGTGCTCAGTACTCAGGGTGCTCGGTTCTCAGTACTCAGGGTGCTGGGTGCTCAGTGCTCGGGGTTCTGGGTGCTCAGTACTCGGGGTGCTCAGTGCTCAGTACTCAGGGTGCTGGGTGCTCAGTACTCAGGGTGCTGGGTGCTCAGTGCTCGGGGTGCTCGGTGCTCAGTACTCGGGGTGCTGGGTGCTCAGTACTCAGGGTGCTGGGTGCTCAGTCCTCAGGGTGCTGGGTGTTCAGTGCTCGGGGTGCTGGGTGCTCAGTGCTGAGGGTGGTGCTGGGTGCTCAGTACTCAGGGTGCTGGGTGCTCAGTGCTCAGGGTGCTGGGTGCTCAGTACTAAGGGTGCTGGGTGCTCAGTACTCAGGGTGCGCGGTGCTCAGTACTCAGGGTGCTGGGTGCTCAGTACTCAGGGTGCTGGGTGCTCAGTGCTCAGGGTGCTGGGTGCTCAGTGCTCAGGCTGCTGGGTGCTCAGTACTCAGGGTGCTGGGTGCTCAGTGCTCATGGTGATCGGTGCTCAGTACTCAGGGTGCTGGGTGCTCAGTGCTCGGGGTGCTGGGTGCTCAGTACACGGGGTGCTGGGTGCTCTGTACTCAGGGTGCTGGGTGCTCAGTGCTCGGGGTCCTAGGTTCTCAGTGCTCAGGGTGATCGGTGCTCAGTACTCAGCGTGCTGGGTGCTCAGTGCTCAGAGTGTTGGGTGCTCAGTACTCAGGGTGCTGGGTGCTCAGTGCTCAGTGCTCAGGGTGCTCAGTGCTCAGGGTGCTCAGTGCTCAGGGTGCTGGGTGCTCAGGGTGCTGGGTGCTCAGTGCTCGGGGTGCTGGGTGCTCAGTGCTCAGTGCTCAGGGTGCTGGGTGCTCAGTGCTCAGTGCTCAGGGTGCTGGGTGTTCAGTACTCAGGGTGCTCGGTGCTCAGTGCTCAGGGTGCTGGGTGCTCAGTACTCAGGGTGCTGGGTGCTCAGTGCTCGGGGTGCTGGGTGCTCAGTGATCAGGGTGATCTGTGCTCACTACTCAGGGTGCTGGGTGCTCAGTGCTCCGGGTCCTGGGTGCTCAGTCCTCAGGGTGCTCGGTGCTCAGTGCTCAGTACTCAGGGTGCTCAGTACTCAGGGTGCTGGGTGCTCAGTGCTCGGGGTGCTGGGTGCTCAGTACTCAGGGTGCTGGGTGCTCAGTACTCGGGGTGCTGGGTGCTCAGTACTCAGGGTGCTGGGTGCTCAGTCCTCCGGGTGCTCAGTGCTCAGGGTGCTGGGTGCTCAGTACTCAGGGTGCTGGGTGCTCAGTACTCGGGGTGCTGGGTGCTCAGTGCTCAGGGTGATCGGTGCTCAGTGCTCAGGGTGCTGGGTGCTCAGTCCTCCGGGTGCTCAGTGCTCAGGGTGCTGGGTGCTCAGTCCTCCGGGTGCTCAGTGCTCAGGGTGCTGGATGCTCAGTACTCAGGGTGCTGGGTGCTCAGTACTCGGGGTGCTGGGTGCTCAGTGCTCAGGGTGCTGGGTGCTCAGTACTCTGGGTGTTGGGTGCTCAGTACTCAGGGTGCTGGGTGCTCCGTGCTCGGGGTGCTGGCTGCTCAGTGCTCAGGGTGCTATGTGCTCAGTGCTCAGGGTGCTGGGTGCTCAGTACTCAGGGTGCTGGGTGCTTAGTGCTCGGGGTGCTCGGTGCTCAGTACTCAAGGTGCTGGGTGCTCAGTGCTCAGGGTGCTGGGTGCTCAGTCCTCGGGGTGCTCCGTGCTCAGGGTGCTGGGTGCTCAGTGCTCAGGGTGCTGGGTGCTCAGTGCTCGGGGTGCTGGGTGCTGAGTTCTCAGGGTGCTGGGTGCTCAGTGCTCGGGGTGCTCGGTGCTCAGTGCTCAGGGTCCTGGGTGCTCAGTACTCAGGGTGCTGGGTGCTTAGTACTCAGGGTGCTCAGTGCTCAGTACACAGGGTGCTGGGTGCTCAGTTCTCGGGGTGCTGGGTGCTCAGTGCTCAGTACTCAGGGTGCTGGTTGCTCAGTGCTCGGGGTGCTGGGTGCTCAGTACTCAGCATGCTGGGTGCTCAGTACTCAGGGTGCTGGGTGCTCAGTGCTCAGGGTGCTGGGTGCTCAGTGCTCAGGGTGCTGGGTGCTCAGTGATCGGGGTGCTGGGTGCTCAGTACTCAGGTTGCTCAGTGCTCGGGGAGCTCGGTGCTCAGTACTCAGTGTGCTGGGTGCTCAGTATTCAGTGCTCGCGGTCCTGGGTGCTCCGTGCTCGGGGTGCTGGGTTCTCAGTGCTCTGGGTGCTTAGTGCTCAATACTCCGGGTGCTGGGTGCTCAGTACTCATGGTGCTGCGTGCTCATTCTCAGGGTTCTAGGGGCTCAGTACTCAGGGTGCTGGGTGCTCAGTACTCAGGCTGCTCGGTTCTCAGTACTCAGGGTGCTGGGTGCTCATTCTCGGGGTGCTGGGTGCTCAGTGCTCGGGGTGCTGGGTGCTCAGTACTCAGGGTGCTGGGGGCTCAGTACTCAGGGTGCTGGGTGCTCAGTACTCAGGGTGATCTGTTCTCAGTACTCAGGTTGCTGGGTGCTCAGTGCTCGGGGTGCTGGGTGCTCAGTACTCGGGGTGCTGGGTGCTCAGTACTCAGGGTGCTGGGTGCTCAGTGCTCAGGGTGCTGGGTGCTCAGTGCTCGGGGTACTGGGTGCTCAGTGCTGAGGGTGGTGCTGGGTGCTCAGTACTCAGGGTGCTGGGTGCTCAGTACTCAGGGTGCTGGGTGCTCAGTGCTCGAGGTGCTCGGTGCTCAGTACTCGGGGTGCTGGGTGCTCAGTACTCAGGGTGCTGGGTGCTCAGTGCTCAGGGTGCTGGGTGCTCAGTGCTCGGGGTACTGGGTGCTCAGTGCTGAGGGTGGTGCTGGGTGCTCAGTACTCAGGGTGCTGGGTGCTCAGTGCTCAGGGTGCTGGGTGCTCAGTACTAAGGGTGCTGGGTGCTCAGTACTCAGGGTGCTCGGTGCTCAGTACTCAGGGTGCTGGGTGCTCAGTGCTCAGGGTGCTGGGTACTCAGTACTCAGGGTGCTGGGTGCTCAGTACTCAGGGTGCTGGGTGCTCAGTGCTCAGGGAGCTGGGTGCTCAGTGCTCAGGCTGCTGGGTGCTCAGTACTCAGGGTGCTGGGTGCTCAGTGCTCATGGTGATCAGTGCTCAGTACTCAGGGTGCTGGGTGCTCAGTGCTCCGGGTGCTGGGTGCTCAGTACACGGGGTGCTGGGTGCTCTGTACTCAGGGTGCTGGGTGCTCAGTCCTCGGGGTGCTCCGTGCTCAGTGCTCAGGGTGCTGGGTGCTCAGTACTCAGGGTGCTCGGTGCTCAGTACTCAGGGTTCTCAGTGCTCAGGGTGCTGGGTGCTCAGTACTCAGGGTGCTAAGTGCTCAGTACTAGGGGTGCTGGTTGCTCAGTACTCAGGGTGCTCAGTGCTCAGTACTCGGGGTGCTGGGTGCTCAGTGCTCAGTGTGCTCAGTGCGCAGTGCTCGGGGTGCTGGGTGCTCAGTGCTCGGGGTGCTAGGTGCTCAGTACTCAGGGTGCTGTGTGCACAGTGCTCAGTACTCAGCGTGCTGGGTTCTCAGTGCTCAGAGTGTTGGGTGCTCAGTACTCAGGGTGCTCGGTGCTCAGTGCTCAGTACTCAGGGTGCTCAGTACTCAGGGTGCTGAGTGCTCAGTGCTCGGGGTGCTGGGTGCTCAGTACTCAGGATGCTGGGTGCTCAGTACTCGGGGTGCTGGGTGCTCAGTACTCAGTGTGCTGGGTGCTCAGTGCTCGGGGTGCTGGGTGCTCAGTGCTCAGGGTGATCGGTGCTCTGTGCTCAGGGTGCTGGGTGCTCAGTCCCCCGGGTGCTCAGTGCTCAGGGTGCTGGGTGCTCAGTACTCAGTGTGCTGGGTGCTCAGTACTCAGGGTGCTGGGTGCTCAGTGCTCAGGGTGCTGGGTGCTCAGTACTCTGTGTGTTGGGTGCTCAGTACTCAGGGTGCTGGGTGCTCCGTGCTCGGGGTGCTGGGTGCTCAGTGCTCAGGGTGCTGGGTGCTCAGTGCTTAGGGTGCTGGGTGCTCTGTACTCAGGGTGCTGGGTGCTTAGTGCTCGGGGTGCTCGGTGCTCAGTACTCAAGGTGCTGGGTGCTCAGTGCTCAGGGTGCTGGGTGCTCAGTCCTCGGGGTGCTCAGGGTGCTGGGTGCTCAGTGCTCAGGGTGCTGGGTGCTCAGTGCTCGGGGTGCTGGGTGCTGAGTGCTCAGGGTGCTGGGTGCTCAGTGCTCGGGGTGCTCGGTGCTCAGTGCTCAGGGTCCTGGGTGCTCAGTACTCATGGTGCTGGGTGCTTAGTACTCAGGGTGCTCAGTGATCAGTACACAGGGTGCTGGGTGCTCAGTGCTCGGGGTGCTGGGTGCTCAGTGCTCAGTACTCAGGGTGCTGGGTGCTCAGTGCTCGGGGTGCTGGGTGCTCAGTACTCAGCGTGCTGGGTGCTCAATACTCAGGGTGCTGGGTGCTCAGTGCTCAGGGTGCTGGTGTCACACTGCTCAGGGTGCTGGTTGCTCAGTGATTGGGGTGCTGGGTGCTTAGTACTCAGGGTGCTCAGTGCTCAGGGAGCTCGGTGCTCATTACTCAGGGTGCTGGGTGCTCAGTTCTCAGTGCTCGGGGTCCTGGGTGCTCCGTGCTCAGGGTGCTGGGTGCTCAGTGCTCTGGGTGCTTAGTGCTCAGTACTCAGGGTGCTGGGTGCTCAGTACTCATGGTGCTGGGTGCTCATTCTCAGGGTGCTAGGGGCTCAGTACTCAGGGTGCTGGGTGCTCAGTACTCAGGGTGCTCGTTTCTCAGTACTCAGGGTGCTGGGTGCTCAGTGCTCGGGGTTCTGGGTGCTCAGTACTCGGGGTGCTCAGTGCTCAGTACTCAGGGTGCTGGGTGCTCAGTACTCAGGGTGCTGGGTGCTCAGTGCTCGGGGTGCTCGGTGCTCAGTACTCGGGGTGCTGGGTGCTCAGTACTCAGGGTGCTGGGTGCTCAGTCCTCAGGGTGCTGGGTGTTCAGTGCTCGGGGTGCTGGGTGCTCAGTGCTGAGGGTGGTGCTGGGTGCTCAGTACTCAGGGTGCTGGGTGCTCAGTGCTCAGGGTGCTGGGTGCTCAGTACTAAGGGTGCTGGGTGCTCAGTACTCAGGGTGCGCGGTGCTCAGTACTCAGGGTGCTGGGTGCTCAGTACTCAGGGTGCTGGGTGCTCAGTGCTCAGGGTGCTGGGTGCTCAGTGCTCAGGCTGCTGGGTGCTCAGTACTCAGGGTGCTGGGTGCTCAGTGCTCATGGTGATCGGTGCTCAGTACTCAGGGTGCTGGGTGCTCAGTGCTCGGGGTGCTGGGTGCTCAGTACACGGGGTGCTGGGTGCTCTGTACTCAGGGTGCTGGGTGCTCAGTGCTCGGGGTCCTAGGTGCTCAGTGCTCAGGGTGATCGGTGCTCAGTACTCAGCGTGCTGGGTGCTCAGTGCTCAGAGTGTTGGGTGCTCAGTACTCAGGGTGCTGGGTGCTCAGTGCTCAGTGCTCAGGGTGCTCAGTGCTCAGGGTGCTCAGTGCTCAGGGTGCTGGGTGCTCAGGGTGCTGGGTGCTCAGTGCTCGGGGTGCTGGGTGCTCAGTGCTCAGTGCTCAGGGTGCTGGGTGCTCAGTGCTCAGTGCTCAGGGTGCTGGGTGTTCAGTACTCAGGGTGCTCGGTGCTCAGTGCTCAGGGTGCTGGGTGCTCAGTACTCAGGGTGCTGGGTGCTCAGTGCTCGGGGTGCTGGGTGCTCAGTGATCAGGGTGATCTGTGCTCACTACTCAGGGTGCTGGGTGCTCCGTGCTCGGGGTGCTGGCTGCTCAGTGCTCAGGGTGCTATGTGCTCAGTGCTCAGGGTGCTGGGTGCTCAGTACTCAGGGTGCTGGGTGCTTAGTGCTCGGGGTGCTCGGTGCTCAGTACTCAAGGTGCTGGGTGCTCAGTGCTCAGGGTGCTGGGTGCTCAGTCCTCGGGGTGCTCCGTGCTCAGGGTGCTGGGTGCTCAGTGCTCAGGGTGCTGGGTGCTCAGTGCTCGGGGTGCTGGGTGCTGAGTTCTCAGGGTGCTGGGTGCTCAGTGCTCGGGGTGCTCGGTGCTCAGTGCTCAGGGTCCTGGGTGCTCAGTACTCAGGGTGCTGGGTGCTTAGTACTCAGGGTGCTCAGTGCTCAGTACACAGGGTGCTGGGTGCTCAGTGCTCGGGGTGCTGGGTGCTCAGTGCTCAGTACTCAGGGTGCTGGTTGCTCAGTGCTCGGGGTGCTGGGTGCTCAGTACTCAGCATGCTGGGTGCTCAGTACTCAGGGTGCTGGGTGCTCAGTGCTCAGGGTGCTGGGTGCTCAGTGCTCAGGGTGCTGGGTGCTCAGTGATCGGGGTGCTGGGTGCTCAGTACTCAGGGTGCTCAGTGCTCGGGGAGCTCGGTGCTCAGTACTCAGTGTGCTGGGTGCTCAGTATTCAGTGCTCGCGGTCCTGGGTGCTCCGTGCTCGGGGTGCTGGGTTCTCAGTGCTCTGGGTGCTTAGTGCTCAATACTCCGGGTGCTGGGTGCTCAGTACTCATGGTGCTGCGTGCTCATTCTCAGGGTTCTAGGGGCTCAGTACTCAGGGTGCTGGGTGCTCAGTACTCAGGCTGCTCGGTTCTCAGTACTCAGGGTGCTGGGTGCTCATTCTCGGGGTGCTGGGTGCTCAGTGCTCGGGGTGCTGGGTGCTCAGTACTCAGGGTGCTGGGGGCTCAGTACTCAGGGTGCTGGGTGCTCAGTACTCAGGGTGATCTGTTCTCAGTACTCAGGTTGCTGGGTGCTCAGTGCTCGGGGTGCTGGGTGCTCAGTACTCGGGGTGCTGGGTGCTCAGTACTCAGGGTGCTGGGTGCTCAGTGCTCAGGGTGCTGGGTGCTCAGTGCTCGGGGTACTGGGTGCTCAGTGCTGAGGGTGGTGCTGGGTGCTCAGGACTCAGGGTGCTGGGTGCTCAGTACTCAGGGTGCTGGGTGCTCAGTGCTCGAGGTGCTCGGTGCTCAGTACTCGGGGTGCTGGGTGCTCAGTACTCAGGGTGCTGGGTGCTCAGTGCTCAGGGTGCTGGGTGCTCAGTGCTCGGGGTACTGGGTGCTCAGTGCTGAGGGTGGTGCTGGGTGCTCAGTACTCAGGGTGCTGGGTGCTCAGTGCTCAGGGTGCTGGGTGCTCAGTACTAAGGGTGCTGGGTGCTCAGTACTCAGGGTGCTCGGTGCTCAGTACTCAGGGTGCTGGTTGCTCAGTGCTCGGGGTGCTGGGTGCTCAGTACTCAGCATGCTGGGTGCTCAGTACTCAGGGTGCTGGGTGCTCAGTGCTCAGGGTGCTGGGTGCTCAGTGCTCAGGGTGCTGGGTGCTCAGTGATCGGGGTGCTGGGTGCTCAGTACTCAGGGTGCTCAGTGCTCGGGGAGCTCGGTGCTCAGTACTCAGTGTGCTGGGTGCTCAGTATTCAGTGCTCGCGGTCCTGGGTGCTCCGTGCTCGGGGTGCTGGGTTCTCAGTGCTCTGGGTGCTTAGTGCTCAATACTCCGGGTGCTGGGTGCTCAGTACTCATGGTGCTGCGTGCTCATTCTCAGGGTTCTAGGGGCTCAGTACTCAGGGTGCTGGGTGCTCAGTACTCAGGCTGCTCGGTTCTCAGTACTCAGGGTGCTGGGTGCTCATTCTCGGGGTGCTGGGTGCTCAGTGCTCGGGGTGCTGGGTGCTCAGTACTCAGGGTGCTGGGGGCTCAGTACTCAGGGTGCTGGGTGCTCAGTACTCAGGGTGATCTGTTCTCAGTACTCAGGTTGCTGGGTGCTCAGTGCTCGGGGTGCTGGGTGCTCAGTACTCGGGGTGCTGGGTGCTCAGTACTCAGGGTGCTGGGTGCTCAGTGCTCAGGGTGCTGGGTGCTCAGTGCTCGGGGTACTGGGTGCTCAGTGCTGAGGGTGGTGCTGGGTGCTCAGTACTCAGGGTGCTGGGTGCTCAGTACTCAGGGTGCTGGGTGCTCAGTGCTCGAGGTGCTCGGTGCTCAGTACTCGGGGTGCTGGGTGCTCAGTACTCAGGGTGCTGGGTGCTCAGTGCTCAGGGTGCTGGGTGCTCAGTGCTCGGGGTACTGGGTGCTCAGTGCTGAGGGTGGTGCTGGGTGCTCAGTACTCAGGGTGCTGGGTGCTCAGTGCTCAGGGTGCTGGGTGCTCAGTACTAAGGGTGCTGGGTGCTCAGTACTCAGGGTGCTCGGTGCTCAGTACTCAGGGTGCTGGGTGCTCAGTGCTCAGGGTGCTGGGTACTCAGTACTCAGGGTGCTGGGTGCTCAGTACTCAGCGTGCTGGGTGCTCAGTGCTCAGGGAGCTGGGTGCTCAGTGCTCAGGCTGCTGGGTGCTCAGTACTCAGGGTGCTGGGTGCTCAGTGCTCATGGTGATCAGTGCTCAGTACTCAGGCTGCTGGGTGCTCAGTGCTCCGGGTGCTGGGTGCTCAGTACACGGGGTGCTGGGTGCTCTGTACTCAGGGTGCTGGGTGCTCAGTCCTCGGGGTGCTCCGTGCTCAGTGCTCAGGGTGCTGGGTGCTCAGTACTCAGGGTGCTCGGTGCTCAGTACTCAGGGTTCTCAGTGCTCAGGGTGCTGGGTGCTCAGTACTCAGGGTGCTCAGTGCTCAGTACTAGGGGTGCTGGTTGCTCAGTACTCAGGGTGCTCAGTGCTCAGTACTCGGGGTGCTGGGTGCTCAGTGCTCAGTGTGCTCAGTGCGCAGTGCTCGGGGTGCTGGGTGCTCAGTGCTCGGGGTGCTAGGTGCTCAGTACTCAGGGTGCTGTGTGCACAGTGCTCAGTACTCAGCGTGCTGGGTTCTCAGTGCTCAGAGTGTTGGGTGCTCAGTACTCAGGGTGCTGGTTGCTCAGTGCTCAGTGCTCAGAGTGCTCATTGCTCAGGGTGCTCAGTGCTCAGGGTGCTGGGTGCTCAGGGTGCTGGGTGCTCAGTGCTCGGGGTGCTGGGTGCTCATTGCTCAGTGCTCAGGGTGCTGGGTGCTCAGTGCTCAGTGCTCAGGGTGCTGGTTGTTCAGTACTCAGGGTGCTCGGTGCTCAGTGCTCAGGGTGCTGGGTGCTCAGTACTCAGGGTGCTGGGTGCTCAGTGCTCGGGGTGCTGGGTGCTCAGTGCTCAGGGTGATCAGTGCTCAGTACTCAGGGTGCTGGGTGCTCAGTGCTCAGGGTGCTGGGTGCTCAGTCCTCAGGGTGCTCAGTACTCAGGGTGCTCGGTGCTCAGTGCTCAGTACTCAGGGTGCTCAGTACTCAGGGTGCTGAGTGCTCAGTGCTCGGGGTGCTGGGTGCTCAGTACTCAGGATGCTGGGTGCTCAGTACTCGGGGTGCTGGGTGCTCAGTACTCAGTGTGCTGGGTGCTCAGTGCTCGGTGTGCTGGGTGCTCAGTGCTCAGGGTGATCGGTGCTCTGTGCTCAGGGTGCTGGGTGCTCAGTCCCCCGGGTGCTCAGTGCTCAGGGTGCTGGGTGCTCAGTACTCAGTGTGCTGGGTGCTCAGTACTCAGGGTGCTGGGTGCTCAGTGCTCAGGGTGCTGGGTGCTCAGTACTCTGGGTGTTGGGTGCTCAGTACTCAGGGTGCTGGGTGCTCCGTGCTCGGGGTGCTGGGTGCTCAGTGCTCAGGGTGCTGGGTGCTCAGTGCTTAGGGTGCTGGGTGCTCTGTACTCAGGGTGCTGGGTGCTTAGTGCTCGGGGTGCTCGGTGCTCAGTACTCAAGGTGCTGGGTGCTCAGTGCTCGGTGTGCTGGGTGCTCAGTGCTCAGGGTGATCGGTGCTCTGTGCTCAGGGTGCTGGGTGCTCAGTCCCCCGGGTGCTCAGTGCTCAGGGTGCTGGGTGCTCAGTACTCAGTGTGCTGGGTGCTCAGTACTCAGGGTGCTGGGTGCTCAGTGCTCAGGGTGCTGGGTGCTCAGTACTCTGGGTGTTGGGTGCTCAGTACTCAGGGTGCTGGGTGCTCCGTGCTCGGGGTGCTGGGTGCTCAGTGCTCAGGGTGCTGGGTGCTCAGTGCTTAGGGTGCTGGGTGCTCTGTACTCAGGGTGCTGGGTGCTTAGTGCTCGGGGTGCTCGGTGCTCAGTACTCAAGGTGCTGGGTGCTCAGTGCTCAGGGTGCTGGGTGCTCAGTCCTCGGGGTGCTCAGGGTGCTGGGTGCTCAGTGCTCAGGGTGCTGGGTGCTCAGTGCTCGGGGTGCTGGGTGCTGAGTGCTCAGGGTGCTGGGTGCTCAGTGCTCGGGGTGCTCGGTGCTCAGTGCTCAGGGTCCTGGGTGCTCAGTACTCATGGTGCTGGGTGCTTAGTACTCAGGGTGCTCAGTGATCAGTACACAGGGTGCTTTGTGCTCAGTGCTCGGGGTGCTGGGTGCTCAGTGCTCAGTACTCAGGGTGCTGGGTGCTCAGTGCTCGGGGTGCTGGGTGCTCAGTACTCAGCGTGCTGGGTGCTCAATACTCAGGGTGCTGGGTGCTCAGTGCTCAGGGTGCTGGTGTCACACTGCTCAGGGTGCTGGTTGCTCAGTGATTGGGGTGCTGGGTGCTTAGTACTCAGGGTGCTCAGTGCTCAGGGAGCTCGGTGCTCATTACTCAGGGTGCTGGGTGCTCAGTTCTCAGTGCTCGGGGTCCTGGGTGCTCCGTGCTCAGGGTGCTGGGTGCTCAGTGCTCTGGGTGCTTAGTGCTCAGTACTCAGGGTGCTGGGTGCTCAGTACTCATGGTGCTGGGTGCTCATTCTCAGGGTGCTAGGGGCTCAGTACTCAGGGTGCTGGGTGCTCAGTACTCAGGGTGCTCGGTTCTCAGTACTCAGGGTGCTGGGTGCTCAGTGCTCGGGGTGCTGGGTGCTCAGTGCTCAGTACTCAGGGTGCTGGGTGCTCAGTGCTCGGGGTGCTGGGTGCTCAGTACTCAGCGTGCTTGGTGCTCAATACTCAGGGTGCTGGGTGCTCAGTGCTCAGGGTGCTGGTGTCACACTGCTCAGGGTGCTGGTTGCTCAGTGATTGGGGTGCTGGGTGCTTAGTACTCAGGGTGCTCAGTGCTCAGGGAGCTCGGTGCTCATTACTCAGGGTGCTGGGTGCTCAGTTCTCAGTGCTCGGGGTCCTGGGTGCTCCGTGCTCAGGGTGCTGGGTGCTCAGTGCTCTGGGTGCTTAGTGCTCAGTACTCAGGGTGCTGGGTGCTCAGTACTCATGGTGCTGGGTGCTCATTCTCAGGGTGCTAGGGGCTCAGTACTCAGGGTGCTGGGTGCTCAGTACTCAGGGTGCTCGTTTCTCAGTACTCAGGGTGCTGGGTGCTCAGTGCTCGGGGTTCTGGGTGCTCAGTACTCGGGGTGCTCAGTGCTCAGTACTCAGGGTGCTGGGTGCTCAGTACTCAGGGTGCTGGGTGCTCAGTGCTCGGGGTGCTCGGTGCTCAGTACTCGGGGTGCTGGGTGCTCAGTACTCAGGGTGCTGGGTGCTCAGTCCTCAGGGTGCTGGGTGTTCAGTGCTCGGGGTGCTGGGTGCTCAGTGCTGAGGGTGGTGCTGGGTGCTCAGTACTCAGGGTGCTGGGTGCTCAGTGCTCAGGGTGCTGGGTGCTCAGTACTAAGGGTGCTGGGTGCTCAGTACTCAGGGTGCGCGGTGCTCAGTACTCAGGGTGCTGGGTGCTCAGTACTCAGGGTGCTGGGTGCTCAGTGCTCAGGGTGCTGGGTGCTCAGTGCTCAGGCTGCTGGGTGCTCAGTACTCAGGGTGCTGGGTGCTCAGTGCTCATGGTGATCGGTGCTCAGTACTCAGGGTGCTGGGTGCTCAGTGCTCGGGGTGCTGGGTGCTCAGTACACGGGGTGCTGGGTGCTCTGTACTCAGGGTGCTGGGTGCTCAGTGCTCGGGGTCCTAGGTGCTCAGTGCTCAGGGTGATCGGTGCTCAGTACTCAGCGTGCTGGGTGCTCAGTGCTCAGAGTGTTGGGTGCTCAGTACTCAGGGTGCTGGGTGCTCAGTGCTCAGTGCTCAGGGTGCTCAGTGCTCAGGGTGCTCAGTGCTCAGGGTGCTGGGTGCTCAGGGTGCTGGGTGCTCAGTGCTCGGGGTGCTGGGTGCTCAGTGCTCAGTGCTCAGGGTGCTGGGTGCTCAGTGCTCAGTGCTCAGGGTGCTGGGTGTTCAGTACTCAGGGTGCTCGGTGCTCAGTGCTCAGGGTGCTGTGTGCTCAGTACTCAGGGTGCTGGGTGCTCAGTGCTCGGGGTGCTTGGTGCTCAGTGATCAGGGTGATCTGTGCTCACTACTCAGGGTGCTGGGTGCTCCGTGCTCGGGGTGCTGGCTGCTCAGTGCTCAGGGTGCTATGTGCTCAGTGCTCAGGGTGCTGGGTGCTCAGTACTCAGGGTGCTGGGTGCTTAGTGCTCGGGGTGCTCGGTGCTCAGTACTCAAGGTGCTGGGTGCTCAGTGCTCAGGGTGCTGGGTGCTCAGTCCTCGGGGTGCTCCGTGCTCAGGGTGCTGGGTGCTCAGTGCTCAGGGTGCTGGGTGCTCAGTGCTCGGGGTGCTGGGTGCTGAGTTCTCAGGGTGCTGGGTGCTCAGTGCTTGGGGTGCTCGGTGCTCAGTGCTCAGGGTCCTGGGTGCTCAGTACTCAGGGTGCTGGGTGCTTAGTACTCAGGGTGCTCAGTGCTCAGTACACAGGGTGCTGGGTGCTCAGTGCTCGGGGTGCTGGGTGCTCAGTGCTCAGTACTCAGGGTGCTGGTTGCTCAGTGCTCGGGGTGCTGGGTGCTCAGTACTCAGCATGCTGGGTGCTCAGTACTCAGGGTGCTGGGTGCTCAGTGCTCAGGGTGCTGGGTGCTCAGTGCTCAGGGTGCTGGGTGCTCAGTGATCGGGGTGCTGGGTGCTCAGTACTCAGGGTGCTCAGTGCTCGGGGAGCTCGGTGCTCAGTACTCAGTGTGCTGGGTGCTCAGTATTCAGTGCTCGCGGTCCTGTGTGCTCCGTGCTCGGGGTGCTGGGTTCTCAGTGCTCTGGGTGCTTAGTGCTCAATACTCCGGGTGCTGGGTGCTCAGTACTCATGGTGCTGCGTGCTCATTCTCAGGGTTCTAGGGGCTCAGTACTCAGGGTGCTGGGTGCTCAGTACTCAGGCTGCTCGGTTCTCAGTACTCAGGGTGCTGGGTGCTCATTCTCGGGGTGCTGGGTGCTCAGTGCTCGGGGTGCTGGGTGCTCAGTACTCAGGGTGCTGGGGGCTCAGTACTCAGGGTGCTGGGTGCTCAGTACTCAGGGTGATCTGTTCTCAGTACTCAGGTTGCTGGGTGCTCAGTGCTCGGGGTGCTGGGTGCTCAGTACTCGGGGTGCTGGGTGCTCAGTACTCAGGGTGCTGGGTGCTCAGTGCTCAGGGTGCTGGGTGCTCAGTGCTCGGGGTACTGGGTGCTCAGTGCTGAGGGTGGTGCTGGGTGCTCAGTACTCAGGGTGCTGGGTGCTCAGTACTCAGGGTGCTGGGTGCTCAGTGCTCGAGGTGCTCGGTGCTCAGTACTCGGGGTGCTGGGTGCTCAGTACTCAGGGTGCTGGGTGCTCAGTGCTCAGGGTGCTGGGTGCTCAGTGCTCGGGGTACTGGGTGCTCAGTGCTGAGGGTGGTGCTGGGTGCTCAGTACTCAGGGTGCTGGGTGCTCAGTGCTCAGGGTGCTGGGTGCTCAGTACTAAGGGTGCTGGGTGCTCAGTACTCAGGGTGCTCGGTGCTCAGTACTCAGGGTGCTGGGTGCTCAGTGCTCAGGGTGCTGGGTACTCAGTACTCAGGGTGCTGGGTGCTCAGTACTCAGGGTGCTGGGTGCTCAGTGCTCAGGGAGCTGGGTGCTCAGTGCTCAGGCTGCTGGGTGTTCAGTACTCAGGGTGCTGGGTGCTCAGTGCTCATGGTGATCAGTGCTCAGTACTCAGGGTGCTGGGTGCTCAGTGCTCCGGGTGCTGGGTGCTCAGTACACGGGGTGCTGGGTGCTCTGTACTCAGGGTGCTGGGTGCTCAGTCCTCGGGGTGCTCCGTGCTCAGTGCTCAGGGTGCTGGGTGCTCAGTACTCAGGGTGCTCGGTGCTCAGTACTCAGGGTTCTCAGTGCTCAGGGTGCTGGGTGCTCAGTACTCAGGGTGCTCAGTGCTCAGTACTAGGGGTGCTGGTTGCTCAGTACTCAGGGTGCTCAGTGCTCAGTACTCGGGGTGCTGGGTGCTCAGTGCTCAGTGTGCTCAGTGCGCAGTGCTCGGGGTGCTGGGTGCTCAGTGCTCGGGGTGCTAGGTGCTCAGTACTCAGGGTGCTGTGTGCACAGTGCTCAGTACTCAGCGTGCTGGGTTCTCAGTGCTCAGAGTGTTGGGTGCTCAGTACTCAGGGTGCTGGTTGCTCAGTGCTCAGTGCTCAGAGTGCTCAGTGCTCAGGGTGCTCAGTGCTCAGGGTGCTGGGTGCTCAGGGTGCTGGGTGCTCAGTGCTCGGGGTGCTGGGTGCTCATTGCTCAGTGCTCAGGGTGCTGGGTGCTCAGTGCTCAGGGTGCTGGTTGTTCAGTACTCAGGGTGCTCGGTGCTCAGTGCTCAGGGTGCTGGGTGCTCAGTACTCAGGGTGCTGGGTGCTCAGTGCTCGGGGTGCTGGGTGCTCAGTGCTCAGGGTGATCAGTGCTCAGTACTCAGGGTGCTGGGTGCTCAGTGCTCAGGGTGCTGGGTGCTCAGTCCTCAGGGTGCTCAGTACTCAGGGTGCTCGGTGCTCAGTGCTCAGTACTCAGGGTGCTCAGTACTCAGGGTGCTGAGTGCTCAGTGCTCGGGGTGCTGGGTGCTCAGTACTCAGGATGCTGGGTGCTCAGTACTCGGGGTGCTGGGTGCTCAGTACTCAGTGTGCTGGGTGCTCAGTGCTCGGGGTGCTGGGTGCTCAGTGCTCAGGGTGATCGGTGCTCTGTGCTCAGGGTGCTGGGTGCTCAGTCCCCCGGGTGCTCAGTGCTCAGGGTGCTGGGTGCTCAGTACTCAGTGTGCTGGGTGCTCAGTACTCAGGGTGCTGGGTGCTCAGTGCTCAGGGTGCAGGGTGCTCAGTACTCTGGGTGTTGGGTGCTCAGTACTCAGGGTGCTGGGTGCTCCGTGCTCGGGGTGCTGGGTGCTCAGTGCTCAGGGTGCTGGGTGCTCAGTGCTTAGGGTGCTGGGTGCTCTGTACTCAGGGTGCTGGGTGCTTAGTGCTCGGGGTGCTCGGTGCTCAGTACTCAAGGTGCTGGGTGCTCAGTGCTCAGGGTGCTGGGTGCTCAGTCCTCGGGGTGCTCAGGGTGCTGGGTGCTCAGTGCTCAGGGTGCTGGGTGCTCAGTGCTCGGGGTGCTGGGTGCTGAGTGCTCAGGGTGCTGGGTGCTCAGTGCTCGGGGTGCTCGGTGCTCAGTGCTCAGGGTCCTGGGTGCTCAGTACTCATGGTGCTGGGTGCTTAGTACTCAGGGTGCTCAGTGATCAGTACACAGGGTGCTGGGTGCTCAGTGCTCGGGGTGCTGGGTGCTCAGTGCTCAGTACTCAGGGTGCTGGGTGCTCAGTGCTCGGGGTGCTGGGTGCTCAGTACTCAGCGTGCTGGGTGCTCAATACTCAGGGTGCTGGGTGCTCAGTGCTCAGGGTGCTGGTGTCACACTGCTCAGGGTGCTGGTTGCTCAGTGATTGGGGTGCTGGGTGCTTAGTACTCAGGGTGCTCAGTGCTCAGGGAGCTTGGTGCTCATTACTCAGGGTGCTGGGTGCTCAGTTCTCAGTGCTCGGGTTCCTGGGTGCTCCGTGCTCAGGGTGCTGGGTGCTCAGTGCTCTGGGTGCTTAGAGCTCAGTACTCAGGGTGCTGGGTGCTCAGTACTCATGGTGCTGGGTGCTCATTCTCAGGGTGCTAGGGGCTCAGTACTCAGGGTGCTGGGTGCTCAGTACTCAGGGTGCTCGGTTCTCAGTACTCAGGGTGCTGGGTGCTCAGTGCTCGGGGTTCTGGGTGCTCAGTACTCGGGGTGCTCAGTGCTCAGTACTCAGGGTGCTGGGTGCTCAGTACTCAGGGTGCTGGGTGCTCAGTGCTCGGGGTGCTCGGTGCTCAGTACTCGGGGTGCTGGGTGCTCAGTACTCAGGGTGCTGGGTGCTCAGTCCTCAGGGTGCTGGGTGTTCAGTGCTCGGGGTGCTGGGTGCTCAGTGCTGAGGGTGGTGCTGGGTGCTCAGTACTCAGGGTGCTGGGTGCTCAGTGCTCAGGGTGCTGGGTGCTCAGTACTAAGGGTGCTGGGTGCTCAGTACTCAGGGTGCGCGGTGCTCAGTACTCAGGGTGCTGGGTGCTCAGTACTCAGGGTGCTGGGTGCTCAGTGCTCAGGGTGCTGGGTGCTCAGTGCTCAGGCTGCTGGGTGCTCAGTACTCAGGGTGCTGGGTGCTCAGTGCTCATGGTGATCGGTGCTCAGTACTCAGGGTGCTGGGTGCTCAGTGCTCGGGGTGCTGGGTGCTCAGTACACGGGGTGCTGGGTGCTCTGTACTCAGGGTGCTGGGTGCTCAGTGCTCGGGGTCCTAGGTGCTCAGTGCTCAGGGTGATCGGTGCTCAGTACTCAGCGTGCTGGGTGCTCAGTGCTCAGAGTGTTGGGTGCTCAGTACTCAGGGTGCTGGGTGCTCAGTGCTCAGTGCTCAGGGTGCTCAGTGCTCAGGGTGCTCAGTGCTCAGGGTGCTGGGTGCTCAGGGTGCTGGGTGCTCAGTGCTCGGGGTGCTGGGTGCTCAGTGCTCAGTGCTCAGGGTGCTGGGTGCTCAGTGCTCAGTGCTCAGGGTGCTGGGTGTTCAGTACTCAGGGTGCTCGGTGCTCAGTGCTCAGGGTGCTGGGTGCTCAGTACTCAGGGTGCTGGGTGCTCAGTGCTCGGGGTGCTGGGTGCTCAGTGATCAGGGTGATCTGTGCTCACTACTCAGGGTGCTGGGTGCTCAGTGCTCCGGGTCCTGGGTGCTCAGTCCTCAGGGTGCTCGGTGCTCAGTGCTCAGTACTCAGGGTGCTCAGTACTCAGGGTGCTGGGTGCTCAGTGCTCGGGGTGCTGGGTGCTCAGTACTCAGGGTGCTGGGTGCTCAGTACTCAGGGTGCTGGGTGCTCAGTACTCAGGGTGCTGGGTGCTCAGTCCTCCGGGTGCTCAGTGCTCAGGGTGCTGGGTGCTCAGTACTCAGGGTGCTGGGTGCTCAGTACTCGGGGTGCTGGGTGCTCAGTGCTCAGGGTGATCGGTGCTCAGTGCTCAGGGTGCTGGGTGCTCAGTCCTCCGGGTGCTCAGTGCTCAGGGTGCTGGGTGCTCAGTACTCAGGGTGCTGGGTGCTCAGTACTCGGGGTGCTGGGTGCTCAGTGCTCAGGGTGCTGGGTGCTCAGTGCTCGGGGTGCTGGGTGCTCAGTGCTCATGGTGATCGGTGCTCAGTGCTCAGGGTGCTGGGTGCTCAGTCCTCCGGGTGCTCAGTGCTCAGGGTGCTGGGTGCTCAGTACTCAGGGTGCTGGGTGCTCAGTACTCGGGGTGCTGGGTGCTCAGTGCTCAGGGTGCTGGGTGCTCAGTACTCTGGGTGTTGGGTGCTCAGTACTCAGGGTGCTGGGTGCTCCGTGCTCGGGGTGCTGGCTGCTCAGTGCTCAGGGTGCTATGTGCTCAGTGCTCAGGGTGCTGGGTGCTCAGTACTCAGGGTGCTGGGTGCTTAGTGCTCGGGGTGCTCGGTGCTCAGTACTCAAGGTGCTGGGTGCTCAGTGCTCAGGGTGCTGGGTGCTCAGTCCTCGGGGTGCTCCGTGCTCAGGGTGCTGGGTGCTCAGTGCTCAGGGTGCTGGGTGCTCAGTGCTCGGGGTGCTGGGTGCTGAGTTCTCAGGGTGCTGGGTGCTCAGTGCTCGGGGTGCTCGGTGCTCAGTGCTCAGGGTCCTGGGTGCTCAGTACTCAGGGTGCTGGGTGCTTAGTACTCAGGGTGCTCAGTGCTCAGTACACAGGGTGCTGGGTGCTCAGTGCTCGGGGTGCTGGGTGCTCAGTGCTCAGTACTCAGGGTGCTGGTTGCTCAGTGCTCGGGGTGCTGGGTGCTCAGTACTCAGCATGCTGGGTGCTCAGTACTCAGGGTGCTGGGTGCTCAGTGCTCAGGGTGCTGGGTGCTCAGTGCTCAGGGTGCTGGGTGCTCAGTGATCGGGGTGCTGGGTGCTCAGTACTCAGGGTGCTCAGTGCTCGGGGAGCTCGGTGCTCAGTACTCAGGGTGCTGGGTGCTCAGTATTCAGTGCTCGCGGTCCTGGGTGCTCCGTGCTCGGGGTGCTGGGTTCTCAGTGCTCTGGGTGCTTAGTGCTCAGTACTCCGGGTGCTGGGTGCTCAGTACTCATGGTGCTGCGTGCTCATTCTCAGGGTTCTAGGGGCTCAGTACTCAGGGTGCTGGGTGCTCAGTACTCAGGGTGCTCGGTTCTCAGTACTCAGGGTGCTGGGTGCTCATTCTCGGGGTGCTGGGTGCTCAGTGCTCGGGGTGCTGGGTGCTCAGTACTCAGGGTGCTGGGGGCTCAGTACTCAGGGTGCTGGGTGCTCAGTACTCAGGGTGATCTGTTCTCAGTACTCAGGTTGCTGGGTGCTCAGTGCTCGGGGTGCTGGGTGCTCAGTACTCGGGGTGCTCAGTGCTCAGTACTCAGGGTGCTGGGTGCTCAGTACTCAGGGTGCTGGGTGCTCAGTGCTCGAGGTGCTCGGTGCTCAGTACTCGGGGTGCTGGGTGCTCAGTACTCAGGGTGCTGGGTGCTCAGTGCTCAGGGTGCTGGGTACTCAGTGCTCGGGGTACTGGGTGCTCAGTGCTGAGGGTGGTGCTGGGTGCTCAGTACTCAGGGTGCTGGGTGCTCAGTGCTCAGGGTGCTGGGTGCTCAGTACTAAGGGTGCTGGGTGCTCAGTACTCAGGGTGCTCGGTGCTCAGTACTCAGGGTGCTGGGTGCTCAGTGCTCAAGGTGCTGGGTACTCAGTACTCAGGGTGCTGGGTGCTCAGTACTCAGGGTGCTGGGTGCTCAGTGCTCAGGGAGCTGGGTGCTCAGTGCTCAGGCTGCTGGGTGCTCAGTACTCAGGGTGCTGGGTGCTCAGTGCTCATGGTGATCAGTGCTCAGTACTCAGGGTGCTGGGTGCTCAGTGCTCGGGGTGCTGGGTGCTCAGTACACGGGGTGCTGGGTGCTCTGTACTCAGGGTGCTGGGTGCTCAGTGCTCGGGGTCCTAGGTGCTCAGTGCTCAGGGTGATCGGTGCTCAGTACTCAGCGTGCTGGGTGCTCAGTGCTCAGAGTGTTGGGTGCTCAGTACTCAGGGTGCTGGGTGCTCAGTGCTCAGTGCTCAGGGTGCTCAGTGCTCAGGGTGCTCAGTCCTCAGGGTGCTGGGTGCTCAGGGTGCTGGGTGCTCAGTGCTCGGGGTGCTGGGTGCTCAGTGCTCAGGGTGCTGGGTGTTCAGTACTCAGGGTGCTTGGTGCTCAGTGCTCAGTGCTCAGGGTGCTGGGTGTTCAGTACTCAGTGCTCAGGGTGCTGGGTGTTCAGTACTCAGGGTGCTTGGTGCTCAGAGCTCAGGGTGCTGGGTGCTCAGTACTCAGGGTGCTGGGTGCTCAGTGCTCGGGGTGCTGGGTGCTCAGTGATCAGGGTGATCTGTGCTCAGTACTCAGGGTGCTGGGTGCTCAGTGCTCAGGGTGCTGGGTGCTCAGTCCTCAGGGTGCTCAGTACTCAGGGTGCTCGGTGCTCAGTGCTCAGTACTCAGGGTGCTCAGTACTCAGCGTGCTGGGTGCTCAGTGCTCGGGGTGCTGGGTGCTCAGTACTCAGGGTGCTGGGTGCTCAGTACTCGGGGTGCTGGGTGCTCAGTGCTCAAGGTGCTGGGTACTCAGTACTCAGGGTGCTGGGTGCTCAGTACTCAGGGTGCTGGGTGCTCAGTGCTCAGGGAGCTGGGTGCTCAGTGCTCAGGCTGCTGGGTGCTCAGTACTCAGGGTGCTGGGTGCTCAGTGCTCATGGTGATCAGTGCTCAGTACTCAGGGTGCTGGGTGCTCAGTGCTCGGGGTGCTGGGTGCTCAGTACACGGGGTGCTGGGTGCTCTGTACTCAGGGTGCTGGGTGCTCAGTGCTCGGGGTCCTAGGTGCTCAGTGCTCAGTGCTCAGGGTGCTGGGTGTTCAGTACTCAGTGCTCAGGGTGCTGGGTGTTCAGTACTCAGGGTGCTTGGTGCTCAGTGCTCAGGGTGCTGGGTGCTCAGTACTCAGGGTGCTGGGTGCTCAGTGCTCGGGGTGCTGGGTGCTCAGTGATCAGGGTGATCTGTGCTCAGTACTCAGGGTGCTGGGTGCTCAGTGCTCAGGGTGCTGGGTGCTCAGTCCTCAGGGTGCTCAGTACTCAGGGTGCTCGGTGCTCAGTGCTCAGTACTCAGGGTGCTCAGTACTCAGGGTGCTGGGTGCTCAGTGCTCGGGGTTCTGGGTGCTCAGTACTCGGGGTGCTCAGTGCTCAGTACTCAGGGTGCTGGGTGCTCAGTACTCAGGGTGCTGGGTGCTCAGTGCTCGGGGTGCTCGGTGCTCAGTACTCGGGGTGCTGGGTGCTCAGTACTCAGGGTGCTGGGTGCTCAGTCCTCAGGGTGCTGGGTGTTCAGTGCTCGGGGTGCTGGGTGCTCAGTGCTGAGGGTGGTGCTGGGTGCTCAGTACTCAGGGTGCTGGGTGCTCAGTGCTCAGGGTGCTGGGTGCTCAGTACTAAGGGTGCTGGGTGCTCAGTACTCAGGGTGCGCGGTGCTCAGTACTCAGGGTGCTGGGTGCTCAGTACTCAGGGTGCTGGGTGCTCAGTGCTCAGGGTGCTGGGTGCTCAGTGCTCAGGCTGCTGGGTGCTCAGTACTCAGGGTGCTGGGTGCTCAGTGCTCATGGTGATCGGTGCTCAGTACTCAGGGTGCTGGGTGCTCAGTGCTCGGGGTGCTGGGTGCTCAGTACACGGGGTGCTGGGTGCTCTGTACTCAGGGTGCTGGGTGCTCAGTGCTCGGGGTCCTAGGTGCTCAGTGCTCAGGGTGATCGGTGCTCAGTACTCAGCGTGCTGGGTGCTCAGTGCTCAGAGTGTTGGGTGCTCAGTACTCAGGGTGCTGGGTGCTCAGTGCTCAGTGCTCAGGGTGCTCAGTGCTCAGGGTGCTCAGTGCTCAGGGTGCTGGGTGCTCAGGGTGCTGGGTGCTCAGTGCTCGGGGTGCTGGGTGCTCAGTGCTCAGTGCTCAGGGTGCTGGGTGCTCAGTGCTCAGTGCTCAGGGTGCTGGGTGTTCAGTACTCAGGGTGCTCGGTGCTCAGTGCTCAGGGTGCTGGGTGCTCAGTACTCAGGGTGCTGGGTGCTCAGTGCTCGGGGTGCTGGGTGCTCAGTGATCAGGGTGATCTGTGCTCACTACTCAGGGTGCTGGGTGCTCAGTGCTCCGGGTCCTGGGTGCTCAGTCCTCAGGGTGCTCGGTGCTCAGTGCTCAGTACTCAGGGTGCTCAGTACTCAGGGTGCTGGGTGCTCAGTGCTCGGGGTGCTGTGTGCTCAGTACTCAGGGTGCTGGGTGCTCAGTACTCGGGGTGCTGGGTGCTCAGTACTCAGGGTGCTGGGTGCTCAGTCCTCCGGGTGCTCAGTGCTCAGGTTGCTGGATGCTCAGTACTCAGGGTGCTTGGTGCTCAGTACTCGGGGTGCTGGGTGCTCAGTGCTCAGGGTGATCGGTGCTCAGTGCTCAGGGTGCTGGGTGCTCAGTCCTCCGGGTGCTCAGTGCTCAGGGTGCGGGGTGCTCAGTACTCAGGGTGCTGGGTGCTCAGTACTCGGGGTGCTGGGTGCTCAGTGCTCAGGGTGCTGGGTGCTCAGTGCTCGGGGTGCTGGGTGCTCAGTGCTCAGGGTGCTGGGTGCTCAGTCCTCCGGGTGCTCAGTGCTCAGGGTGCTGGGTGCTCAGTACTCAGGGTGCTGGGTGCTCAGTACTCGGGGTGCTGGGTGCTCAGTGCTCAGGGTGCTGGGTGCTCAGTACTCTGGGTGTTGGGTGCTCAGTACTCAGGGTGCTGGGTGCTCCGTGCTCGGGGTGCTGGCTGCTCAGTGCTCAGGGTGCTATGTGCTCAGTGCTCAGGGTGCTGGGTGCTCAGTACTCAGGGTGCTGGGTGCTTAGTGCTCGGGGTGCTCGGTGCTCAGTACTCAAGGTGCTGGGTGCTCAGTGCTCAGGGTGCTGGGTGCTCAGTCCTCGGGGTGCTCCGTGCTCAGGGTGCTGGGTGCTCAGTGCTCAGGGTGCTGGGTGCTCAGTGCTCGGGGTGCTGGGTGCTGAGTTCTCAGGGTGCTGGGTGCTCAGTGCTCGGGGTGCTCGGTGCTCAGTGCTCAGGGTCCTGGGTGCTCAGTACTCAGGGTGCTGGGTGCTTAGTACTCAGGGTGCTCAGTGCTCAGTACACAGGGTGCTGGGTGCTCAGTGCTCGGGGTGCTGGGTGCTCAGTGCTCAGTACTCAGGGTGCTGGTTGCTCAGTGCTCGGGGTGCTGGGTGCTCAGTACTCAGCATGCTGGGTGCTCAGTACTCAGGGTGCTGGGTGCTCAGTGCTCAGGGTGCTGGGTGCTCAGTGCTCAGGGTGCTGGGTGCTCAGTGATCGGGGTCCTGGATGCTCAGTACTCAGGGTGCTCAGTGCTCGGGGAGCTCGGTGCTCAGTACTCAGGGTGCTGGGTGCTCAGTATTCAGTGCTCGCGGTCCTGGGTGCTCCGTGCTCGGGGTGCTGGGTTCTCAGTGCTCTGGGTGCTTAGTGCTCAGTACTCCGGGTGCTGGGTGCTCAGTACTCATGGTGCTGCGTGCTCATTCTCAGGGTTCTAGGGGCTCAGTACTCAGGGTGCTGGGTGCTCAGTACTCAGGGTGCTCGGTTCTCAGTACTCAGGGTGCTGGGTGCTCATTCTCGGGGTGCTGCGTGCTCAGTGCTCGGGGTGCTGGGTGCTCAGTACTCAGGGTGCTGGGGGCTCAGTACTCAGGGTGCTGGGTGCTCAGTACTCAGGGTGATCTGTTCTCAGTACTCAGGTTGCTGGGTGCTCAGTGCTCGGGGTGCTGGGTGCTCAGTACTCGGGGTGCTCAGTGCTCAGTACTCAGGGTGCTGGGTGCTCAGTACTCAGGGTGCTGGGTGCTCAGTGCTCGAGGTGCTCGGTGCTCAGTACTCGGGGTGCTGGGTGCTCAGTACTCAGGGTGCTGGGTGCTCAGTGCTCAGGGTGCTGGGTACTCAGTGCTCGGGGTACTGGGTGCTCAGTGCTGAGGGTGGTGCTGGGTGCTCAGTACTCAGGGTGCTGGGTGCTCAGTGCTCAGGGTGCTGGGTGCTCAGTACTAAGGGTGCTGGGTGCTCAGTACTCAGGGTGCTCGGTGCTCAGTACTCAGGGTGCTGGGTGCTCAGTGCTCAAGGTGCTGGGTACTCAGTACTCAGGGTGCTGGGTGCTCAGTACTCAGGGTGCTGGGTGCTCAGTGCTCAGGGAGCTGGGTGCTCAGTGCTCAGGCTGCTGGGTGCTCAGTACTCAGGGTGCTGGGTGCTCAGTGCTCATGGTGATCAGTGCTCAGTACTCAGGGTGCTGGGTGCTCAGTGCTCGGGGTGCTGGGTGCTCAGTACACGGGGTGCTGGGTGCTCTGTACTCAGGGTGCTGGGTGCTCAGTGCTCGGGGTCCTAGGTGCTCAGTGCTCAGGGTGATCGGTGCTCAGTACTCAGCGTGCTGGGTGCTCAGTGCTCAGAGTGTTGGGTGCTGGGTGCTCAGGGTGCTGGGTGCTCAGTGCTCGGGGTGCTGGGTGCTCAGTGCTCAGGGTGCTGGGTGTTCAGTACTCAGGGTGCTTGGTGCTCAGTGCTCAGTGCTCAGGGTGCTGGGTGTTCAGTACTCAGTGCTCAGGGTGCTGGGTGTTCAGTACTCAGGGTGCTTGGTGCTCAGTGCTCAGGGTGCTGGGTGCTCAGTACTCAGGGTGCTGGGTGCTCAGTGCTCGGGGTGCTGGGTGCTCAGTGATCAGGGTGATCTGTGCTCAGTACTCAGGGTGCTGGGTGCTCAGTGCTCAGGGTGCTGGGTGCTCAGTCCTCAGGGTGCTCAGTACTCAGGGTGCTCGGTGCTCAGTGCTCAGTACTCAGGGTGCTCAGTACTCAGGGTGCTGGGTGCTCAGTGCTCGGGGTGCTGGGTGCTCAGTACTCAGGGTGCTGGGTGCTCAGTACTCGGGGTGCTGGGTGCTCAGTGCTCAAGGTGCTGGGTACTCAGTACTCAGGGTGCTGGGTGCTCAGTGCTCAGGGAGCTGGGTGCTCAGTGCTCAGGCTGCTGGGTGCTCAGTACTCAGGGTGCTGGGTGCTCAGTGCTCATGGTGATCAGTGCTCAGTACTCAGGGTGCTGGGTGCTCAGTGCTCGGGGTGCTGGGTGCTCAGTACACGGGGTGCTGGGTGCTCTGTACTCAGGGTGCTGGGTGCTCAGTGCTCGGGGTCCTAGGTGCTCAGTGCTCAGGGTGATCGGTGCTCAGTACTCAGCGTGCTGGGTGCTCAGTGCTCAGAGTGTTGGGTGCTCAGTACTCAGGGTGCTGGGTGCTCAGTGCTCAGTGCTCAGGGTGCTCAGTGCTCAGGGTGCTCAGTCCTCAGGGTGCTGGGTGCTCAGGGTGCTGGGTGCTCAGTGCTCGGGGTGCTGGGTGCTCAGTACTCAGGGTGCTGGGTGTTCAGTACTCAGGGTGCTTGGTGCTCAGTGCTCAGTGCTCAGGGTGCTGGGTGTTCAGTACTCAGTGCTCAGGCTGCTGGGTGTTCAGTACTCAGGGTGCTTGGTGCTCAGTGCTCAGGGTGCTGGGTGCTCAGTACTCAGGGTGCTGGGTGCTCAGTGCTCGGGGTGCTGGGTGCTCAGTGATCAGGGTGATCTGTGCTCAGTACTCAGGGTGCTGGGTGCTCAGTGCTCAGGGTGCTGGGTGCTCAGTCCTCAGGGTGCTCAGTACTCAGGGTGCTCGGTGCTCAGTGCTCAGTACTCAGGGTGCTCAGTACTCAGGGTGCTGGGTGCTCAGTGCTCGGGGTGCTGGGTGCTCAGTACTCAGGGTGCTGGGTGCTCAGTACTCGGGGTGCTGGGTGCTCAGTACTCAGGGTGCTGGGTGCTCAGTCCTCCGGGTGCTCAGTGCTCAGGGTGCTGCGTGCTCAGTACTCAGGGTGCTGGGTGCTCAGTACTCGGGGTGCTGGGTGCTCAGTGCTCAGGGTGATCGGTGCTCAGTGCTCAGGGTGCTGGGTGCTCAGTCCTCCGGGTGCTCAGTGCTCAGGGTGCTGGGTGCTCAGTACTCAGGGTGCTGGGTGCTCAGTACACGGGGTGCTGGGTGCTCAGTGCTCAGGGTGCTGGGTGCTCAGTGCTCGGGTGCTGGGTGCTCAGTGCTCAGGGTGATCGGTGCTCAGTGCTCAGGGTGCTGGGTGCTCAGTCCTCTGGGTGCACAGTGCTCAGGGTGCTGGGTGCTCAGTACTCAGGGTGCTGGGTGGTCAGTACTCGGGGTGCTGGGTGCTCAGTGCTCAGGGTGCTGGGTGCTCAGTACTCTGGTTGTTGGGTGCTCAGTACTCAGCGTGCTGGGTGCTCCGTGCTCAGGGTGCTGGCTGCTCAGTGCTCAGGGTGCTCTGTGCTCAGTGCTCAGGGTGCTGGGTGCTCAGTACTCTGGGTGCTGGGTGCTTAGTGCTCGGGGTGCTCGGTGCTCATTACTCAAGGTGCTGGGTGCTCAGTGCTCAGGGTGCTGGGTGCTCAGTCCTCGGGGTGCTCCGTGCTCAGGGTGCTGGGTGCTCAGTGCTCAGGGTCCTGGGTGCTCAGTGCTCGGGGTGCTGGGTGCTGAGTGCTCAGGGTGCTGGGTGCTCAGTGCTCGGGGTGCTCGGTGCTCAGTGCTCAGGGTCCCGGGTGCTCAGTACTCAGGGTGCTGGGTGCTTAGTACTCAGGGTGCTCAGTGCTCAGTACACAGGGTGCTGGGTGCTCAGTGCTCGGGGTGCTGGGTGCTCAGTACTCAGGGTGCTGGGTGCTCCGTGCTCGGGGTGCTGGCTGCTCAGTGCTCAGGGTGCTATGTGCTCAGTGCTCAGGGTGCTGGGTGCTCAGTACTCAGGGTGCTGGGTGCTTAGTGCTCGGGGTGCTCGGTGCTCAGTACTCAAGGTGCTGGGTGCTCAGTGCTCAGGGTGCTGGGTGCTAAGTCCTCGGGGTGCTCCGTGCTCAGGGTGCTGGGTGCTCAGTGCTCAGGGTGCTGGGTGCTCAGTGCTCGGGGTGCTGGGTGCTCAGTGCTCAGTACTCAGGGTGCTGGTTGCTCAATGCTCGGGGTGCTGGGTGCTCAGTACTCAGCATGCTTGGTGCTCAGTACTCAGGGTGCTGGGTGCTCAGTGCTCAGGGTGCTGGGTGCTCAGTGCTCAGGGTGCTGGGTTCTCAGTGATCGTGGTGCTGGGTGCTCAGTACTCAGGGTGCTCAGTGCTCGGTTAGCTCGGTGCTCAGTACTCAGTGTGCTGGGTGCTCAGTATTCAGTGCTCGCGGTCCTGGGTGCTCTGTGCTCGGGGTGCTGGGTTCTCAGTGCTCTGGGTGCTTAGTGCTCAATACTCCGGGTGCTGGGTGCTCAGTACTCATGGTGCTGCGTGCTCATTCTCAGGGTTCTAGGGGCTCAGTACTCAGGGTGCTGGGTGCTCAGTACTCAGGCTGCTCGGTTCTCAGTACTCAGGGTGCTGGGTGCTCATTCTCGGGGTGCTGGGTGCTCAGTGCTCGGGGTGCTGGGTGCTCAGTACTCAGGGTGCTGGGGGCTCAGTACTCAGGGTGCTGGGTGCTCAGTACTCAGGGTGATCTGTTCTCAGTACTCAGGTTGCTGGGTGCTCAGTGCTCGGGGTGCTGGGTGCTCAGTACTCGGGGTGCTGGGTGCTCAGTACTCAGGGTGCTGGGTGCTCAGTGCTCAGGGTGCTGGGTGCTCAGTGCTCGGGGTACTGGGTGCTCAGTGCTGAGGGTGGTGCTGGGTGCTCAGTACTCAGGGTGCTGGGTGCTCAGTACTCAGGGTGCTGGGTGCTCAGTGCTCGAGGTGCTCGGTGCTCAGTACTCGGGGTGCTGGGTGCTCAGTACTCAGGGTGCTGGGTGCTCAGTGCTCAGGGTGCTGGGTGCTCAGTGCTCGGGGTACTGGGTGCTCAGTGCTGAGGGTGGTGCTGGGTGCTCAGTACTCAGGGTGCTGGGTGCTCAGTGCTCAGGGTGCTGGGTGCTCAGTACTAAGGGTGCTGGGTGCTCAGTACTCAGGGTGCTCGGTGCTCAGTACTCAGGGTGCTGGGTGCTCAGTGCTCAGGGTGCTGGGTACTCAGTACTCAGGGTGCTGGGTGCTCAGTACTCAGGGTGCTGGGTGCTCAGTGCTCAGGGAGCTGGGTGCTCAGTGCTCAGGCTCCTGGGTGCTCAGTACTCAGGGTGCTGGGTGCTCAGTGCTCATGGTGATCAGTGCTCAGTACTCAGGGTGCTGGGTGCTCAGTGCTCCGGGTGCTGGGTGCTCAGTACACGGGGTGCTGGGTGCTCTGTACTCAGGGTGCTGGGTGCTCAGTCCTCGGGGTGCTCCGTGCTCAGTGCTCAGGGTGCTGGGTGCTCAGTACTCAGGGTGCTCGGTGCTCAGTACTCAGGGTTCTCAGTGCTCAGGGTGCTGGGTGCTCAGTACTCAGGGTGCTCAGTGCTCAGTACTAGGGGTGCTGGTTGCTCAGTACTCAGGGTGCTCAGTGCTCAGTACTCGGGGTGCTGGGTGCTCAGTGCTCAGTGTGCTCAGTGCGCAGTGCTCGGGGTGCTGGGTGCTCAGTGCTCGGGGTGCTAGGTGCTCAGTACTCAGGGTGCTGTGTGCACAGTGCTCAGTACTCAGCGTGCTGGGTTCTCAGTGCTCAGAGTGTTGGGTGCTCAGTACTCAGGGTGCTGGTAGCTCAGTGCTCAGTGCTCAGAGTGCTCAGGGTGCTCAGTGCTCAGGGTGCTGGGTGCTCAGGGTGCTGGGTGCTCAGTGCTCGGGGTGCTGGGTGCTCATTGCTCAGTGCTCAGGGTGCTGGGTGCTCAGTGCTCAGTGCTCAGGGTGCTGGTTGTTCAGTACTCAGGGTGCTCGGTGCTCAGTGCTCAGGGTGCTGGGTGCTCAGTACTCAGGGTGCTGGGTGCTCAGTGCTCGGGGTGCTGGGTGCTCAGTGCTCAGGGTGATCAGTGCTCAGTACTCAGGGTGCTGGGTGCTCAGTGCTCAGGGTGCTGGGTGCTCAGTCCTCAGGGTGCTCAGTACTCAGGGTGCTCGGTGCTCAGTGCTCAGTACTCAGGGTGCTCAGTACTCAGGGTGCTGAGTGCTCAGTGCTCGGGGTGCTGGGTGCTCAGTACTCAGGATGCTGGGTGCTCAGTACTCGGGGTGCTGGGTGCTCAGTACTCAGTGTGCTGGGTGCTCAGTGCTCGGGGTGCTGGGTGCTCAGTGCTCAGGGTGATCGGTGCTCTGTGCTCAGGGTGCTGGGTGCTCAGTCCCCCGGGTGCTCAGTGCTCAGGGTGCTGGGTGCTCAGTACTCAGTGTGCTGGGTGCTCAGTACTCAGGGTGCTGGGTGCTCAGTGCTCAGGGTGCTGGGTGCTCAGTACTCTGGGTGTTGGGTGCTCAGTACTCAGGGTGCTGGGTGCTCCGTGCTCGGGGTGCTGGGTGCTCAGTGCTCAGGGTGCTGGGTGCTCAGTGCTTAGGGTGCTGGGTGCTCTGTACTCAGGGTGCTGGGTGCTTAGTGCTCGGGGTGCTCGGTGCTCAGTACTCAAGGTGCTGGGTGCTCAGTGCTCAGGGTGCTGGGTGCTCAGTCCTCGGGGTGCTCAGGGTGCTGGGTGCTCAGTGCTCAGGGTGCTGGGTGCTCAGTGCTCGGGGTGCTGGGTGCTGAGTGCTCAGGGTGCTGGGTGCTCAGTGCTCGGGGTGCTCGGTGCTCAGTGCTCAGGGTCCTGGGTGCTCAGTACTCATGGTGCTGGGTGCTTAGTACTCAGGGTGCTCAGTGATCAGTACACAGGGTGCTGGGTGCTCAGTACTCAGGGTGCTGGGTGCTCAGTGCTCGGGGTGCTGGGTGCTCAGTACTCAGCGTGCTGGGTGCTCAATACTCAGGGTGATGGGTGCTCAGTGCTCAGGGTGCTGGTGTCACACTGCTCAGGGTGCTGGTTGCTCAGTGATTGGGGTGCTGGGTGCTTAGTACTCAGGGTGCTCAGTGCTCAGGGAGCTCGGTGCTCATTACTCAGGGTGCTGGGTGCTCAGTTCTCAGTGCTCGGGTTCCTGGGTGCTCCGTGCTCAGGGTGCTGGGTGCTCAGTGCTCTGGGTGCTTAGTGCTCAGTACTCAGGGTGCTGGGTGCTCAGTACTCATGGTGCTGGGTGCTCATTCTCAGGGTGCTAGGGGCTCAGTACTCAGGGTGCTGGGTGCTCAGTACTCAGGGTGCTCGGTTCTCAGTACTCAGGGTGCTGGGTGCTCAGTGCTCGGGGTTCTGGGTGCTCAGTACTCGGGGTGCTCAGTGCTCAGTACTCAGGGTGCTGGGTGCTCAGTACTCAGGGTGCTGGGTGCTCAGTGCTCGGGGTGCTCGGTGCTCAGTACTCGGGGTGCTGGGTGCTCAGTACTCAGGGTGCTGGGTGCTCAGTCCTCAGGGTGCTGGGTGTTCAGTGCTCGGGGTGCTGGGTGCTCAGTGCTGAGGGTGGTGCTGGGTGCTCAGTACTCAGGGTGCTGGGTGCTCAGTGCTCAGGGTGCTGGGTGCTCAGTACTAAGGGTGCTGGGTGCTCAGTACTCAGGGTGCGCGGTGCTCAGTACTCAGGGTGCTGGGTGCTCAGTACTCAGGGTGCTGGGTGCTCAGTGCTCAGGGTGCTGGGTGCTCAGTGCTCAGGCTGCTGGGTGCTCAGTACTCAGGGTGCTGGGTGCTCAGTGCTCATGGTGATCGGTGCTCAGTACTCAGGGTGCTGGGTGCTCAGTGCTCGGGGTGCTGGGTGCTCAGTACACGGGGTGCTGGGTGCTCTGTACTCAGGGTGCTGGGTGCTCAGTGCTCGGGGTCCTAGGTGCTCAGTGCTCAGGGTGATCGGTGCTCAGTACTCAGCGTGCTGGGTGCTCAGTGCTCAGAGTGTTGGGTGCTCAGTACTCAGGGTGCTGGGTGCTCAGTGCTCAGTGCTCAGGGTGCTCAGTGCTCAGGGTGCTCAGTGCTCAGGGTGCTGGGTGCTCAGGGTGCTGGGTGCTCAGTGCTCGGGGTGCTGGGTGCTCAGTGCTCAGTGCTCAGGGTGCTGGGTGCTCAGTGCTCAGTGCTCAGGGTGCTGGGTGTTCAGTACTCAGGGTGCTCGGTGCTCAGTGCTCAGGGTGCTGGGTGCTCAGTACTCAGGGTGCTGGGTGCTCAGTGCTCGGGGTGCTGGGTGCTCAGTGATCAGGGTGATCTGTGCTCACTACTCAGGGTGCTGGGTGCTCAGTGCTCCGGGTCCTGGGTGCTCAGTCCTCAGGGTGCTCGGTGCTCAGTGCTCAGTACTCAGGGTGCTCAGTACTCAGGGAGCTGGGTGCTCAGTGCTCGGGGTGCTGGGTGCTCAGTACTCAGGGTGCTGGGTGCTCAGTACTCAGGGTGCTGGGTGCTCAGTACTCAGGGTGCTGGGTGCTCAGTCCTCCGGGTGCTCAGTGCTCAGGGTGCTGGGTGCTCAGTACTCAGGGTGCTGGGTGCTCAGTACTCGGGGTGCTGGGTGCTCAGTGCTCAGGGTGATCGGTGCTCAGTGCTCAGGGTGCTGGGTGCTCAGTCCTCCGGGTGCTCAGTGCTCAGGGTGCTGGGTGCTCAGTACTCAGGGTGCTGGGTGCTCAGTACTCGGGGTGCTGGGTGCTCAGTGCTCAGGGTGCTGGGTGCTCAGTGCTCGGGGTGCTGGGTGCTCAGTGCTCAGGGTGATCGGTGCTCAGTGCTCAGGGTGCTGGGTGCTCAGTCCTCCGGGTGCTCAGTGCTCAGGGTGCTGGGTGCTCAGTACTCAGGGTGCTGGGTGCTCAGTACTCGGGGTGCTGGGTGCTCAGTGCTCAGGGTGCTGGGTGCTCAGTACTCTGGGTGTTGGGTGCTCAGTACTCAGGGTGCTGGGTGCTCCGTGCTCGGGGTGCTGGCTGCTCAGTGCTCAGGGTGCTATGTGCTCAGTGCTCAGGGTGCTGGGTGCTCAGTACTCAGGGTGCTGGGTGCTTAGTGCTCGGGGTGCTCGGTGCTCAGTACTCAAGGTGCTGGGTGCTCAGTGCTCAGGGTGCTGGGTGCTCAGTCCTCGGGGTGCTCCGTGCTCAGGGTGCTGGGTGCTCAGTGCTCAGGGTGCTGGGTGCTCAGTGCTCGGGGTGCTGGGTGCTGAGTTCTCAGGGTGCTGGGTGCTCAGTGCTCGGGGTGCTCGGTGCTCAGTGCTCAGGGTCCTGGGTGCTCAGTACTCAGGGTGCTGGGTGCTTAGTACTCAGGGTGCTCAGTGCTCAGTACACAGGGTGCTGGGTGCTCAGTGCTCGGGGTGCTGGGTGCTCAGTGCTCAGTACTCAGGGTGCTGGTTGCTCAGTGCTCGGGGTGCTGGGTGCTCAGTACTCAGCATGCTGGGTGCTCAGTACTCAGGGTGCTGGGTGCTCAGTGCTCAGGGTGCTGGGTGCTCAGTGCTCAGGGTGCTGGGTGCTCAGTGATCGGGGTGCTGGGTGCTCAGTACTCAGGGTGCTGAGTGCTCGGGGAGCTCGGTGCTCAGTACTCAGGGTGCTGGGTGCTCAGTATTCAGTGCTCGCGGTCCTGGGTGCTCCGTGCTCGGGGTGCTGGGTTCTCAGTGCTCTGGGTGCTTAGTGCTCAGTACTCCGGGTGCTGGGTGCTCAGTACTCATGGTGCTGCGTGCTCATTCTCAGGGTTCTAGGGGCTCAGTACTCAGGGTGCTGGGTGCTCAGTACTCAGGGTGCTCGGTTCTCAGTACTCAGGGTGCTGGGTGCTCATTCTCGGGGTGCTGGGTGCTCAGTGCTCGGGGTGCTGGGTGCTCAGTACTCAGGGTGCTGGGGGCTCAGTACTCAGGGTGCTGGGTGCTCAGTACTCAGGGTGATCTGTTCTCAGTACTCAGGTTGCTGGGTGCTCAGTGCTCGGGGTGCTGGGTGCTCAGTACTCGGGGTGCTCAGTGCTCAGTACTCAGGGTGCTGGGTGCTCAGTACTCAGGGTGCTGGGTGCTCAGTGCTCGAGGTGCTCGGTGCTCAGTACTCGGGGTGCTGGGTGCTCAGTACTCAGGGTGCTGGGTGCTCAGTGCTCAGGGTGCTGGGTACTCAGTGCTCGGGGTACTGGGTGCTCAGTGCTGAGGGTGGTGCTGGGTGCTCAGTACTCAGGGTGCTGGGTGCTCAGTGCTCAGGGTGCTGGGTGCTCAGTACTAAGGGTGCTGGGTGCTCAGTACTCAGGGTGCTCGGTGCTCAGTACTCAGGGTGCTGGGTGCTCAGTGCTCAAGGTGCTGGGTACTCAGTACTCAGGGTGCTGGGTGCTCAGTACTCAGGGTGCTGGGTGCTCAGTGCTCAGGGAGCTGGGTGCTCAGTGCTCAGGCTGCTGGGTGCTCAGTACTCAGGGTGCTGGGTGCTCAGTGCTCATGGTGATCAGTGCTCAGTACTCAGGGTGCTGGGTGCTCAGTGCTCGGGGTGCTGGGTGCTCAGTACACGGGGTGCTGGGTGCTCTGTACTCAGGGTGCTGGGTCCTCAGTGCTCGGGGTCCTAGGTGCTCAGTGCTCAGGGTGATCGGTGCTCAGTACTCAGCGTGCTGGGTGCTCAGTGCTCAGAGTGTTGGGTGCTCAGTACTCAGGGTGCTGGGTGCTCAGTGCTCAGTGCTCAGGGTGCTCAGTGCTCAGGGTGCTCAGTCCTCAGGGTGCTGGGTGCTCAGTGTGCTGGGTGCTCAGTGCTCGGGGTGCTGGGTGCTCAGTGCTCAGGGTGCTGGGTGTTCAGTACTCAGGGTGCTTGGTGCTCAGTGCTCAGTGCTCAGGGTGCTGGGTGTTCAGTACTCAGTGCTCAGGGTGCTGGGTGTTCAGTACTCAGGGTGCTTGGTGCTCAGTGCTCAGGGTGCTGGGTGCTCAGTACTCAGGGTGCTGGGTGCTCAGTGCTCGGGGTGCTGGGTGCTCAGTGATCAGGGTGATCTGTGCTCAGTACTCAGGGTGCTGGGTGCTCAGTGCTCAGGGTGCTGGGTGCTCAGTCCTCAGGGTGCTCAGTACTCAGGGTGCTCGGTGCTCAGTGCTCAGTACTCAGGGTGCTCAGTACTCAGGGTGCTGGGTGCTCAGTGCTCGGGGTGCTGGGTGCTCAGTACTCAGGGTGCTGGGTGCTCAGTACTCGGGGTGCTGGGTGCTCAGTGTTCAAGGTGCTGGGTACTCAGTACTCAGGGTGCTGGGTGCTCAGTACTCAGGTTGCTGGGTGCTCAGTTCTCAGGGAGCTGGGTGCTCAGTGCTCAGGCTGCTGGGTGCTCAGTACTCAGGGTGCTGGGTGCTCAGTGCTCATGGTGATCAGTGCTCAGTACTCAGGGTGCTGGGTGCTCAGTGCTCGGGGTGCTGGGTGCTCAGTACACGGGGTGCTGGGTGCTCTGTACTCAGGGTGCTGGGTGCTGAGTGCTCGGGGTCCTAGGTGCTCAGTGCTCAGGGTGATCGGTGCTCAGTACTCAGCGTGCTGGGTGCTCAGTGCTCAGAGTGTTGGGTGCTCAGTACTCAGGGTGCTGGGTGCTCAGTGCTCAGTGCTCAGGGTGCTCAGTGCTCAGGGTGCTCAGTCCTCAGGGTGCTGGGTGCTCAGGGTGCTGGGTGCTCAGTGCTCGGGGTGCTGGGTGCTCAGTACTCAGGGTGCTGGGTGTTCAGTACTCAGGGTGCTTGGTGCTGAGTGCTCAGTGCTCAGGGTGCTGGGTGTTCAGTACTCAGTGCTCAGGGTGCTGGGTGTTCAGTACTCAGGGTGCTTGGTGCTCAGTGCTCAGGGTGCTGGGTGCTCAGTACTCAGGGTGCTGGGTGCTCAGTGCTCGGGGTGCTGGGTGCTCAGTGATCAGGGTGATCTGTGCTCAGTACTCAGGGTGCTGGGTGCTC
The DNA here is from genome assembly GCF_018167655.1 of Microtus oregoni. Taxonomy (NCBI): domain Eukaryota; kingdom Metazoa; phylum Chordata; class Mammalia; order Rodentia; family Cricetidae; genus Microtus; species Microtus oregoni. The sequence continues at coordinate 101,555 of NW_024543298.1, forward strand.
AGTGCTCAGGGTGCTGGGTGCTCAGTCCTCAGGGTGCTCAGTACTCAGGGTGCTCGGTGCTCAGTGCTCAGTACTCAGGGTGCTCAGTACTCAGGGTGCTGGGTGCTCAGTGCTCGGGGTTCTGGGTGCTCAGTACTCGGGGTGCTCAGTGCTCAGTACTCAGGGTGCTGGGTGCTCAGTACTCAGGGTGCTGGGTGCTCAGTGCTCGGGGTGCTCGGTGCTCAGTACTCGGGGTGCTGGGTGCTCAGTACTCAGGGTGCTGGGTGCTCAGTCCTCAGGGTGCTGGGTGTTCAGTGCTCGGGGTGCTGGGTGCTCAGTGCTGAGGGTGGTGCTGGGTGCTCAGTACTCAGGGTGCTGGGTGCTCAGTGCTCAGGGTGCTGGGTGCTCAGTACTAAGGGTGCTGGGTGCTCAGTACTCAGGGTGCGCGGTGCTCAGTACTCAGGGTGCTGGGTGCTCAGTACTCAGGGTGCTGGGTGCTCAGTGCTCAGGGTGCTGGGTGCTCAGTGCTCAGGCTGCTGGGTGCTCAGTACTCAGGGTGCTGGGTGCTCAGTGCTCATGGTGATCGGTGCTCAGTACTCAGGGTGCTGGGTGCTCAGTGCTCGGGGTGCTGGGTGCTCAGTACACGGGGTGCTGGGTGCTCTGTACTCAGGGTGCTGGGTGCTCAGTGCTCGGGGTCCTAGGTGCTCAGTGCTCAGGGTGATCGGTGCTCAGTACTCAGCGTGCTGGGTGCTCAGTGCTCAGAGTGTTGGGTGCTCAGTACTCAGGGTGCTGGGTGCTCAGTGCTCAGTGCTCAGGGTGCTCAGTGCTCAGGGTGCTCAGTGCTCAGGGTGCTGGGTGCTCAGGGTGCTGGGTGCTCAGTTCTCGGGGTGCTGGGTGCTCAGTGCTCAGTGCTCAGGGTGCTGGGTGCTCAGTGCTCAGTGCTCAGGGTGCTGGGTGTTCAGTACTCAGGGTGCTCGGTGCTCAGTGCTCAGGGTGCTGGGTGCTCAGTACTCAGGGTGCTGGGTGCTCAGTGCTCGGGGTGCTGGGTGCTCAGTGATCAGGGTGATCTGTGCTCACTACTCAGGGTGCTGGGTGCTCAGTGCTCCGGGTCCTGGGTGCTCAGTCCTCAGGGTGCTCGGTGCTCAGTGCTCAGTACTCAGGGTGCTCAGTACTCAGGGTGCTGGGTGCTCAGTGCTCGGGGTGCTGTGTGCTCAGTACTCAGGGTGCTGGGTGCTCAGTACTCGGGGTGCTGGGTGCTCAGTACTCAGGGTGCTGGGTGCTCAGTCCTCCGGGTGCTCAGTGCTCAGGGTGCTGGATGCTCAGTACTCAGGGTGCTTGGTGCTCAGTACTCGGGGTGCTGGGTGCTCAGTGCTCAGGGTGATCGGTGCTCAGTGCTCAGGGTGCTGGGTGCTCAGTCCTCCGGGTGCTCAGTGCTCAGGGTGCTGGGTGCTCAGTACTCAGGGTGCTGGGTGCTCAGTACTCGGGGTGCTGGGTGCTCAGTGCTCAGGGTGCTGGGTGCTCAGTGCTCGGGGTGCTGGGTGCTCAGTGCTCAGGGTGATCGGTGCTCAGTGCTCAGGGTGCTGGGTGCTCAGTCCTCCGGGTGCTCAGTGCTCAGGGTGCTGGGTGCTCAGTACTCAGGGTGCTGGGTGCTCAGTACTCGGGGTGCTGGGTGCTCAGTGCTCAGGGTGCTGGGTGCTCAGTACTCTGGGTGTTGGGTGCTCAGTACTCAGGGTGCTGGGTGCTCCGTGCTCGGGGTGCTGGCTGCTCAGTGCTCAGGGTGCTATGTGCTCAGTGCTCAGGGTGCTGGGTGCTCAGTACTCAGGGTGCTGGGTGCTTAGTGCTCGGGGTGCTCGGTGCTCAGTACTCAAGGTGCTGGGTGCTCAGTGCTCAGGGTGCTGGGTGCTCAGTCCTCGGGGTGCTCCGTGCTCAGGGTGCTGGGTGCTCAGTGCTCAGGGTGCTGGGTGCTCAGTGCTCGGGGTGCTGGGTGCTGAGTTCTCAGGGTGCTGGGTGCTCAGTGCTCGGGGTGCTCGGTGCTCAGTGCTCAGGGTCCTGGGTGCTCAGTACTCAGGGTGCTGGGTGCTTAGTACTCAGGGTGCTCAGTGCTCAGTACACAGGGTGCTGGGTGCTCAGTGCTCGGGGTGCTGGGTGCTCAGTGCTCAGTACTCAGGGTGCTGGTTGCTCAGTGCTCGGGGTGCTGGGTGCTCAGTACTCAGCAGGCTGGGTGCTCAGTACTCAGGGTGCTGGGTGCTCAGTGCTCAGGGTGCTGGGTGCTCAGTGCTCAGGGTGCTGGGTGCTCAGTGATTGGGGTCCTGGGTGCTCAGTACTCAGGGTGCTCAGTGCTCGGGGAGCTCGGTGCTCAGTACTCAGGGTGCTGGGTGCTCAGTATTCAGTGCTCGCGGTCCTGGGTGCTCCGTGCTCGGGGTGCTGGGTTCTCAGTGCTCTGGGTGCTTAGTGCTCAGTACTCCGGGTGCTGGGTGCTCAGTACTCATGGTGCTGCGTGCTCATTCTCAGGGTTCTAGGGGCTCAGTACTCAGGGTGCTGGGTGCTCAGTACTCAGGGTGCTCGGTTCTCAGTACTCAGGGTGCTGGGTGCTCATTCTCGGGGTGCTGGGTGCTCAGTGCTCGGGGTGCTGGGTGCTCAGTACTCAGGGTGCTGGGGGCTCAGTACTCAGGGTGCTGGGTGCTCAGTACTCAGGGTGATCTGTTCTCAGTACTCAGGTTGCTGGGTGCTCAGTGCTCGGGGTGCTGGGTGCTCAGTACTCGGGGTGCTCAGTGCTCAGTACTCAGGGTGCTGGGTGCTCAGTACTCAGGGTGCTGGGTGCTCAGTGCTCGAGGTGCTCGGTGCTCAGTACTCGGGGTGCTGGGTGCTCAGTACTCAGGGTGCTGGGTGCTCAGTGCTCAGGGTGCTGGGTACTCAGTGCTCGGGGTACTGGGTGCTCAGTGCTGAGGGTGGTGCTGGGTGCTCAGTACTCAGGGTGCTGGGTGCTCAGTGCTCAGGGTGCTGGGTGCTCAGTACTAAGGGTGCTGGGTGCTCAGTACTCAGGGTGCTCGGTGCTCAGTACTCAGGGTGCTGGGTGCTCAGTGCTCAAGGTGCTGGGTACTCAGTACTCAGGGTGCTGGGTGCTCAGTACTCAGGGTGCTGGGTGCTCAGTGCTCAGGGAGCTGGGTGCTCAGTGCTCAGGCTGCTGGGTGCTCAGTACTCAGGGTGCTGGGTGCTCAGTGCTCATGGTGATCAGTGCTCAGTACTCAGGGTGCTGGGTGCTCAGTGCTCGGGGTGCTGGGTGCTCAGTACACGGGGTGCTGGGTGCTCTGTACTCAGGGTGCTGGGTGCTCAGTGCTCGGGGTCCTAGGTGCTCAGTGCTCAGGGTGATCGGTGCTCAGTACTCAGCGTGCTGGGTGCTCAGTGCTCAGAGTGTTGGGTGCTCAGTACTCAGGGTGCTGGGTGCTCAGTGCTCAGTGCTCAGGGTGCTCAGTGCTCAGGGTGCTCAGTCCTCAGGGTGCTGGGTGCTCAGGGTGCTGGGTGCTCAGTGCTCGGGGTGCTGGGTGCTCAGTGCTCAGGGTGCTGGGTGTTCAGTACTCAGGGTGCTTGGTGCTCAGTGCTCAGTGCTCAGGGTGCTGGGTGTTCAGTACTCAGTGCTCAGGGTGCTGGTTGTTCAGTACTCAGGGTGCTTGGTGCTCAGTGCTCAGGGTGCTGGGTGCTCAGTACTCAGGGTGCTGGGTGCTCAGTGCTCGGGGTGCTGGGTGCTCAGTGATCAGGGTGATCTGTGCTCAGTACTCAGGGTGCTGGGTGCTCAGTGCTCAGGGTGCTGGGTGCTCAGTCCTCAGGGTGCTCAGTACTCAGGGTGCTCGGTGCTCAGTGCTCAGTACTCAGGGTGCTCAGTACTCAGCGTGCTGGGTGCTCAGTGCTCAGAGTGTTGGGTGCTCAGTACTCAGGGTGCTGGGTGCTCAGTGCTCAGTGCTCAGGGTGCTCAGTCCTCAGGGTGCTGGGTGCTCAGGGTGCTGGGTGCTCAGTGCTCGGGGTGCTGGGTGCTCAGTGCTCAGGGTGCTGGGTGTTCAGTACTCAGGGTGCTAGGTGCTCAGTGCTCAGTGCTCAGGGTGCTGGGTGTTCAGTACTCAGTGCTCAGGGTGCTGGGTGTTCAGTACTCAGGGTGCTTGGTGCTCAGTGCTCAGGGTGCTGGGTGCTCAGTACTCAGGGTGCTGGGTGCTCAGTGCTCGGGGTGCTGGGTGCTCAGTGATCAGGGTGATCTGTGCTCAGTACTCAGGGTGCTGGGTGCTCAGTGCTCAGGGTGCTGGGTGCTCAGTCCTCAGGGTGCTCAGTACTCAGGGTGCTCGGTGCTCAGTGCTCAGTACTCAGGGTGCTCAGTACTCAGGGTGCTGGGTGCTCAGTGCTCGGGGTGCTGGGTGCTCAGTACTCAGGGTGCTGGGTGCTCAGTACTCGGGGTGCTGGGTGCTCAGTACTCAGGGTGCTGGGTGCTCAGTCCTCCGGGTGCTCAGTGCTCAGGGTGCTGCGTGCTCAGTACTCAGGGTGCTGGGTGCTCAGTACTCGGGGTGCTGGGTGCTCAGTGCTCAGGGTGATCGGTGCTCAGTGCTCAGGGTGCTGGGTGCTCAGTCCTCCGGGTGCTCAGTGCTCAGGGTGCTGGGTGCTCAGTACTCAGGGTGCTGGGTGCTCAGTACTCGGGGTGCTGGGTGCTCAGTGCTCAGGGTGCTGGGTGCTCAGTGCTCGGGTGCTGGGTGCTCAGTGCTCAGGGTGATCGGTGCTCAGTGCTCAGGGTGCTGGGTGCTCAGTCCTCTGGGTGCTCAGTGCTCAGGGTGCTGGGTGCTCAGTACTCAGGGTGCTGGGTGGTCAGTACTCGGGGTGCTGGGTGCTCAGTGCTCAGGGTGATGGGTGCTCAGTGCTCAGTGCTCAGGGTGCTCAGTGCTCAGGGTGCTCAGTCCTCAGGGTGCTGGGTGCTCAGGGTGCTGGGTGCTCAGTGCTCGGGGTGCTGGGTGCTCAGTGCTCAGGGTGCTGGGTGTTCAGTACTCAGGGTGCTTGGTGCTCAGTGCTCAGTGCTCAGGGTGCTGGGTGTTCAGTACTCAGTGCTCAGGGTGCTGGGTGTTCAGTACTCAGGGTGCTTGGTGCTCAGTGCTCAGGGTGCTGGGTGCTCAGTACTCAGGGTGCTGGGTGCTCAGTGCTCGGGGTGCTGGGTGCTCAGTGATGAGGGTGATCTGTGCTCAGTACTCAGGGTGCTGGGTGCTCAGTGCTCAGGGTGCTGGGTGCTCAGTCCTCAGGGTGCTCAGTACTCAGGGTGCTCGGTGCTCAGTGCTCAGTACTCAGGGTGCTCAGTACTCAGGGTGCTGGGTGCTCAGTGCTCGGGGTGCTGGGTGCTCAGTACTCAGGGTGCTGGGTGCTCAGTACTCGGGGTGCTGGGTGCTCAGTACTCAGGGTGCTGGGTGCTCAGTCCTCCGGGTGCTCAGTGCTCAGGGTGCTGCGTGCTCAGTACTCAGGGTGCTGGGTGCTCAGTACTCGGGGTGCTGGGTGCTCAGTGCTCAGGGTGATCGGTGCTCAGTGCTCAGGGTGCTGGGTGCTCAGTCCTCCGGGTGCTCAGTGCTCAGGGTGCTGGGTGCTCAGTACTCGGGGTGCTGGGTGCTCAGTGCTCAGGGTGCTGGGTGCTCAGTGCTCGGGTGCTGGGTGCTCAGTGCTCAGGGTGATCGGTGCTCAGTGCTCAGGGTGCTGGGTGCTCAGTCCTCTGGGTGCTCAGTGCTCAGGGTGCTGGGTGCTCAGTACTCAGGGTGCTGGGTGGTCAGTACTCGGGGTGCTGGGTGCTCAGTGCTCAGGGTGCTGGGTGCTCAGTACTCTGGTTGTTGGGTGCTCAGTACTCAGCGTGCTGGGTGCTCCGTGCTCGGGGTGCTGGCTGCTCAGTGCTCAGGGTGCTCTGTGCTCAGTGCTCAGGGTGCTGGGTGCTCAGTACTCTGGGTGCTGGGTGCTTAGTGCTCGGGGTGCTCGGTGCTCAGTACTCAAGGTGCTGGGTGCTCAGTGCTCAGGGTGCTGGGTGCTCAGTCCTCGGGGTGCTCCGTGCTCAGGGTGCTGGGTGCTCAGTGCTCAGGGTCCTGGGTGCTCAGTGCTCGGGGTGCTGGGTGCTGAGTGCTCAGGGTGCTGGGTGCTCAGTGCTCGGGGTGCTCGGTGCTCAGTGCTCAGGGTCCCGGGTGCTCAGTACTCAGGGTGCTGGGTGCTGAGTACTCAGGGTGCTCAGTGCTCAGTACACAGGGTGCTGGGTGCTCAGTGCTCGGGGTGCTGGGTGCTCAGTACTCAGGGTGCTGGGTGCTCCGTGCTCGGGGTGCTGGCTGCTCAGTGCTCAGGGTGCTATGTGCTCAGTGCTCAGGGTGCTGGGTGCTCAGTACTCAGGGTGCTGGGTGCTTAGTGCTCGGGGTGCTCGGTGCTCAGTACTCAAGGTGCTGGGTGCTCAGTGCTCAGGGTGCTGGGTGCTAAGTCCTCGGGGTGCTCCGTGCTCAGGGTGCTGGGTGCTCAGTGCTCAGGGTGCTGGGTGCTCAGTGCTCGGGGTGCTGGGTGCTCAGTGCTCAGTACTCAGGGTGCTGGTTGCTCAATGCTCGGGGTGCTGTGTGCTCAGTACTCAGCATGCTGGGTGCTCAGTACTCAGGGTGCTGGGTGCTCAGTGCTCAGGGTGCTGGGTGCTCAGTGCTCAGGGTGCTGGGTGCTCAGTGATCGGGGTGCTGGGTGCTCAGTACTCAGGGTGCTCAGTGCTCGGGGAGCTCGGTGCTCAGTACTCAGGGTGCTGGGTGCTCAGTTCTCAGTGCTCGGGGTCCTGGGTGCTCCGTGCTCGGGGTGCTGGGTTCTCAGTGCTCTGGGTGCTTAGTGCTCAGTACTCAGGGTGCTGGGTGCTCAGTATTCATGGTGCTGCGTGCTCATTCTCAGGGTTCTAGGGGCTCAGTACTCAGGGTGCTGGGTGCTCAGTACTCAGGGTGCTCGGTTCTCAGTACTCAGGGTGCTGGGTGCTCATTCTCGGGGTGCTGGGTGCTCAGTGCTCGGGGTGCTGGGTGCTCAGTACTCAGGGTGCTGGGGGCTCAGTACTCAGGGTGCTGGGTGCTCAGTACTCAGGGTGATCTGTTCTCAGTACTCAGGTTGGTGGCTGCTCAGTGCTCGGGGTGCTGGGTGCTCAGTACTCGGGGTGCTCAGTGCTCAGTACTCAGGGTGCTGGGTGCTCAGTACTCAGGGTGCTGGGTGCTCAGTGCTCGAGGTGCTCGGTGCTCAGTACTCGGGGTGCTGGGTGCTCAGTACTCAGGGTGCTGGGTGCTCAGTGCTCAGGGTGCTGGGTGCTCAGTGCTCGGGGTGCTGGGTGCTCAGTGCTGAGGGTGGTACTGGGTGCTCAGTACTCAGGGTGCTGGGTGCTCAGTGCTCAGGGTGCTGGGTGCTCAGTACTAAGGGTGCTGGGTGCTCAGTACTCAGGGTGCTCGGTGCTCAGTACTCAGGGTGCTGGGTGCTCAGTGCTCAGTGTGCTGGGTACTCAGTACTCAGGGTGCTGGGTGCTCAGTACTCAGGGTGCTGGGTGCTCAGTGCTCAGGGTGCTGGGTGCTCAGTGCTCAGGCTGCTGGGTGCTCAGTACTCAGGGTGCTGGGTGCTCAGTGCTCATGGTGATCGGTGCTCAGTACTCAGGGTGCTGGGTGCTCAGTGCTCGGGGTGCTGGGTGCTCAGTACACGGGGTGCTGGGTGCTCTGTACTCAGGGTGCTGGGTGCTCAGTGCTCGGGGTCCTAGGTGCTCAGTGCTCAGGGTGATCGGTGCTCAGTACTCAGCGTGCTGGGTGCTCAGTGCTCAGAGTGTTGGGTGCTCAGTACTCAGGGTGCTGGGTGCTCAGTGCTCAGTGCTCAGGGTGCTCGGTGCTCAGGGTGCTCAGTGCTCAGGGTGCTGGGTGCTCAGGGTGCTGGGTGCTCAGTGCTCGGGGTGCTGGGTGCTCAGTGCTCAGTGCTCAGGGTGCTGGGTGCTCAGTGCTCAGTGCTCAGGGTGCTGGGTGTTCAGTACTCAGGGTGCTTGGTGCTCAGTGCTCAGGGTGCTGGGTGCTCAGTACTCAGGGTGCTGGGTGCTCAGTGCTCGGGGTGCTGGGTGCTCAGTGATCAGGGTGATCTGTGCTCAGTACTCAGGGTGCTGGGTGCTCAGTGCTCAGGGTGCTGGATGCTCAGTCCTCAGGGTGCTCAGTACTCAGGGTGCTCGGTGCTCAGTGCTCAGTACTCAGGGTGCTCAGTACTCAGGGTGCTGGGTGCTCAGTGCTCTGGGTGCTGGGTGCTCAGTACTCAGGGTGCTGGGTGCTCAGTACTCGGGGTGCTGGGTGCTCAGTACTCAGGGTGCTGGGTGCTCAGTCCTCCGGGTGCTCAGTGCTCAGGGTGCTGGGTGCTCAGTACTCAGGGTGCTGGGTGCTCAGTACTCGGGGTGCTGGGTGCTCAGTGCTCAGGGTGATCGGTGCTCAGTGCTCAGGGTGCTGGGTGCTCAGTCCTCCGGGTGCTCAGTGCTCAGGGTGCTGGGTGCTCAGTACTCAGGGTGCTGGGTGCTCAGTACTCGGGGTGCTGGGTGCTCAGTGCTCAGGGTGCTGGGTGCTCATTGCTCGGGGTGCTGGGTGCTCAGTGCTCAGGGTGATCGGTGCTCAGTGCTCAGGGTGCTGGGTGCTCAGTCCTCCGGGTGCTCAGTGCTCAGGGTGCTGGGTGCTCAGTACTCAGGGTGCTGGGTGCTCATTACTCGGGGTGCTGGGTGCTCAGTGCTCAGGGTGCTGGGTGCTCCGTACTCTGGGTGTTGGGTGCTCAGTACTCAGCGTGCTGGGTGCTCCGTGCTCGGGGTGCTGGCTGCTCAGTGCTCAGGGTGCTCTGTGCTCAGTGCTCAGGGTGCTGGGTGCTCAGTACTCAGGGTGCTGGGTGCTTAGTGCTCGGGGTGCTCGGTGCTCAGTACTCAAGGTGCTGGGTGCTCAGTGCTCAGGGTGCTGGGTGCTCAGTCCTCGGGGTGCTCCGTGCTCAGGGTGCTGGGTGCTCAGTGCTCAGGGTCCTGGGTGCTCAGTGCTCGGGGTGCTGGGTGCTGAGTGCTCAGGGTGCTGGGTGCTCAGTGCTCGGGGTGCTCGGTGCTCAGTGCTCAGGGTCCCGGGTGCTCAGTACTCAGGGTGCTGGGTGCTGAGTACTCAGGGTGCTCAGTGCTCAGTACACAGGGTGCTGGGTGCTCAGTGCTCGGGGTGCTGGGTGCTCAGTACTCAGGGTGCTGGGTGCTCCGTGCTCGGGGTGCTGGCTGCTCAGTGCTCAGGGTGCTATGTGCTCAGTGCTCAGGGTGCTGGGTGCTCAGTACTCAGGGTGCTGGGTGCTTAGTGCTCGGGGTGCTCGGTGCTCAGTACTCAAGGTGCTGGGTGCTCAGTGCTCAGGGTGCTGGGTGCTAAGTCCTCGGGGTGCTCCGTGCTCAGGGTGCTGGGTGCTCAGTGCTCAGGGTGCTGGGTGCTCAGTGCTCGGGGTGCTGGGTGCTCAGTGCTCAGTACTCAGGGTGCTGGTTGCTCAATGCTCGGGGTGCTGTGTGCTCAGTACTCAGCATGCTGGGTGCTCAGTACTCAGGGTGCTGGGTGCTCAGTGCTCAGGGTGCTGGGTGCTCAGTGCTCAGGGTGCTGGGTGCTCAGTGATCGGGGTGCTGGGTGCTCAGTACTCAGGGTGCTCAGTGCTCGGGGAGCTCGGTGCTCAGTACTCAGGGTGCTGGGTGCTCAGTTCTCAGTGCTCGGGGTCCTGGGTGCTCCGTGCTCGGGGTGCTGGGTTCTCAGTGCTCTGGGTGCTTAGTGCTCAGTACTCAGGGTGCTGGGTGCTCAGTATTCATGGTGCTGCGTGCTCATTCTCAGGGTTCTAGGGGCTCAGTACTCAGGGTGCTGGGTGCTCAGTACTCAGGGTGCTCGGTTCTCAGTACTCAGGGTGCTGGGTGCTCATTCTCGGGGTGCTGGGTGCTCAGTGCTCGGGGTGCTGGGTGCTCAGTACTCAGGGTGCTGGGGGCTCAGTACTCAGGGTGCTGGGTGCTCAGTACTCAGGGTGATCTGTTCTCAGTACTCAGGTTGGTGGCTGCTCAGTGCTCGGGGTGCTGGGTGCTCAGTACTCGGGGTGCTCAGTGCTCAGTACTCAGGGTGCTGGGTGCTCAGTACTCAGGGTGCTGGGTGCTCAGTGCTCGAGGTGCTCGGTGCTCAGTACTCGGGGTGCTGGGTGCTCAGTACTCAGGGTGCTGGGTGCTCAGTGCTCAGGGTGCTGGGTGCTCAGTGCTCGGGGTGCTGGGTGCTCAGTGCTGAGGGTGGTACTGGGTGCTCAGTACTCAGGGTGCTGGGTGCTCAGTGCTCAGGGTGCTGGGTGCTCAGTACTAAGGGTGCTGGGTGCTCAGTACTCAGGGTGCTCGGTGCTCAGTACTCAGGGTGCTGGGTGCTCAGTGCTCAGTGTGCTGGGTACTCAGTACTCAGGGTGCTGGGTGCTCAGTACTCAGGGTGCTGGGTTCTCAGTGCTCAGGGTGCTGGGTGCTCAGTGCTCAGGCTGCTGGGTGCTCAGTACTCAGGGTGCTGGGTGCTCAGTGCTCATGGTGATCGGTGCTCAGTACTCAGGGTGCTGGGTGCTCAGTGCTCGGGGTGCTGGGTGCTCAGTACACGGGGTGCTGGGTGCTCTGTACTCAGGGTGCTGGGTGCTCAGTGCTCGGGGTCCTAGGTGCTCAGTGCTCAGGGTGATCGGTGCTCAGTACTCAGCATGCTGGGTGCTCAGTGCTCAGAGTGTTGGGTGCTCAGTACTCAGGGTGCTGGGTGCTCAGTGCTCAGTGCTCAGGGTGTTCGGTGCTCAGGGTGCTCAGTGCTCAGGGTGCTGGGTGCTCAGGGTGCTGGGTGCTCAGTGCTCGGGGTGCTGGGTGCTCAGTGCTCAGTGCTCAGGGTGCTGGGTGCTCAGTGCTCAGTGCTCAGGGTGCTGGGTGTTCAGTACTCAGGGTGCTTGGTGCTCAGTGCTCAGGGTGCTGGGTGCTCAGTACTCAGGGTGCTGGGTGCTCAGTGCTCGGGGTGCTGGGTGCTCAGTGATCAGGGTGATCTGTGCTCAGTACTCAGGGTGCTGGGTGCTCAGTGCTCAGGGTGCTGGATGCTCAGTCCTCAGGGTGCTCAGTACTCAGGGTGCTCGGTGCTCAGTGCTCAGTACTCAGGGTGCTCAGTACTCAGGGTGCTGGGTGCTCAGTGCTCTGGGTGCTGGGTGCTCAGTACTCAGGGTGCTGGGTGCTCAGTACTCGGGGTGCTGGGTGCTCAGTACTCAGGGTGCTGGGTGCTCAGTCCTCCGGGTGCTCAGTGCTCAGGGTGCTGGGTGCTCAGTACTCAGGGTGCTGGGTGCTCAGTACTCGGGGTGCTGGGTGCTCAGTGCTCAGGGTGATCGGTGCTCAGTGCTCAGGGTGCTGGGTGCTCAGTCCTCCGGGTGCTCAGTGCTCAGGGTGCTGGGTGCTCAGTACTCAGGGTGCTGGGTGCTCAGTACTCGGGGTGCTGGGTGCTCAGTGCTCAGGGTGCTGGGTGCTCATTGCTCGGGGTGCTGGGTGCTCAGTGCTCAGGGTGATCGGTGCTCAGTGCTCAGGGTGCTGGGTGCTCAGTCCTCCGGGTGCTCAGTGCTCAGGGTGCTGGGTGCTCAGTACTCAGGGTGCTGGGTGCTCATTACTCGGGGTGCTGGGTGCTCAGTGCTCAGGGTGCTGGGTGCTCCGTACTCTGGGTGTTGGGTGCTCAGTACTCAGCGTGCTGGGTGCTCCGTGCTCGGGGTGCTGGCTGCTCAGTGCTCAGGGTGCTCTGTGCTCAGTGCTCAGGGTGCTGGGTGCTCAGTACTCAGGGTGCTGGGTGCTTAGTGCTCGGGGTGCTCGGTGCTCAGTACTCAAGGTGCTGGGTGCTCAGTGCTCAGGGTGCTGGGTGCTCAGTCCTCGGGGTGCTCCGTGCTCAGGGTGCTGGGTGCTCAGTGCTCAGGGTCCTGGGTGCTCAGTGCTCGGGGTGCTGGGTGCTGAGTGCTCAGGGTGCTGGGTGCTCAGTGCTCGGGGTGCTCGGTGCTCAGTGCTCAGGGTCCCGGGTGCTCAGTACTCAGGGTGCTGGGTGCTCAGTGCTCAGGGAGCTGGGTGCTCAGTGCTCAGGCTGCTGGGTGCTCAGTACTCAGGGTGCTGGGTGCTCAGTGCTCATGGTGATCAGTGCTCAGTACTCAGGGTGCTGGGTGCTCAGTGCTCGGGGTGCTGGGTGCTCAGTACACGGGGTGCTGGGTGCTCTGTACTCAGGGTGCTGGGTGCTCAGTGCTCGGGGTCCTAGGTGCTCAGTGCTCAGGGTGATCGGTGCTCAGTACTCAGCGTGCTGGGTGCTCAGTGCTCAGAGTGTTGGGTGCTCAGTACTAAGGGTGCTGGGTGCTCAGTGCTCAGTGCTCAGGGTGCTCAGTGCTCAGGGTGCTCAGTCCTCAGGGTGCTGGGTGCTCAGGGTGCTGGGTGCTCAGTGCTCGGGGTGCTGGGTGCTCAGTGCTCAGGGTGCTGGGTGTTCAGTACTCAGGGTGCTTGGTGCTCAGTGCTCAGTGCTCAGGGTGCTGGGTGTTCAGTACTCAGTGCTCAGGGTGCTGGGTGTTCAGTACTCAGGGTGCTTGGTGCTCAGTGCTCAGGGTGCTGGGTGCTCAGTACTCAGGGTGCTGGGTGCTCAGTGCTCGGGGTGCTGGGTGCTCAGTGATCAGGGTGATCTGTGCTCAGTACTCAGGGTGCTGGGTGCTCAGTGCTCAGGGTGCTGGGTGCTCAGTCCTCAGGGTGCTCAGTACTCAGGGTGCTCGGTGCTCAGTGCTCAGTACTCAGGGTGCTCAGTACTCAGGGTGCTGGGTTCTCAGTGCTCGGGGTGCTGGGTGCTCAGTACTCAGGGTGCTGGGTGCTCAGTACTCGGGGTGCTGGGTGCTCAGTACTCAGGGTGCTGGGTGCTCAGTCCTCCGGGTGCTCAGTGCTCAGGGTGCTGCGTGCTCAGTACTCAGGGTGCTGGGTGCTCAGTACTCGGGGTGCTGGGTGCTCAGTGCTCAGGGTGATCGGTGCTCAGTGCTCAGGGTGCTGGGTGCTCAGTCCTCCGGGTGCTCAGTGCTCAGGGTGCTGGGTGCTCAGTACTCAGGGTGCTGGGTGCTCAGTACTCGGGGTGCTGGGTGCTCAGTGCTCAGGGTGCTGGGTGCTCAGTGCTCGGGTGCTGGGTGCTCAGTGCTCAGGGTGATCGGTGCTCAGTGCTCAGGGTGCTGGGTGCTCAGTCCTCTGGGTGCTCAGTGCTCAGGGTGCTGGGTGCTCAGTACTCAGGTTGCTGGGTGGTCAGTACTCGGGGTGCTGGGTGCTCAGTGCTCAGGGTGCTGGGTGCTCAGTACTCTGGTTGTTGGGTGCTCAGTACTCAGCGTGCTGGGTGCTCCGTGCTCGGGGTGCTGGCTGCTCAGTGCTCAGGGTGCTCTGTGCTCAGTGCTCAGGGTGCTGGGTGCTCAGTACTCTGGATGCTGGGTGCTTAGTGCTCGGGGTGCTCGGTGCTCAGTACTCAAGGTGCTGGGTGCTCAGTGCTCAGGGTGCTGGGTGCTCAGTCCTCGGGGTGCTCCGTGCTCAGGGTGCTGGGTGCTCAGTGCTCAGGGTCCTGGGTGCTCAGTGCTCGGGGTGCTGGGTGCTGAGTGCTCAGGGTGCTGGGTGCTCAGTGCTCGGGGTGCTCGGTGCTCAGTGCTCAGGGTCCCGGGTGCTCAGTACTCAGGGTGCTGGGTGCTTAGTACTCAGGGTGCTCAGTGCTCAGTACACAGGGTGCTGGGTGCTCAGTGCTCGGGGTGCTGGGTGCTCAGTACTCAGGGTGCTGGGTGCTCCGTGCTCGGGGTGCTGGCTGCTCAGTGCTCAGGGTGCTATGTGCTCAGTGCTCAGGGTGCTGGGTGCTCAGTACTCAGGGTGCTGGGTGCTTAGTGCTCGGGGTGCTCGGTGCTCAGTACTCAAGGTGCTGGGTGCTCAGTGCTCAGGGTGCTGGGTGCTAAGTCCTCGGGGTGCTCCGTGCTCAGGGTGCTGGGTGCTCAGTGCTCAGGGTGCTGGGTGCTCAGTGCTCGGGGTGCTGGGTGCTCAGTGCTCAGTACTCAGGGTGCTGGTTGCTCAATGCTCGGGGTGCTGGGTGCTCAGTACTCAGCATGCTGGGTGCTCAGTACTCAGGGTGCTGGGTGCTCAGTGCTCAGGGTGCTGGGTGCTCAGTGCTCAGGGTGCTGGGTGCTCAGTGATCGGGGTGCTGGGTGCTCAGTACTCAGGGTGCTCAGTGCTCGGGGAGCTCGGTGCTCAGTACTCAGGGTGCTGGGTGCTCAGTTCTCAGTGCTCGGGGTCCTGGGTGCTCCGTGCTCGGGGTGCTGTGTTCTCAGTGCTCTGGGTGCTTAGTGCTCAGTACTCAGGGTGCTGGGTGCTCAGTATTCATGGTGCTGCGTGCTCATTCTCAGGGTTCTAGGGGCTCAGTACTCAGGGTGCTGGGTGCTCAGTACTCAGGGTGCTCGGTTCTCAGTACTCAGGGTGCTGGGTGCTCATTCTCGGGGTGCTGGGTGCTCAGTGCTCGGGGTGCTGGGTGCTCAGTACTCAGGGTGCTGGGGGCTCAGTACTCAGGGTGCTGGGTGCTCAGTGCTCAGTGCTCAGGGTGCTCAGTGCTCAGGGTGCTCAGTGCTCAGGGTGCTGGGTGCTCAGGGTGCTGGGTGCTCAGTGCTCGGGGTGCTGGGTGCTCAGTGCTCAGTGCTCAGGGTGCTGGGTGCTCAGTGCTCAGTGCTCAGGGTGCTGGGTGTTCAGTACTCAGGGTGCTTGGTGCTCAGTGCTCAGGGTGCTGGGTGCTCAGTACTCAGGGTGCTGGGTGCTCAGTGCTCGGGGTGCTGGGTGCTCAGTGATCAGGGTGATCTGTGCTCAGTACTCAGGGTGCTGGGTGCTCAGTGCTCAGGGTGCTGGATGCTCAGTCCTCAGGGTGCTCAGTACTCAGGGTGCTCGGTGCTCAGTGCTCAGTACTCAGGGTGCTCAGTACTCAGGGTGCTGGGTGCTCAGTGCTCTGGGTGCTGGGAGCTCAGTACTCAGGGTGCTGGGTGCTCAGTACTCGGGGTGCTGGGTGCTCAGTACTCAGGGTGCTGGGTGCTCAGTCCTCCGGGTGCTCAGTGCTCAGGGTGCTGGGTGCTCAGTACTCAGGGTGCTGGGTGCTCAGTACTCGGGGTGCTGGGTGCTCAGTGCTCAGGGTGATCGGTGCTCAGTGCTCAGGGTGCTGGGTGCTCAGTCCTCCGGGTGCTCAGTGCTCAGGGTGCTGGGTGCTCAGTACTCAGGGTGCTGGGTGCTCAGTACTCGGGGTGCTGAGTGCTCAGTGCTCAGGGTGCTGGGTGCTCATTGCTCGGGCTGCTGGGTGCTCAGTGCTCAGGGTGATCGGTGCTCAGTGCTCAGGGTGCTGGGTGCTCAGTCCTCCGGGTGCTCAGTGCTCAGGGTGCTGGGTGCTCAGTACTCAGGGTGCTGGGTGCTCAGTACTCGGGGTGCTGGGTGCTCAGTGCTCAGGGTGCTGGGTGCTCCGTACTCTGGGTGTTGGGTGCTCAGTACTCAGCGTGCTGGGTGCTCCGTGCTCGGGGTGCTGGCTGCTCAGTGCTCAGGGTGCTCTGTGCTCAGTGCTCAGGGTGCTGGGTGCTCAGTACTCTGGGTGCTGGGTGCTTAGTGCTCGGGGTGCTCGGTGCTCAGTACTCAAGGTGCTGGGTGCTCAGTGCTCAGGGTGCTGGGTGCTCAGTCCTCGGGGTGCTCCGTGCTCAGGGTGCTGGGTGCTCAGTGCTCAGGGTCCTGGGTGCTCAGTGCTCGGGGTGCTGGGTGCTGAGTGCTCAGGGTGCTGGGTGCTCAGTGCTTGGGGTGCTCGGTGCTCAGTGCTCAGGGTCCCGGGTGCTCAGTACTCAGGGTGCTGGGTGCTTAGTACTCAGGGTGCTCAGTGCTCAGTACACAGGGTGCTGGGTGCTCAGTGCTCGGGGTGCTGGGTGCTCAGTACTCAGGGTGCTGGGTGCTCCGTGCTCGGGGTGCTGGCTGCTCAGTGCTCAGGGTGCTATGTGCTCAGTGCTCAGGGTGCTGGGTGCTCAGTACTCAGGGTGCTGGGTGCTTAGTGCTCGGGGTGCTCGGTGCTCAGTACTCAAGGTGCTGGGTGCTCAGTGCTCAGGGTGCTGGGTGCTAAGTCCTTGGGGTGCTCCGTGCTCAGGGTGCTGGGTGCTCAGTGCTCAGGGTGCTGGGTGCTCAGTGCTCGGGGTGCTGGGTGCTCAGTGCTCAGTACTCAGGGTGCTGGTTGCTCAATGCTCGGGGTGCTGGGTGCTCAGTACTCAGCATGCTGGGTGCTCAGTACTCAGGGTGCTGGGTGCTCAGTGCTCAGGGTGCTGGGTGCTCAGTGCTCAGGGTGCTGGGTGCTCAGTGATCGGGGTGCTGGGTGCTCAGTACTCAGGGTGCTCAGTGCTCGGGGAGCTCGGTGCTCAGTACTCAGGGTGCTGGGTGCTCAGTTCTCAGTGCTCGGGGTCCTGGGTGCTCCGTGCTCGGGGTGCTGGGTTCTCAGTGCTCTGGGTGCTTAGTGCTCAGTACTCAGGGTGCTGGGTGCTCAGTATTCATGGTGCGGCGTGCTCATTCTCAGGGTTCTAGGGGCTCAGTACTCAGGGTGCTGGGTGCTCAGTACTCAGGGTGATGGGTGCTCAGTACTCGGGGTGCTGGGTGCTCAGTGCTCGGGGTGCTGGGTGCTCAGTACTCAGGGTGCTGGGGGCTCAGTACTCAGGGTGCTGGGTGCTCAGTACTCAGGGTGATCTGTTCTCAGTACTCAGGTTGGTGGCTGCTCAGTGCTCGGGGTGCTGGGTGCTCAGTACTCGGGGTGCTCAGTGCTCAGTACTCAGGGTGCTGGGTGCTCAGTACTCAGGGTGCTGGGTGCTCAGTGCTCGAGGTGCTCGGTGCTCAGTACTCGGGGTGCTGGGTGCTCAGTACTCAGGGTGCTGGGTGCTCAGTGCTCAGGGTGCTGGGTGCTCAGTGCTCGGGGTGCTGGGTGCTCAGTGCTGAGGGTGGTACTGGGTGCTCAGTACTCAGGGTGCTGGGTGCTCAGTGCTCAGGGTGCTGGGTGCTCAGTACTAAGGGTGCTGGGTGCTCAGTACTCAGGGTGCTCGGTGCTCAGTACTCAGGGTGCTGGGTGCTCAGTGCTCAGTGTGCTGGGTACTCAGTACTCAGGGTGCTGGGTGCTCAGTACTCAGGGTGCTGGGTTCTCAGTGCTCAGGGTGCTGGGTGCTCAGTGCTCAGGCTGCTGGGTGCTCAGTACTCAGGGTGCTGGGTGCTCAGTGCTCATGGTGATCGGTGCTCAGTACTCAGGGTGCTGGGTGCTCAGTGCTCGGGGTGCTGGGTGCTCAGTACACGGGGTGCTGGGTGCTCTGTACTCAGGGTGCTGGGTGCTCAGTGCTCGGGGTCCTAGGTGCTCAGTGCTCAGGGTGATCGGTGCTCAGTACTCAGCATGCTGGGTGCTCAGTGCTCAGAGTGTTGGGTGCTCAGTACTCAGGGTGCTGGGTGCTCAGTGCTCAGTGCTCAGGGTGTTCGGTGCTCAGGGTGCTCAGTGCTCAGGGTGCTGGGTGCTCAGGGTGCTGGGTGCTCAGTGCTCGGGGTGCTGGGTGCTCAGTGCTCAGTGCTCAGGGTGCTGGGTGCTCAGTGCTCAGTGCTCAGGGTGCTGGGTGTTCAGTACTCAGGGTGCTTGGTGCTCAGTGCTCAGGGTGCTGGGTGCTCAGTACTCAGGGTGCTGGGTGCTCAGTGCTCGGGGTGCTGGGTGCTCAGTGATCAGGGTGATCTGTGCTCAGTACTCAGGGTGCTGGGTGCTCAGTGCTCAGGGTGCTGGATGCTCAGTCCTCAGGGTGCTCAGTACTCAGGGTGCTCGGTGCTCAGTGCTCAGTACTCAGGGTGCTCAGTACTCAGGGTGCTGGGTGCTCAGTGCTCTGGGTGCTGGGTGCTCAGTACTCAGGGTGCTGGGTGCTCAGTACTCGGGGTGCTGGGTGCTCAGTACTCAGGGTGCTGGGTGCTCAGTCCTCCGGGTGCTCAGTGCTCAGGGTGCTGGGTGCTCAGTACTCAGGGTGCTGGGTGCTCAGTACTCGGGGTGCTGGGTGCTCAGTGCTCAGGGTGATCGGTGCTCAGTGCTCAGGGTGCTGGGTGCTCAGTCCTCCGGGTGCTCAGTGCTCAGGGTGCTGGGTGCTCAGTACTCAGGGTGCTGGGTGCTCAGTACTCGGGGTGCTGGGTGCTCAGTGCTCAGGGTGCTGGGTGCTCATTGCTCGGGGTGCTGGGTGCTCAGTGCTCAGGGTGATCGGTGCTCAGTGCTCAGGGTGCTGGGTGCTCAGTCCTCCGGGTGCTCAGTGCTCAGGGTGCTGGGTGCTCAGTACTCAGGGTGCTGGGTGCTCATTACTCGGGGTGCTGGGTGCTCAGTGCTCAGGGTGCTGGGTGCTCCGTACTCTGGGTGTTGGGTGCTCAGTACTCAGCGTGCTGGGTGCTCCGTGCTCGGGGTGCTGGCTGCTCAGTGCTCAGGGTGCTCTGTGCTCAGTGCTCAGGGTGCTGGGTGCTCAGTACTCAGGGTGCTGGGTGCTTAGTGCTCGGGGTGCTCGGTGCTCAGTACTCAAGGTGCTGGGTGCTCAGTGCTCAGGGTGCTGGGTGCTCAGTCCTCGGGGTGCTCCGTGCTCAGGGTGCTGGGTGCTCAGTGCTCAGGGTCCTGGGTGCTCAGTGCTCGGGGTGCTGGGTGCTGAGTGCTCAGGGTGCTGGGTGCTCAGTGCTCGGGGTGCTCGGTGCTCAGTGCTCAGGGTCCCGGGTGCTCAGTACTCAGGGTGCTGGGTGCTCAGTGCTCAGGGAGCTGGGTGCTCAGTGCTCAGGCTGCTGGGTGCTCAGTACTCAGGGTGCTGGGTGCTCAGTGCTCATGGTGATCAGTGCTCAGTACTCAGGGTGCTGGGTGCTCAGTGCTCGGGGTGCTGGGTGCTCAGTACACGGGGTGCTGGGTGCTCTGTACTCAGGGTGCTGGGTGCTCAGTGCTCGGGGTCCTAGGTGCTCAGTGCTCAGGGTGATCGGTGCTCAGTACTCAGCGTGCTGGGTGCTCAGTGCTCAGAGTGTTGGGTGCTCAGTACTAAGGGTGCTGGGTGCTCAGTGCTCAGTGCTCAGGGTGCTCAGTGCTCAGGGTGCTCAGTCCTCAGGGTGCTGGGTGCTCAGGGTGCTGGGTGCTCAGTGCTCGGGGTGCTGGGTGCTCAGTGCTCAGGGTGCTGGGTGTTCAGTACTCAGGGTGCTGGGTGCTCAGTCCTCCGGGTGCTCAGTGCTCAGGGTGCTGGGTGCTCAGTGCTCGGGGTGCTCGGTGCTCAGTGCTCAGGGTCCCGGGTGCTCAGTACTCAGGGTGCTGGGTGCTGAGTACTCAGGGTGCTCAGTGCTCAGTACACAGGGTGCTGGGTGCTCAGTGCTCGGGGTGCTGGGTGCTCAGTACTCAGGGTGCTGGGTGCTCCGTGCTCGGGGTGCTGGCTGCTCAGTGCTCAGGGTGCTATGTGCTCAGTGCTCAGGGTGCTGGGTGCTCAGTACTCAGGGTGCTGGGTGCTTAGTGCTCGGGGTGCTCGGTGCTCAGTACTCAAGGTGCTGGGTGCTCAGTGCTCAGGGTGCTGGGTGCTAAGTCCTCGGGGTGCTCCGTGCTCAGGGTGCTGGGTGCTCAGTGCTCAGGGTGCTGGGTGCTCAGTGCTCGGGGTGCTGGGTGCTCAGTGCTCAGTACTCAGGGTGCTGGTTGCTCAATGCTCGGGGTGCTGTGTGCTCAGTACTCAGCATGCTGGGTGCTCAGTACTCAGGGTGCTGGGTGCTCAGTGCTCAGGGTGCTGGGTGCTCAGTGCTCAGGGTGCTGGGTGCTCAGTGATCGGGGTGCTGGGTGCTCAGTACTCAGGGTGCTCAGTGCTCGGGGAGCTCGGTGCTCAGTACTCAGGGTGCTGGGTGCTCAGTTCTCAGTGCTCGGGGTCCTGGGTGCTCCGTGCTCGGGGTGCTGGGTTCTCAGTGCTCTGGGTGCTTAGTGCTCAGTACTCAGGGTGCTGGGTGCTCAGTATTCATGGTGCTGCGTGCTCATTCTCAGGGTTCTAGGGGCTCAGTACTCAGGGTGCTGGGTGCTCAGTACTCAGGGTGCTCGGTTCTCAGTACTCAGGGTGCTGGGTGCTCATTCTCGGGGTGCTGGGTGCTCAGTGCTCGGGGTGCTGGGTGCTCAGTACTCAGGGTGCTGGTTGCTCAATGCTCGGGGTGCTGGGTGCTCAGTACTCAGCATGCTGGGTGCTCAGTACTCAGGGTGCTGGGTGCTCAGTGCTCAGGGTGCTGGGTGCTCAGTGCTCAGGGTGCTGGGTGCTCAGTGATCGGGGTGCTGGGTGCTCAGTACTCAGGGTGCTCAGTGCTCGGGGAGCTCGGTGCTCAGTACTCAGGGTGCTGGGTGCTCAGTTCTCAGTGCTCGGGGTCCTGGGTGCTCCGTGCTCGGGGTGCTGGGTTCTCAGTGCTCTGGGTGCTTAGTGCTCAGTACTCAGGGTGCTGGGTGCTCAGTATTCATGGTGCGGCGTGCTCATTCTCAGGGTTCTAGGGGCTCAGTACTCAGGGTGCTGGGTGCTCAGTACTCAGGGTGATGGGTGCTCAGTACTCGGGGTGCTGGGTGCTCAGTGCTCGGGGTGCTGGGTGCTCAGTACTCAGGGTGCTGGGGGCTCAGTACTCAGGGTGCTGGGTGCTCAGTACTCAGGGTGATCTGTTCTCAGTACTCAGGTTGGTGGCTGCTCAGTGCTCGGGGTGCTGGGTGCTCAGTACTCGGGGTGCTCAGTGCTCAGTACTCAGGGTGCTGGGTGCTCAGTACTCAGGGTGCTGGGTGCTCAGTGCTCGAGGTGCTCGGTGCTCAGTACTCGGGGTGCTGGGTGCTCAGTACTCAGGGTGCTGGGTGCTCAGTGCTCAGGGTGCTGGGTGCTCAGTGCTCGGGGTGCTGGGTGCTCAGTGCTGAGGGTGGTACTGGGTGCTCAGTACTCAGGGTGCTGGGTGCTCAGTGCTCAGGGTGCTGGGTGCTCAGTACTAAGGGTGCTGGGTGCTCAGTACTCAGGGTGCTCGGTGCTCAGTACTCAGGGTGCTGGGTGCTCAGTGCTCAGTGTGCTGGGTACTCAGTACTCAGGGTGCTGGGTGCTCAGTACTCAGGGTGCTGGGTGCTCAGTGCTCAGGGTGCTGGGTGCTCAGTGCTCAGGCTGCTGGGTGCTCAGTACTCAGGGTGCTGGGTGCTCAGTGCTCATGGTGATCGGTGCTCAGTACTCAGGGTGCTGGGTGCTCAGTGCTCGGGGTGCTGGGTGCTCAGTACACGGGGTGCTGGGTGCTCTGTACTCAGGGTGCTGGGTGCTCAGTGCTCGGGGTCCTAGGTGCTCAGTGCTCAGGGTGATCGGTGCTCAGTACTCAGCGTGCTGGGTGCTCAGTGCTCAGAGTGTTGGGTGCTCAGTACTCAGGGTGCTGGGTGCTCAGTGCTCAGTGCTCAGGGTGCTCAGTGCTCAGGGTGCTCAGTGCTCAGGGTGCTTGGTGCTCAGGGTGCTGGGTGCTCAGTGCTCGGGGTGCTGGGTGCTCAGTGCTCAGTGCTCAGGGTGCTGGGTGCTCAGTGCTCAGTGCTCAGGGTGCTGGGTGTTCAGTACTCAGGGTGCTTGGTGCTCAGTGCTCAGGGTGCTGGGTGCTCAGTACTCAGGGTGCTGGGTGCTCAGTGCTCGGGGTGCTGGGTGCTCAGTGATCAGGGTGATCTGTGCTCAGTACTCAGGGTGCTGGGTGCTCAGTGCTCAGGGTGCTGGATGCTCAGTCCTCAGGGTGCTCAGTACTCAGGGTGCTCGGTGCTCAGTGCTCAGTACTCAGGGTGCTCAGTACTCAGGGTGCTGGGTGCTCAGTGCTCTGGGTGCTGGGTGCTCAGTACTCAGGGTGCTGGGTGCTCAGTACTCGGGGTGCTGGGTGCTCAGTACTCAGGGTGCTGGGTGCTCAGTCCTCCGGGTGCTCAGTGCTCAGGGTGCTGGGTGCTCAGTACTCAGGGTGCTGGGTGCTCAGTACTCGGGGTGCTGGGTGCTCAGTGCTCAGGGTGATCGGTGCTCAGTGCTCAGGGTGCTGGGTGCTCAGTCCTCCGGGTGCTCAGTGCTCAGGGTGCTGGGTGCTCAGTACTCAGGGTGCTGGGTGCTCAGTACTCGGGGTGCTGGGTGCTCAGTGCTCAGGGTGCTGGGTGCTCATTGCTCGGGGTGCTGGGTGCTCAGTGCTCAGGGTGATCGGTGCTCAGTGCTCAGGGTGCTGGGTGCTCAGTCCTCCGGGTGCTCAGTGCTCAGGGTGCTGGGTGCTCAGTACTCAGGGTGCTGGGTGCTCAGTACTCGGGGTGCTGGGTGCTCAGTGCTCAGGGTGCTGGGTGCTCCGTACTCTGGGTGTTGGGTGCTCAGTACTCAGCGTGCTGGGTGCTCCGTGCTCGGGGTGCTGGCTGCTCAGTGCTCAGGGTGCTCTGTGCTCAGTGCTCAGGGTGCTGGGTGCTCAGTACTCAGGGTGCTGGGTGCTTAGTGCTCGGGGTGCTCGGTGCTCAGTACTCAAGGTTCTGGGTGCTCAGTGCTCAGGGTGCTGGGTGCTCAGTCCTCGGGGTGCTCCGTGCTCAGGGTCCCGGGTGCTCAGTACTCAGGGTGCTGGGTGCTCAGTGCTCAGGGAGCTGGGTGCTCAGTGCTCAGGCTGCTGGGTGCTCAGTACTCAGGGTGCTGGGTGCTCAGTGCTCATGGTGATCAGTGCTCAGTACTCAGGGTGCTGGGTGCTCAGTGCTCGGGGTGCTGGGTGCTCAGTACACGGGGTGCTGGGTGCTCTGTACTCAGGGTGCTGGGTGCTCAGTGCTCGGGGTCCTAGGTGCTCAGTGCTCAGGGTGATCGGTGCTCAGTACTCAGCGTGCTGGGTGCTCAGTGCTCAGAGTGTTGGGTGCTCAGTACTCAGGGTGCTGGGTGCTCAGTGCTCAGTGCTCAGGGTGCTCAGTGCTCAGGGTGCTCAGTCCTCAGGGTGCTGGGTGCTCAGGGTGCTGGGTGCTCAGTGCTCGGGGTGCTGGGTGCTCAGTGCTCAGGGTGCTGGGTGTTCAGTACTCAGGGTGCTTGGTGCTCAGTGCTCAGTGCTCAGGGTGCTGGGTGTTCAGTACTCAGTGCTCAGGGTGCTGGGTGTTCAGTACTCAGGGTGCTTGGTGCTCAGTGCTCAGGGTGCTGGGTGCTCAGTACTCAGGGTGCTGGGTGCTCAGTGCTCGGGGTGCTGGGTGCTCAGTGATCAGGGTGATCTGTGCTCAGTACTCAGGGTGCTGGGTGCTCAGTGCTCAGGGTGCTGGGTGCTCAGTCCTCAGGGTGCTCAGTACTCAGGGTGCTCGGTGCTCAGTGCTCAGTACTCAGGGTGCTCAGTACTCAGGGTGCTGGGTGCTCAGTGCTCGGGGTGCTGGGTGCTCAGTACTCAGGGTGCTGGGTGCTCAGTACTCGGGGTGCTCAGTGCTCAGGGTGCTGCGTGCTCAGTACTCAGGGTGCTGGGTGCTCAGTACTCGGGCTGCTGGGTGCTCAGTGCTCAGGGTGATCGGTGCTCAGTGCTCAGGGTGCTGGGTGCTCAGTCCTCCCGGTGCTCAGTGCTCAGGGTGCTGGGTGCTCAGTACTCAGGGTGCTGGGTGCTCAGTACTCGGGGTGCTGGGTGCTCAGTGCTCAGGGTGCTGGGTGCTCAGTGCTCGGGTGCTGGGTGCTCAGTGCTCAGGGTGATCGGTGCTCAGTGCTCAGGGTGCTGGGTGCTCAGTCCTCTGGGTGCTAAGTGCTCAGGGTGCTGGGTGCTCAGTACTCAGGGTGCTGGGTGGTCAGTACTCGGGGTGCTGGGTGCTCAGTGCTCAGGGTGCTGGGTGCTCAGTACTCTGGTTGTTGGGTGCTCAGTACTCAGCGTGCTGGGTGCTCCGTGCTCGGGGTGCTGGCTGCTCAGTGCTCAGGGTGCTCTGTGCTCAGTGCTCAGGGTGCTTCGTGCTCAGTACTCTGGGTGCTGGGTGCTTAGTGCTCGGGGTGCTCGGTGCTCAGTACTCAAGGTGCTGGGTGCTCAGTGCTCAGGGTGCTGGGTGCTCAGTCCTCGGGGTGCTCCGTGCTCAGGGTGCTGGGTGCTCAGTGCTCAGGGTCCTGGGTGCTCAGTGCTCGGGGTGCTGGGGGCTCAGTACTCAGGGTGCTGGGTGCTCAGTGCTCAGTGCTCAGGGTGCTCAGTGCTCAGGGTGCTCAGTGCTCAGGGTGCTGGGTGCTCAGGGTGCTGGGTGCTCAGTGCTCGGGGTGCTGGGTGCTCAGTGCTCAGTGCTCAGGGTGCTGGGTGCTCAGTGCTCAGTGCTCAGGGTGCTGGGTGTTCAGTACTCAGGGTGCTTGGTGCTCAGTGCTCAGGGTGCTGGGTGCTCAGTACTCAGGGTGCTGGGTGCTCAGTGCTCGGGGTGCTGGGTGCTCAGTGATCAGGGTGATCTGTGCTCAGTACTCAGGGTGCTGGGTGCTCAGTGCTCAGGGTGCTGGATGCTCAGTCCTCAGGGTGCTCAGTACTCAGGGTGCTCGGTGCTCAGTGCTCAGTACTCAGGGTGCTCAGTACTCAGGGTGCTGGGTGCTCAGTGCTCTGGGTGCTGGGAGCTCAGTACTCAGGGTGCTGGGTGCTCAGTACTCGGGGTGCTGGGTGCTCAGTACTCAGGGTGCTGGGTGCTCAGTCCTCCGGGTGCTCAGTGCTCAGGGTGCTGGGTGCTCAGTACTCAGGGTGCTGGGTGCTCAGTACTCGGGGTGCTGGGTGCTCAGTGCTCAGGGTGATCGGTGCTCAGTGCTCAGGGTGCTGGGTGCTCAGTCCTCCGGGTGCTCAGTGCTCAGGGTGCTGGGTGCTCAGTACTCAGGGTGCTGGGTGCTCAGTACTCGGGGTGCTGAGTGCTCAGTGCTCAGGGTGCTGGGTGCTCATTGCTCGGGCTGCTGGGTGCTCAGTGCTCAGGGTGATCGGTGCTCAGTGCTCAGGGTGCTGGGTGCTCAGTCCTCCGGGTGCTCAGTGCTCAGGGTGCTGGGTGCTCAGTACTCAGGGTGCTGGGTGCTCAGTACTCGGGGTGCTGGGTGCTCAGTGCTCAGGGTGCTGGGTGCTCCGTACTCTGGGTGTTGGGTGCTCAGTACTCAGCGTGCTGGGTGCTCCGTGCTCGGGGTGCTGGCTGCTCAGTGCTCAGGGTGCTCTGTGCTCAGTGCTCAGGGTGCTGGGTGCTCAGTACTCTGGGTGCTGGGTGCTTAGTGCTCGGGGTGCTCGGTGCTCAGTACTCAAGGTGCTGGGTGCTCAGTGCTCAGGGTGCTGGGTGCTCAGTCCTCGGGGTGCTCCGTGCTCAGGGTGCTGGGTGCTCAGTGCTCAGGGTCCTGGGTGCTCAGTGCTCGGGGTGCTGGGTGCTGAGTGCTCAGGGTGCTGGGTGCTCAGTGCTTGGGGTGCTCGGTGCTCAGTGCTCAGGGTCCCGGGTGCTCAGTACTCAGGGTGCTGGGTGCTTAGTACTCAGGGTGCTCAGTGCTCAGTACACAGGGTGCTGGGTGCTCAGTGCTCGGGGTGCTGGGTGCTCAGTACTCAGGGTGCTGGGTGCTCCGTGCTCGGGGTGCTGGCTGCTCAGTGCTCAGGGTGCTATGTGCTCAGTGCTCAGGGTGCTGGGTGCTCAGTACTCAGGGTGCTGGGTGCTTAGTGCTCGGGGTGCTCGGTGCTCAGTACTCAAGGTGCTGGGTGCTCAGTGCTCAGGGTGCTGGGTGCTAAGTCCTTGGGGTGCTCCGTGCTCAGGGTGCTGGGTGCTCAGTGCTCAGGGTGCTGGGTGCTCAGTGCTCGGGGTGCTGGGTGCTCAGTGCTCAGTACTCAGGGTGCTGGTTGCTCAATGCTCGGGGTGCTGGGTGCTCAGTACTCAGCATGCTGGGTGCTCAGTACTCAGGGTGCTGGGTGCTCAGTGCTCAGGGTGCTGGGTGCTCAGTGCTCAGGGTGCTGGGTGCTCAGTGATCGGGGTGCTGGGTGCTCAGTACTCAGGGTGCTCAGTGCTCGGGGAGCTCGGTGCTCAGTACTCAGGGTGCTGGGTGCTCAGTTCTCAGTGCTCGGGGTCCTGGGTGCTCCGTGCTCGGGGTGCTGGGTTCTCAGTGCTCTGGGTGCTTAGTGCTCAGTACTCAGGGTGCTGGGTGCTCAGTATTCATGGTGCGGCGTGCTCATTCTCAGGGTTCTAGGGGCTCAGTACTCAGGGTGCTGGGTGCTCAGTACTCAGGGTGATGGGTGCTCAGTACTCGGGGTGCTGGGTGCTCAGTGCTCGGGGTGCTGGGTGCTCAGTACTCAGGGTGCTGGGGGCTCAGTACTCAGGGTGCTGGGTGCTCAGTACTCAGGGTGATCTGTTCTCAGTACTCAGGTTGGTGGCTGCTCAGTGCTCGGGGTGCTGGGTGCTCAGTACTCGGGGTGCTCAGTGCTCAGTACTCAGGGTGCTGGGTGCTCAGTACTCAGGGTGCTGGGTGCTCAGTGCTCGAGGTGCTCGGTGCTCAGTACTCGGGGTGCTGGGTGCTCAGTACTCAGGGTGCTGGGTGCTCAGTGCTCAGGGTGCTGGGTGCTCAGTGCTCGGGGTGCTGGGTGCTCAGTGCTGAGGGTGGTACTGGGTGCTCAGTACTCAGGGTGCTGGGTGCTCAGTGCTCAGGGTGCTGGGTGCTCAGTACTAAGGGTGCTGGGTGCTCAGTACTCAGGGTGCTCGGTGCTCAGTACTCAGGGTGCTGGGTGCTCAGTGCTCAGTGTGCTGGGTACTCAGTACTCAGGGTGCTGGGTGCTCAGTACTCAGGGTGCTGGGTGCTCAGTGCTCAGGGTGCTGGGTGCTCAGTGCTCAGGCTGCTGGGTGCTCAGTACTCAGGGTGCTGGGTGCTCAGTGCTCATGGTGATCGGTGCTCAGTACTCAGGGTGCTGGGTGCTCAGTGCTCGGGGTGCTGGGTGCTCAGTACACGGGGTGCTGGGTGCTCTGTACTCAGGGTGCTGGGTGCTCAGTGCTCGGGGTCCTAGGTGCTCAGTGCTCAGGGTGATCGGTGCTCAGTACTCAGCGTGCTGGGTGCTCAGTGCTCAGAGTGTTGGGTGCTCAGTACTCAGGGTGCTGGGTGCTCAGTGCTCAGTGCTCAGGGTGCTCAGTGCTCAGGGTGCTCAGTGCTCAGGGTGCTTGGTGCTCAGGGTGCTGGGTGCTCAGTGCTCGGGGTGCTGGGTGCTCAGTGCTCAGTGCTCAGGGTGCTGGGTGCTCAGTGCTCAGTGCTCAGGGTGCTGGGTGTTCAGTACTCAGGGTGCTTGGTGCTCAGTGCTCAGGGTGCTGGGTGCTCAGTACTCAGGGTGCTGGGTGCTCAGTGCTCGGGGTGCTGGGTGCTCAGTGATCAGGGTGATCTGTGCTCAGTACTCAGGGTGCTGGGTGCTCAGTGCTCAGGGTGCTGGATGCTCAGTCCTCAGGGTGCTCAGTACTCAGGGTGCTCGGTGCTCAGTGCTCAGTACTCAGGGTGCTCAGTACTCAGGGTGCTGGGTGCTCAGTGCTCTGGGTGCTGGGTGCTCAGTACTCAGGGTGCTGGGTGCTCAGTACTCGGGGTGCTGGGTGCTCAGTACTCAGGGTGCTGGGTGCTCAGTCCTCCGGGTGCTCAGTGCTCAGGGTGCTGGGTGCTCAGTACTCAGGGTGCTGGGTGCTCAGTACTCGGGGTGCTGGGTGCTCAGTGCTCAGGGTGATCGGTGCTCAGTGCTCAGGGTGCTGGGTGCTCAGTCCTCCGGGTGCTCAGTGCTCAGGGTGCTGGGTGCTCAGTACTCAGGGTGCTGGGTGCTCAGTACTCGGGGTGCTGGGTGCTCAGTGCTCAGGGTGCTGGGTGCTCATTGCTCGGGGTGCTGGGTGCTCAGTGCTCAGGGTGATCGGTGCTCAGTGCTCAGGGTGCTGGGTGCTCAGTCCTCCGGGTGCTCAGTGCTCAGGGTGCTGGGTGCTCAGTACTCAGGGTGCTGGGTGCTCAGTACTCGGGGTGCTGGGTGCTCAGTGCTCAGGGTGCTGGGTGCTCCGTACTCTGGGTGTTGGGTGCTCAGTACTCAGCGTGCTGGGTGCTCCGTGCTCGGGGTGCTGGCTGCTCAGTGCTCAGGGTGCTCTGTGCTCAGTGCTCAGGGTGCTGGGTGCTCAGTACTCAGGGTGCTGGGTGCTTAGTGCTCGGGGTGCTCGGTGCTCAGTACTCAAGGTTCTGGGTGCTCAGTGCTCAGGGTGCTGGGTGCTCAGTCCTCGGGGTGCTCCGTGCTCAGGGTCCCGGGTGCTCAGTACTCAGGGTGCTGGGTGCTCAGTGCTCAGGGAGCTGGGTGCTCAGTGCTCAGGCTGCTGGGTGCTCAGTACTCAGGGTGCTGGGTGCTCAGTGCTCATGGTGATCAGTGCTCAGTACTCAGGGTGCTGGGTGCTCAGTGCTCGGGGTGCTGGGTGCTCAGTACACGGGGTGCTGGGTGCTCTGTACTCAGGGTGCTGGGTGCTCAGTGCTCGGGGTCCTAGGTGCTCAGTGCTCAGGGTGATCGGTGCTCAGTACTCAGCGTGCTGGGTGCTCAGTGCTCAGAGTGTTGGGTGCTCAGTACTCAGGGTGCTGGGTGCTCAGTGCTCAGTGCTCAGGGTGCTCAGTGCTCAGGGTGCTCAGTCCTCAGGGTGCTGGGTGCTCAGGGTGCTGGGTGCTCAGTGCTCGGGGTGCTGGGTGCTCAGTGCTCAGGGTGCTGGGTGTTCAGTACTCAGGGTGCTTGGTGCTCAGTGCTCAGTGCTCAGGGTGCTGGGTGTTCAGTACTCAGTGCTCAGGGTGCTGGGTGTTCAGTACTCAGGGTGCTTGGTGCTCAGTGCTCAGGGTGCTGGGTGCTCAGTACTCAGGGTGCTGGGTGCTCAGTGCTCGGGGTGCTGGGTGCTCAGTGATCAGGGTGATCTGTGCTCAGTACTCAGGGTGCTGGGTGCTCAGTGCTCAGGGTGCTGGGTGCTCAGTCCTCAGGGTGCTCAGTACTCAGGGTGCTCGGTGCTCAGTGCTCAGTACTCAGGGTGCTCAGTACTCAGGGTGCTGGGTGCTCAGTGCTCGGGGTGCTGGGTGCTCAGTACTCAGGGTGCTGGGTGCTCAGTACTCGGGGTGCTCAGTGCTCAGGGTGCTGCGTGCTCAGTACTCAGGGTGCTGGGTGCTCAGTACTCGGGCTGCTGGGTGCTCAGTGCTCAGGGTGATCGGTGCTCAGTGCTCAGGGTGCTGGGTGCTCAGTCCTCCCGGTGCTCAGTGCTCAGGGTGCTGGGTGCTCAGTACTCAGGGTGCTGGGTGCTCAGTACTCGGGGTGCTGGGTGCTCAGTGCTCAGGGTGCTGGGTGCTCAGTGCTCGGGTGCTGGGTGCTCAGTGCTCAGGGTGATCGGTGCTCAGTGCTCAGGGTGCTGGGTGCTCAGTCCTCTGGGTGCTAAGTGCTCAGGGTGCTGGGTGCTCAGTACTCAGGGTGCTGGGTGGTCAGTACTCGGGGTGCTGGGTGCTCAGTGCTCAGGGTGCTGGGTGCTCAGTACTCTGGTTGTTGGGTGCTCAGTACTCAGCGTGCTGGGTGCTCCGTGCTCGGGGTGCTGGCTGCTCAGTGCTCAGGGTGCTCTGTGCTCAGTGCTCAGGGTGCTTCGTGCTCAGTACTCTGGGTGCTGGGTGCTTAGTGCTCGGGGTGCTCGGTGCTCAGTACTCAAGGTGCTGGGTGCTCAGTGCTCAGGGTGCTGGGTGCTCAGTCCTCGGGGTGCTCCGTGCTCAGGGTGCTGGGTGCTCAGTGCTCAGGGTCCTGGGTGCTCAGTGCTCGGGGTGCTGGGTGCTGAGTGCTCAGGGTGCTGGGTGCTCAGTGCTCGGGGTGCTCGGTGCTCAGTGCTCAGGGTCCCGGGTGCTCAGTACTCAGGGTGCTGGGTGCTTAGTACTCAGGGTGCTCAGTGCTCAGTACACAGGGTGCTGGGTGCTCAGTGCTCGGGGTGCTGGGTGCTCAGTACTCAGGGTGCTGGGTGCTCCGTGCTCGGGGTGCTGGCTGCTCAGTGCTCAGGGTGCTATGTGCTCAGTGCTCAGGGTGCTGGGTGCTCAGTACTCAGGGTGCTGGGTGCTTAGTGCTCGGGGTGCTCGGTGCTCAGTACTCAAGGTGCTGGGTGCTCAGTGCTCAGGGTGCTGGGTGCTAAGTCCTCGGGGTGCTCCGTGCTCAGGGTGCTGGGTGCTCAGTGCTCAGGGTGCTGGGTGCTCAGTGCTCGGGGTGCTGGGTGCTCAGTGCTCAGTACTCAGGGTGCTGGTTGCTCAATGCTCGGGGTGCTGGGTGCTCAGTACTCAGCATGCTGGGTGCTCAGTACTCAGGGTGCTGGGTGCTCAGTGCTCAGGGTGCTGGGTGCTCAGTGCTCAGGGTGCTGGGTGCTCAGTGATCGGGGTGCTGGGTGCTCAGTACTCAGGGTGCTCAGTGCTCGGGGAGCTCGGTGCTCAGTACTCAGGGTGCTGGGTGCTCAGTTCTCAGTGCTCGGGGTCCTGGGTGCTCCGTGCTCGGGGTGCTGGGTTCTCAGTGCTCTGGGTGCTTAGTGCTCAGTACTCAGGGTGCTGGGTGCTCAGTATTCATGGTGCTGCGTGCTCATTCTCAGGGTTCTAGGGGCTCAGTACTCAGGGTGCTGGGTGCTCAGTACTCAGGGTGCTCGGTTCTCAGTACTCAGGGTGCTGGGTGCTCATTCTCGGGGTGCTGGGTGCTCAGTGCTCGGGGTGCTGGGTGCTCAGTACTCAGGGTGCTGGGGGCTCAGTACTCAGGGTGCTGGGTGCTCAGTACTCAGGGTGATCTGTTCTCAGTACTCAGGTTGGTGGCTGCTCAGTGCTCGGGGTGCTGGGTGCTCAGTACTCGGGGTGCTCAGTGCTCAGTACTCAGGGTGCTGGGTGCTCAGTACTCAGGGTGCTGGGTGCTCAGTGCTCGAGGTGCTCGGTGCTCAGTACTCGGGGTGCTGGGTGCTCAGTACTCAGGGTGCTGGGTGCTCAGTGCTCAGGGTGCTGGGTGCTCAGTGCTCGGGGTGCTGGGTGCTCAGTGCTGAGGGTGGTACTGGGTGCTCAGTACTCAGGGTGCTGGGTGCTCAGTGCTCAGGGTGCTGGGTGCTCAGTACTAAGGGTGCTGGGTGCTCAGTACTCAGGGTGCTCGGTGCTCAGTACTCAGGGTGCTGGGTGCTCAGTGCTCAGTGTGCTGGGTACTCAGTACTCAGGGTGCTGGGTGCTCAGTACTCAGGGTGCTGGGTGCTCAGTGCTCAGGGTGCTGGGTGCTCAGTGCTCAGGCTGCTGGGTGCTCAGTACTCAGGGTGCTGGGTGCTCAGTGCTCATGGTGATCGGTGCTCAGTACTCAGGGTGCTGGGTGCTCAGTGCTCGGGGTGCTGGGTGCTCAGTACACGGGGTGCTGGGTGCTCTGTACTCAGGGTGCTGGGTGCTCAGTGCTCGGGGTCCTAGGTGCTCAGTGCTCAGGGTGATCGGTGCTCAGTACTCAGCGTGCTGGGTGCTCAGTGCTCAGAGTGTTGGGTGCTCAGTACTCAGGGTGCTGGGTGCTCAGTGCTCAGTGCTCAGGGTGCTCAGTGCTCAGGGTGCTCAGTGCTCAGGGTGCTGGGTGCTCAGGGTGCTGGGTGCTCAGTGCTCGGGGTGCTGGGTGCTCAGTGCTCAGTGCTCAGGGTGCTGGGTGCTCAGTGCTCAGTGCTCAGGGTGCTGGGTGTTCAGTACTCAGGGTGCTTGGTGCTCAGTGCTCAGGGTGCTGGGTGCTCAGTACTCAGGGTGCTGGGTGCTCAGTGCTCGGGGTGCTGGGTGCTCAGTGATCAGGGTGATCTGTGCTCAGTACTCAGGGTGCTGGGTGCTCAGTGCTCAGGGTGCTGGATGCTCAGTCCTCAGGGTGCTCAGTACTCAGGGTGCTCGGTGCTCAGTGCTCAGTACTCAGGGTGCTCAGTACTCAGGGTGCTGGGTGCTCAGTGCTCTGGGTGCTGGGTGCTCAGTACTCAGGGTGCTGGGTGCTCAGTACTCGGGGTGCTGGGTGCTCAGTACTCAGGGTGCTGGGTGCTCAGTCCTCCGGGTGCTCAGTGCTCAGGGTGCTGGGTGCTCAGTACTCAGGGTGCTGGGTGCTCAGTACTCGGGGTGCTGGGTGCTCAGTGCTCAGGGTGATCGGTGCTCAGTGCTCAGGGTGCTGGGTGCTCAGTCCTCCGGGTGCTCAGTGCTCAGGCTGCTGGGTGCTCAGTACTCAGGGTGCTGGGTGCTCAGTACTCGGGGTGCTGGGTGCTCAGTGCTCAGGGTGCTGGGTGCTCATTGCTCGGGGTGCTGGGTGGTCAGTGCTCAGGGTGATCGGTGCTCAGTGCTCAGGGTGCTGGGTGCTCAGTCCTCCGGGTGCTCAGTGCTCAGGGTGCTGGGTGCTCAGTACTCAGGGTGCTGGGTGCTCATTACTCGGGGTGCTGGGTGCTCAGTGCTCAGGGTGCTGGGTGCTCCGTACTCTGGGTGTTGGGTGCTCAGTACTCAGCGTGCTGGGTGCTCCGTGCTCGGGGTGCTGGCTGCTCAGTGCTCAGGGTGCTCTGTGCTCAGTGCTCAGGGTGCTGGGTGCTCAGTACTCAGGGTGCTGGGTGCTCAGTACTCGGGGTGCTGGGTGCTCAGTACTCGGGGTGCTCAGTGCTCAGGGTGCTGCGTGCTCAGTACTCAGGGTGCTGGGTGCTCAGTACTCGGGGTGCTGGGTGCTCAGTGCTCAGGGTGATCGGTGCTCAGTGCTCAGGGTGCTGGGTGCTCAGTCCTCCCGGTGCTCAGTGCTCAGGGTGCTGGGTGCTCAGTACTCAGGGTGCTGGGTGCTCAGTACTCGGGGTGCTGGGTGCTCAGTGCTCAGGGTGCTGGGTGCTCAGTGCTCGGGTGCTGGGTGCTCAGTGCTCAGGGTGATCGGTGCTCAGTGCTCAGGGTGCTGGGTGCTCAGTCCTCTGGGTGCTAAGTGCTCAGGGTGCTGGGTGCTCAGTACTCAGGGTGCTGGGTGGTCAGTACTCGGGGTGCTGGGTGCTCAGTGCTCAGGGTGCTGGGTGCTCAGTACTCTGGTTGTTGGGTGCTCAGTACTCAGCGTGCTGGGTGCTCCGTGCTCGGGGTGCTGGCTGCTCAGTGCTCAGGGTGCTCTGTGCTCAGTGCTCAGGGTGCTTCGTGCTCAGTACTCTGGGTGCTGGGTGCTTAGTGCTCGGGGTGCTCGGTGCTCAGTACTCAAGGTGCTGGGTGCTCAGTGCTCAGGGTGCTGGGTGCTCAGTCCTCGGGGTGCTCCGTGCTCAGGGTGCTGGGTGCTCAGTGCTCAGGGTCCTGGGTGCTCAGTGCTCGGGGTGCTGGGTGCTGAGTGCTCAGGGTGCTGGGTGCTCAGTGCTCGGGGTGCTCGGTGCTCAGTGCTCAGGGTCCCGGGTGCTCAGTACTCAGGCTGCTGGGTGCTTAGTACTCAGGGTGCTCAGTGCTCAGTACACAGGGTGCTGGGTGCTCAGTGCTCGGGGTGCTGGGTGCTCAGTACTCAGGGTGCTGGGTGCTCCGTGCTCGGGGTGCTGGCTGCTCAGTGCTCAGGGTGCTATGTGCTCAGTGCTCAGGGTGCTGGGTGCTCAGTACTCAGGGTGCTGGGTGCTTAGTGCTCGGGGTGCTCGGTGCTCAGTACTCAAGGTGCTGGGTGCTCAGTGCTCAGGGTGCTGGGTGCTAAGTCCTCGGGGTGCTCCGTGCTCAGGGTGCTGGGTGCTCAGTGCTCAGGGTGCTGGGTGCTCAGTGCTCGGGGTGCTGGGTGCTCAGTGCTCAGTACTCAGGGTGCTGGTTGCTCAATGCTCGGGGTGCTGGGTGCTCAGTACTCAGCATGCTGGGTGCTCAGTACTCAGGGTGCTGGGTGCTCAGTGCTCAGGGTGCTGGGTGCTCAGTGCTCAGGGTGCTGGGTGCTCAGTGATCGGGGTGCTGGGTGCTCAGTACTCAGGGTGCTCAGTGCTCGGGGAGCTCGGTGCTCAGTACTCAGGGTGCTGGGTGCTCAGTTCTCAGTGCTCGGGGTCCTGGGTGCTCCGTGCTCGGGGTGCTGGGTTCTCAGTGCTCTGGGTGCTTAGTGCTCAGTACTCAGGGTGCTGGGTGCTCAGTATTCATGGTGCTGCGTGCTCATTCTCAGGGTTCTAGGGGCTCAGTACTCAGGGTGCTGGGTGCTCAGTACTCAGGGTGCTCGGTTCTCAGTACTCAGGGTGCTGGGTGCTCATTCTCGGGGTGCTGGGTGCTCAGTGCTCGGGGTGATCTGTTCTCAGTACTCAGGTTGGTGGCTGCTCAGTGCTCGGGGTGCTGGGTGCTCAGTACTCGGGGTGCTCAGTGCTCAGTACTCAGGGTGCTGGGTGCTCAGTACTCAGGGTGCTGGGTGCTCAGTGCTCGAGGTGCTCGGTGCTCAGTACTCGGGGTGCTGGGTGCTCAGTACTCAGGGTGCTGGGTGCTCAGTGCTCAGGGTGCTGGGTGCTCAGTGCTCGGGGTGCTGGGTGCTCAGTGCTGAGGGTGGTACTGGGTGCTCAGTACTCAGGGTGCTGGGTGCTCAGTGCTCAGGGTGCTGGGTGCTCAGTACTAAGGGTGCTGGGTGCTCAGTACTCAGGGTGCTCGGTGCTCAGTACTCAGGGTGCTGGGTGCTCAGTGCTCAGTGTGCTGGGTACTCAGTACTCAGGGTGCTGGGTGCTCAGTACTCAGGGTGCTGGGTGCTCAGTGCTCAGGGTGCTGGGTGCTCAGTGCTCAGGCTGCTGGGTGCTCAGTACTCAGGGTGCTGGGTGCTCAGTGCTCATGGTGATCGGTGCTCAGTACTCAGGGTGCTGGGTGCTCAGTGCTCGGGGTGCTGGGTGCTCAGTACACGGGGTGCTGGGTGCTCTGTACTCAGGGTGCTGGGTGCTCAGTGCTCGGGGTCCTAGGTGCTCAGTGCTCAGGGTGATCGGTGCTCAGTACTCAGCGTGCTGGGTGCTCAGTGCTCAGAGTGTTGGGTGCTCAGTACTCAGGGTGCTGGGTGCTCAGTGCTCAGTGCTCAGGGTGCTCAGTGCTCAGGGTGCTCAGTGCTCAGGGTGCTGGGTGCTCAGGGTGCTGGGTGCTCAGTGCTCGGGGTGCTGGGTGCTCAGTGCTCAGTGCTCAGGGTGCTGGGTGCTCAGTGCTCAGTGCTCAGGGTGCTGGGTGTTCAGTACTCAGGGTGCTTGGTGCTCAGTGCTCAGGGTGCTGGGTGCTCAGTACTCAGGGTGCTGGGTGCTCAGTGCTCGGGGTGCTGGGTGCTCAGTGATCAGGGTGTTCTGTGCTCAGTACTCAGGGTGCTGGGTGCTCAGTGCTCAGGGTGCTGGATGCTCAGTCCTCAGGGTGCTCAGTACTCAGGGTGCTCGGTGCTCAGTGCTCAGTACTCAGGGTGCTCAGTACTCAGGGTGCTGGGTGCTCAGTGCTCTGGGTGCTGGGTGCTCAGTACTCAGGGTGCTGGGTGCTCAGTACTCGGGGTGCTGGGTGCTCAGTACTCAGGGTGCTGGGTGCTCAGTCCTCCGGGTGCTCAGTGCTCAGGGTGCTGGGTGCTCAGTACTCAGGGTGCTGGGTGCTCAGTACTCGGGGTGCTGGGTGCTCAGTGCTCAGGGTGATCGGTGCTCAGTGCTCAGGGTGCTGGGTGCTCAGTCCTCCGGGTGCTCAGTGCTCAGGCTGCTGGGTGCTCAGTACTCAGGGTGCTGGGTGCTCAGTACTCGGGGTGCTGGGTGCTCAGTGCTCAGGGTGCTGGGTGCTCATTGCTCGGGGTGCTGGGTGGTCAGTGCTCAGGGTGATCGGTGCTCAGTGCTCAGGGTGCTGGGTGCTCAGTCCTCCGGGTGCTCAGTGCTCAGGGTGCTGGGTGCTCAGTACTCAGGGTGCTGGGTGCTCATTACTCGGGGTGCTGGGTGCTCAGTGCTCAGGGTGCTGGGTGCTCCGTACTCTGGGTGTTGGGTGCTCAGTACTCAGCGTGCTGGGTGCTCCGTGCTCGGGGTGCTGGCTGCTCAGTGCTCAGGGTGCTCTGTGCTCAGTGCTCAGGGTGCTGGGTGCTCAGTACTCAGGGTGCTGGGTGCTTAGTGCTCGGGGTGCTCGGTGCTCAGTACTCAAGGTGCTGGGTGCTCAGTGCTCAGGGTGCTGGGTGCTCAGTCCTCGGGGTGCTCCGTGCTCAGGGTGCTGTGTGCTCAGTGCTCAGGGTCCTGGGTGCTCAGTGCTCGGGGTGCTGGGTGCTGAGTGCTCAGGGTGCTGGGTGCTCAGTGCTCGGGGTGCTCGGTGCTCAGTGCTCAGGGTCCCGGGTGCTCAGTACTCAGGGTGCTGGGTGCTTAGTACTCAGGGTGCTCAGTGCTCAGTACACAGGGTGCTGGGTGCTCAGTGCTCGGGGTGCTGGGTGCTCAGTACTCAGCGTGCTGGGTGCTCAGTACTCAGGGTGCTGGGTGCTCAGTGCTCAGGGTGCTGGGTGCTCAGTGCTCAGGGTGCTGGGTGCTCCGTGCTCGGGGTGCTGGGTTCTCAGTGCTCTGGGTGCTTAGTGTTCAGTACTCAGGGTGCTGGGTGCTCAGTACTCATGGTGCTGGGTGCTCATTCTCAGGGTGCTAGGGGCTCAGTACACAAGGTGCTGGGTGCTCAGTACTCAGGGTGCTCGGTTCTCAGTACTCAGGGTGCTGGGTGCTCATTCTCGGGGTGGTGGGTGCTCAGTGCTCGGGGTGCTGGGTGCTCAGTACTCGGGGTGCTCAGTGCTCAGGGTGCTGGGTGCTCAGTACTCAGGGTGCTGGGTGCTCAGTACTCGGGGTGCTGGGTGCTCAGTGCTCAGGGTGATCGGTGCTCAGTGCTCAGGGTGCTGGGTGCTCAGTCCTCCGGGTGCTCAGTGCTCACGGTGCTGGGTGCTCAGTACTCAGGGTGCTGGGTGCTCAGTACTCGGGGTGCTGGGTGCTCAGTGCTCAGGGTGCTGGGTGCTCATTGCTCGGGGTGCTGGGTGGTCAGTGCTCAGGGTGATCGGTGCTCAGTGCTCAGGGTGCTGGGTGCTCAGTCCTCCGGGTGCTCAGTGCTCAGGGTGCTGGGTGCTCAGTACTCAGGGTGCTGGGTGCTCAGTACTCGGGGTGCTGGGTGCTCAGTGCTCAGGGTGCTGGGTGCTCCGTACTCTGGGTGTTGGGTGCTCAGTACTCAGCGTGCTGGTTGCTCCGTGCTCGGGGTGCTGGCTGCTCAGTGCTCAGGGTGCTCTGTGCTCAGTGCTCAGGGTGCTGGGTGCTCAGTACTCAGGGTGCTGGGTGCTTAGTGCTCGGGGTGCTCGGTGCTCAGTACTCAAGGTGCTGGGTGCTCAGTGCTCAGGGTGCTGGGTGCTCAGTCCTCGGGGTGCTCCGTGCTCAGGGTGCTGGGTGCTCAGTGCTCAGGGTCCTGGGTGCTCAGTGCTCGGGGTGCTGGGTGCTGAGTGCTCAGGGTGCTGGGTGCTCAGTGCTCGGGGTGCTCGGTGCTCAGTGCTCAGGGTCCCGGGTGCTCAGTACTCAGGGTGCTGGGTGCTTAGTACTCAGGGTGCTCAGTGCTCAGTACACAGGGTGCTGGGTGCTCAGTGCTCGGGGTGCTGGGTGCTCAGTACTCAGCGTGCTGGGTGCTCAGTACTCAGGGTGCTGGGTGCTCAGTGCTCAGGGTGCTGGGTGCTCAGTGCTCAGGGTGCTGGGTGCTCCGTGCTCGGGGTGCTGGGTTCTCAGTGCTCTGGGTGCTTAGTGTTCAGTACTCAGGGTGCTGGGTGCTCAGTACTCATGGTGCTGGGTGCTCATTCTCAGGGTGCTAGGGGCTCAGTACACAAGGTGCTGGGTGCTCAGTACTCAGGGTGCTCGGTTCTCAGTACTCAGGGTGCTGGGTGCTCATTCTCGGGGTGGTGGGTGCTCAGTGCTCGGGGTGCTGGGTGCTCAGTACTCAGGGTGCTGGGTGCTCAGTACTCAGGGTGCTGGGTGCTCAGTACTCAGGGTGATCTGTTCTCAGTACTCAGGTTGCTGGGTGCTCAGTGCTCGGGGTGCTGGGTGCTCAGTACTAGGGGTGCTCAGTGCTCAGTACTCAGGGTGCTGGGTGCTCAGTACTCAGGGTGCTGGGTGCTCAGTGCTCGAGGTGCTCGGTGCTCAGTACTCGGGGTGCTGGGTGCTCAGTACTCGGGGTGCTGGGTGCTCAGTGCTCAGGGTGCTGGGTGCTCAGTGCTCGGGGTGCTGGGTGCTCAGTGCTGAGGGTGGTGCTGGGTGCTCAGTACTCAGGGTGCTGGGGGCTCAGTACTCAGGGTGCTGGGTGCTCAGTACTCAGGGTGATCTGTTCTCAGTACTCAGGTTGGTGGCTGCTCAGTGCTCGGGGTGCTGTGTGCTCAGTACTCGGGGTGCTCAGTGCTCAGTACTCAGGGTGCTTTGTGCTCAGTGCTCAGGGTGCTGGGTGCTCAGTGCTCAGGGTGCTCGGTTCTTAGTACTCATGGTGCTCGGTGCTCGGGGTGCTGGGTGCTCAGTGCTCGGTGTGCTGGGTGCTCAGTGCTTGGGGTGTTGGGTGCTCAGTGCTCAGGGTGCTGGGTGCTCAGTGCTCGGGGTGCTGGGTGCTCAGTACTCGGAGTGCTCGGTGTTCAGTACTCAGGGTGCTGGGTGCTCAGTGCTCAGGTGCTGGGTGCTAAGTACTCAGGTTGCTGGGTGCTCAGTACTCAGGTTGCACAGTACTCAGGGTGCTGGGTGCTCAGTGCTCAGGGTGCTGGGTGCTCAGTGCTCGGGGTGCTGGGTGCTCGGTGCTCAGGTTGCTGGGTGCTCAGTACTCGGGGTGCTGGGTGCTCAGTACTCAGGGTGCTGTGTGCTCATTGCTCGGGGTGCTGGGTGCTCAGTGCTCCGGGTGCTGGGTGCTCAGTGCTCGGGGTGCTGGGTGCTCAGTGCTCAGGGTGCTGGGTGCTCAGTGCTCGGGGTGCTCGGTGCTCAGTACTCAGGGTTCTGTGTGCTCAGTGCTCCGGGTGCTGGGTGCTCAGTGCTCAGGGTACTGGGTGCTCAGTACTCAGGGTGCTCGGTGCTTAGTACTCAGGGTGCTGGGTGCTCAGTACTCAGGGTGCTCATTGCTCAGGGTGCTGGGTTCTCAGTACTCAGGGTGCTGGGTGCTCAGTACTCAGGGTGCTCAGTGCTCAGTACTCAGGGTGCTCAGTGCTCAGTACTCAGGGTGCTCAGTGCTCAGGGTGCTGGGTGCTCAGTTCTCGGGGTGCTGGGTGCTCAGTGCTCACGGTGCTGTGTGCTCAGTACTCAGGGTGCTGGGTGCTCAGTGATCGGGGTGCTCGGTGCTCAGTGCTCAGGCTGCTGGGTGCTCAGTACTCAGGGTGCTCATTGCTCAGGGTGCTGGGTTCTCAGTACTCAGGGTGCTGGGTGCTCAGTACTCAGGGTGCTCAGTGCTCAGTACTCAGGGTGCTCAGTGCTCAGTACTCAGGGTGCTCAGTGCTCAGGGTGCTGGGTGCTCAGTGCTCGGGTTGCTGGGTGCTCAGTGCTCACGGTGCTGTGTGCTCAGTACTCAGGGTGCTCAGTACTCAGGGTGCTGGGTGCTCAGTGCTCAGGGTGCTGGCTGCTCAGTGATCAGGGTGCTGGGTGCTCAGTGCTCAGGGTGCTCGGTGCTCAGTGCTCAGGTTGCTGGGTGCTCAATACTCAGGGTGCTGGGTGCTCAGTACTCAGGGTGCTCCGTGCTCAGTACTCAGGGTGCTCAGTGCTCAGGGTGCTGGGTGCTCAGTGCTCGGGGTGCTGGGTACTCAGTCCTCAGGGTGCTGGGTGCTCAGTGCTCAGGGTGCTCGGTGCTCAGTGCTCAGGGTGCTGGGTGCTCAGTACTCAGGGTGCTGGGTGCTCAGTGCACGGGGTGCTAGGGGCTCAGTACTCAGGGTGCTTTGTGCTCAGTGCTCAGGGTGCTGGGTGCTCAGTGCTCAGGGTGCTCGGTTCTTAGTACTCATGGTGCTCGGTGCTCGGGGTGCTGGGTGCTCAGTGCTCGGTGTGCTGGGTGCTCAGTGCTTGGGGTGTTGGGTGCGCAGTGCTCAGGGTGCTGGGTGCTCAGTGCTCGGGGTGCTGGGTGCTCAGTACTCGGAGTGCTCGGTGCTCAGTACTCAGGGTGCTGGGTGCTCAGTGCTCAGGTGCTGGGTGCTAAGTACTCAGGTTGCTGGGTGCTCAGTACTCAGGTTGCACAGTACTCAGGGTGCTGGGTGCTCAGTGCTCAGGGTGCTGGGTGCTCAGTACTCAGGGTGCTCAGTAATCAGGATGCTGGGTGCTCAGTACTCAGGGTGCTGGGTGCTCAGTACTCAGGGTGCTGGGTGCTCAGTCCTCAGGGTGCTAAGTGCTCAGGGTGCTGGGTGCTCAGTGCTCGGGGAGCTCGGTGCTCAGTACTCAGGGTGCTGAGAGCTCAGTACTCAGGGTGCTGGGTGCTCAGTACTCAGGGTGCTGGGTGCTCAGTGCTCGGGGTTTTGGGTGCTCAGTGCTCAGGGTGCTCAGTGCTCAGTACTCAGGGTGCTGGGTGCTCAGTACTCAGGGTGCTGGGTGCCCAGTGCTCGGGGTGCTGGGTGCTCAGTACTCAGGGTGCTGTTTGCTCAGTGCTCGGGGTGCTCGGTGCTCAGTACTCAAGGTGCTGGGTGCTCAGTGCTCACGGTGCTGGGTGCTCAGAACTCAGGGTGCTCAGTACTCAGGGTGCTGAGTGCTCAGTACTCAGGGTGCTGGGTGCTCAGTACTCAGGGTGCTGGGTGCTCAGTACTCAGGGTGCTGGGTGCTCAGTGCTCGGGGTGCTGGGTGCTCATTAATCAGGGTGCTGGGTGCTCAGTACTCAGTGTGCTCAGTGCTTGGGGTGCTGGGTGCTCAGTGCTCGGGATGCTGGGTGCTCAGTGCTCGGGGTGCTGGGTGCTCAGTGCTCGGGGTGCTCGGTGCTCAGTGCTCGGGGTGCTGGGTACTCAGTACTCGGGGTGCTCAGTGCTCAGTACTCAGGGTGCTGGGTGCTCAGTGCTAAGGATGCTGGGTGCTCAGTGCTCGGGGTGCTGGGTGCTCGGTGCTCAGGTTGCTGGGTGCTCAGTACTCGGGGTGCTGGGTGCTCAGTACTCAGGGTGTTGGGTGCTCATTGCACGGGGTGCTGGGTGCTCAGTGCTCCGGGTGCTGGGTGCTCAGTGCTCGGGGTGCTGGGTGCTCAGTGCTCAGGGTGCTGGGTGCTCAGTGCTCGGGGTGCTCGGTGCTCAGTACTCAGGGTTCTGTGTGCTCAGTGCTCCGGGTGCTGGGTGCTCAGTGCTCAGGGTACTGGGTGCTCAGTACTCAGGGTGCTCGGTGCTTAGTACTCAGGGTGCTGGTTGCTCAGTACTCAGGGTGCTCATTGCTCAGGGTGCTGGGTTCTCAGTACTCAGGGTGCTGGGTGCTCAGTACTCAGGGTGCTCAGTGCTCAGTTCTCAGGGTGCTCAGTGCTCAGTACTCAGGGTGCTCAGTGCTCAGGGTGCTGGGTGCTCAGTGCTCGGGGTGCTGGGTCCTCAGTGCTCACGGTGATGTGTGCTCAGTACTCAGGGTGCTGGGTGCTCAGTGCTCGGGGTGCTCGGTGCTCAGTGCTCAGGCTGCTGGGTGCTCAGTACTCAGGGTGCTCATTGCTCAGGGTGCTGGGTTCTCAGTACTCAGGGTGCTGGGTGCTCAGTACTCAGGGTGCTCAGTGCTCAGTACTCAGGGTGCTCAGTGCTCAGTACTCAGGGTGCTCAGTGCTCAGGGTGCTGGGTGCTCAGTGCTCGGGGTGCTGGGTGCTCAGTGCTCACGGTGCTGTGTGCTCAGTACTCAGGGTGCTCAGTACTCAGGGTGCTGGGTGCTCAGTGCTCAGGGTGCTGGCTGCTCAGTGCTCAGGGTGCTGGGTGCTCAGTGCTCAGGGTGCTCGGTGCTCAGTGCTCAGGTTGCTGGGTGCTCAATACTCAGGGTGCTGGGTGCTCAGTACTCAGGGTGCTCAGTGCTCAGTACTCAGGGTGCTCAGTGCTCAGGGTGCTGGGTGCTCAGTGCTCGGGGTGCTGGGTACTCAGTCCTCAGGGTGCTGGGTGCTCAGTGCTCAGGGTGCTCGGTGCTCAGTGCTCAGGGTGCTGGGTGCTCAGTACTCAGGGAGCTGGGTGCTCAGTGCTCAGGGTGCTCGGTGCTCAGTGCTCAGGGTGCTCGGTTCTTAGTACTCATGGTGCTCGGTGCTCGGGGTGCTGGGTGCTCAGTACTCAGGGTGCTCGGTGCTCAGTGCTCAGGGTGCTGGGTGCTCAG
Organism: Microtus oregoni; assembly: GCF_018167655.1. Taxonomy (NCBI): domain Eukaryota; kingdom Metazoa; phylum Chordata; class Mammalia; order Rodentia; family Cricetidae; genus Microtus; species Microtus oregoni. The sequence continues at coordinate 143,656 of NW_024543298.1, forward strand.
TACTCAGGGTGCTGGGTGCTCAGTGCTCAGGGTGCTCGGTGCTCAGTGCTCAGGGTGCTGGGTGCTCAGTACTCAGGGTGCTGGGTGCTCAGTACTCAGGGTGCTGGGTGCTCAGTGCTCAGGGTGCTCGGTGCTCAGTGCTCAGGGTGCTGGGTGCTCAGTGCTCAGGGTGCTCGGTGCTCGGTGCTCGGGGTGCTGGGTGCTCAGTGCTCGGTGTGCTGGGTGCTCAGTGTACGGGGTGCTGGGTGCTGAGTGCTCGGTGTGCTGGGTGCTCAGTGCTCGGGGTGCTGGGTGCTCAGTACTCAGGGTGCTCGGTGCTCAGTACTCAGGGTGCTGGGTGCTCAGTGTTCAGGGTGCTGGGTGCTCAGTACTCAGGGTGCTGGGTGCTCGGTACTCAGTACACTGGGTGCTCAGTACTCAGGGTGCTGGGTGCTCAGTGCTCGGGGTTTTGGGTGCTCAGTGCTCAGGGTGCTCAGTGCTCAGTACTCAGGGTGCTGGGTGCTCAGTACTCAGGGTGCTGGGTGCTCAGTGCTCGGGGTGCTGGGTGCTCAGTACTCAGGGTGCTGTTTGCTCAGTGCTCGGGGTGCTCGGTGCTCAGTACTCAAGGTGCTGGGTGCTCAGTGCTCACGGTGCTGGGTGCTCAGAACTCAGGGTGCTCAGTACTCAGGGTGCTGAGTGCTCAGTACTCAGGGTGCTGGGTGCTCAGTACTCAGGGTGCTGGGTGCTCAGTACTCAGGGTGCTGGGTGCTCAGTGCTCGGGGTGCTGGGTGCTCATTAATCAGGGTGCTGGGTGCTCAGTACTCAGGGTGCTCAGTGCTTGGGGTGCTGGGTGCTCAGTACTCAGGGTGCTGGGTGCTTAGTGCTCGGGGTGCTCGGTGCTCAGTACTCAAGGTGGTGGGTGCTCAGTGCTCAGGGTGCTGGGTGCTAAGTCCTCGGGGTGCTCCGTGCTCAGGGTGCTGGGTGCTCAGTGCTCAGGGTGCTGGGTGCTCAGTGCTCGGGGTGCTGGGTGCTCAGTGCTCAGTACTCAGGGTGCTGGTTGCTCAATGCTCGGGGTGCTGGGTGCTCAGTACTCAGCATGCTGGGTGCTCAGTACTCAGGGTGCTGGGTGCTCAGTGCTCAGGGTGCTGGGTGCTCAGTGCTCAGGGTGCTGGGTGCTCAGTGATCGGGGTGCTGGGTGCTCAGTGCTCAGGGTGCTGGGTGCTCCGTACTCTGGGTGTTGGGTGCTCAGTACTCAGCGTGCTGGGTGCTCCGTGCTCGGGGTGCTGGCTGCTCAGTGCTCAGGGTGCTCTGTGCTCAGTGCTCAGGGTGCTGGGTGCTCAGTACTCAGGGTGCTGGGTGCTTAGTGCTCGGGGTGCTCGGTGCTCAGTACTCAAGGTGCTGGGTGCTCAGTGCTCAGGGTGCTGGGTGCTCAGTCCTCGGGGTGCTCCGTGCTCAGGGTGCTGGGTGCTCAGTGCTCAGGGTGCTGGGTGCTCAGTACTAAGGGTGCTGGGTGCTCAGTACTCAGGGTGCTCGGTGCTCAGTACTCAGGGTGCTGGGTGCTCAGTGCTCAAGGTGCTGGGTACTCAGTACTCAGGGTGCTGGGTGCTCAGTACTCAGGGTGCTGGGTGCTCAGTGCTCAGGGAGCTGGGTGCTCAGTGCTCAGGCTGCTGGGTGCTCAGTACTCAGGGTGCTGGGTGCTCAGTGCTCATGGTGATCAGTGCTCAGTACTCAGGGTGCTGGGTGCTCAGTGCTCGGGGTGCTGGGTGCTCAGTACACGGGATGCTGGGTGCTCTGTACTCAGGGTGCTGGGTGCTCAGTGCTCGGGGTCCTAGGTGCTCAGTGCTCAGGGTGATCGGTGCTCAGTACTCAGCGTGCTGGGTGCTCAGTGCTCAGAGTGTTGGGTGCTCAGTACTCAGGGTGCTGGGTGCTCAGTGCTCAGTGCTCAGGGTGCTCAGTGCTCAGGGTGCTCAGTCCTCAGGGTGCTGGGTGCTCAGGGTGCTGGGTGCTCAGTGCTCGGGGTGCTGGGTGCTCAGTGCTCAGGGTGCTGGTTGTTCAGTACTCAGGGTGCTTGGTGCTCAGTGCTCAGTGCTCAGGGTGCTGGGGGTTCAGTACTCAGTGCTCAGGGTGCTGGGTGTTCAGTACTCAGGGTGCTTGGTGCTCAGTGCTCAGGGTGCTGGGTGCTCAGTACTCAGGGTGCTGGGTGCTCAGTGCTCGGGGTGCTGGGTGCTCAGTGATCAGGGTGATCTGTGCTCAGTACTCAGGGTGCTGGGTGCTCAGTGCTCAGGGTGCTGGGTGCTCAGTCCTCAGGGTGCTCAGTACTCAGGGTTCTCGGTGCTCAGTGCTCAGTACTCAGGGTGCTCAGTACTCAGGGTGCTGGGTGCTCAGTGCTCGGGGTGCTGGGTGCTCAGTACTCAGGGTGCTGGGTGCTCAGTACTCGGGGTGCTGGGTGCTCAGTACTCAGGGTGCTGGGTGCTCAGTCCTCCGGGTGCTCAGTGCTCAGGGTGCTGCGTGCTCAGTACTCAGGGTGCTGGGTGCTCAGTACTCGGGGTGCTGGGTGCTCAGTGCTCAGGGTGATCGGTGCTCAGTGCTCAGGGTGCTGGGTGCTCAGTCCTCCGGGTGCTCAGTGCTCAGGGTGCTGGGTGCTCAGTACTCAGGGTGCTGGGTGCTCAGTACTCGGGGTGCTGGGTGCTCAGTGCTCAGGGTGCTGGGTGCTCAGTGCTCGGGTGCTGGGTGCTCAGTGCTCAGGGTGATCGGTGCTCAGTGCTCAGGGTGCTGGGTGCTCAGTCCTCTGGGTGCTCAGTGCTCAGGGTGCTGGGTGCTCAGTACTCAGGGTGCTGGGTGGTCAGTACTCGGGGTGCTGGGTGCTCAGTGCTCAGGGTGCTGGGTGCTCAGTACTCTGGTTGTTGGGTGCTCAGTACTCAGCGTGCTGGGTGCTCCGTGCTCGGGGTGCTGGCTGCTCAGTGCTCAGGGTGCTCTGTGCTCAGTGCTCAGGGTGCTGGGTGCTCAGTACTCTGGGTGCTGGGTGCTTAGTGCTCGGGGTGCTCGGTGCTCAGTACTCAAGGTGCTGGGTGCTCAGTGCTCAGGGTGCTGGGTGCTCAGTCCTCGGGGTGCTGCGTGCTCAGGGTGCTGGGTGCTCAGTGCTCAGGGTCCTGGGTGCTCAGTGCTCGGGGTGCTGGGTGCTGAGTGCTCAGGGTGCTGGGTGCTCAGTGCTCGGGGTGCTCGGTGCTCAGTGCTCAGGGTCCCGGGTGCTCAGTACTCAGGGTGCTGGGTGCTTAGTACTCAGGGTGCTCAGTGCTCAGTACACAGGGTGCTGGGTGCTCAGTGCTCGGGGTGCTGGGTGCTCAGTACTCAGGGTGCTGGGTGCTCCGTGCTCGGGGTGCTGGCTGCTCAGTGCTCAGGGTGCTATGTGCTCAGTGCTCAGGGTGCTGGGTGCTCAGTACTCAGGGTGCTGGGTGCTTAGTGCTCGGGGTGCTCGGTGCTCAGTACTCAAGGTGCTGGGTGCTCAGTGCTCAGGGTGCTGGGTGCTAAGTCCTCGGGGTGCTCCGTGCTCAGGGTGCTGGGTGCTCAGTGCTCAGGGTGCTGGGTGCTCAGTGCTCGGGGTGCTGGGTGCTCAGTGCTCAGTACTCAGGGTGCTGGTTGCTCAATGCTCGGGGTGCTGGGTGCTCAGTACTCAGCATGCTGGGTGCTCAGTACTCAGGGTGCTGGGTGCTCAGTGCTCAGGGTGCTGGGTGCTCAGTGCTCAGGGTGCTGGGTGCTCAGTGATCGGGGTGCTGGGTGCTCAGTACTCAGGGTGCTCAGTGCTCGGGGAGCTCGGTGCTCAGTACTCAGGGTGCTGGGTGCTCAGTTCTCAGTGCTCGGGGTCCTGGGTGCTCCGTGCTCGGGGTGCTGGGTTCTCAGTGCTCTGGGTGCTTAGTGCTCAGTACTCAGGGTGCTGGGTGCTCAGTATTCATGGTGCTGCGTGCTCATTCTCAGGGTTCTAGGGGCTCAGTACTCAGGGTGCTGGGTGCTCAGTACTCAGGGTGCTCGGTTCTCAGTACTCAGGGTGCTGGGTGCTCATTCTCGGGGTGCTGGGTGCTCAGTGCTCGGGGTGCTGGGTGCTCAGTACTCAGGGTGCTGGGGGCTCAGTACTCAGGGTGCTGGGTGCTCAGTACTCAGGGTGATCTGTTCTCAGTACTCAGGTTGGTGGCTGCTCAGTGCTCGGGGTGCTGGGTGCTCAGTACTCGGGGTGCTCAGTGCTCAGTACTCAGTGTGCTGGGTGCTCAGTACTCAGGGTGCTGGGTGCTCAGTGCTCGAGGTGCTCGGTGCTCAGTACTCGGGGTGCTGGGTGCTCAGTACTCAGGGTGCTGGGTGCTCAGTGCTCAGGGTGCTGGGTGCTCAGTGCTCGGGGTGCTGGGTGCTCAGTGCTGAGGGTGGTACTGGGTGCTCAGTACTCAGGGTGCTGGGTGCTCAGTGCTCAGGGTGCTGGGTGCTCAGTACTAAGGATGCTGGGTGCTCAGTACTCAGGGTGCTCGGTGCTCAGTACTCAGGGTGCTGGGTGCTCAGTGCTCAGTGTGCTGGGTACTCAGTACTCAGGGTGCTGGGTGCTCAGTACTCAGGGTGCTGGGTGCTCAGTGCTCAGGGTGCTGGGTGCTCAGTGCTCAGGCTGCTGGGTGCTCAGTACTCAGGGTGCTGGGTGCTCAGTGCTCATGGTGATCGGTGCTCAGTACTCAGGGTGCTGGGTGCTCAGTTCTCAGTGCTCGGGGTCCTGGGTGCTCCGTGCTCGGGGTGCTGGGTGCTCAGTGCTCTGGGTGCTTAGTGCTCAGTACTCAGGGTGCTGGGTGCTCAGTACTCATGGTGCTGGGTGCTCATTCTCAGGGTGCTAGGGGCTCAGTACTCAGGGTGCTTGGTGCTCAGTACTCAGGGTGCTCGGTTCTCAGTACTCAGGGTGCTGGGTGCTCAGTGCTCGGGGTGCTGGGTGCTCAGTGCTCAGGGTGCTGGGTGCTCAGTGCTCGGGGTGCTCGGTGCTCAGTACTCGCGGTGCTGGGTGCTCAGTACTCGGGGTGCTGGGTGCTCAGTGCTCAGGGTGCTGGGTGCTCAGTGCTCGGGGTGCTGGGTGCTCAGTGCTGAGGGTGGTGCTGGGTGCTCAGTACTCAGGGTGCTGGGTGCTCAGTACTAAGTGTGCTGAGTGCTCAGTACTCAGGGTGCTGGGTGCTCAGTACTCGGGGTGCTCAGTGCTCATGGTGATCGGTGCTCAGTACTCAGGGTGCTGGGTGCTCAGTACTCAGGGTGCTGGGTGCTCAGTGCTCATGGTGATCGGTGCTCAGTACTCAGGGTGATGGGTGCTCAGTGCTCGGGGTGCTGGGTGCTCAGTACTCGGGGTGCTGGGTGCTCAGTGCTCAGGGTGCTGGGTGCTCAGTGCTCGGGGTGCTGGGTGCTCAGTGCTCAGGGTGATCGGTGCTCAGTGCTCAGGGTGCTGGGTGTTCAGTCCTCCGGGTGCTCAGTGCTCAGGGTGCTGGGTGCTCAGTACTCAGGGTGCTGGGTGCTCAGTACTCGGGGTGCTGGGTGCTCAGTGCTCTGGGTGCTGGGTGCTCAGTACTCTGGGTGTTGGGTGCTCAGTACTCAGGGTGCTGGGTGCTCAGTGCTCAGGGTGCTGGGAGCTCAGTCCTCGGGGTGCTCCGTGCTCAGGGTGCTGGGTGCTCAGTGATCGGGGTGCTGGGTGCTCAGTACTCAGGGTGCTCAGTGCTCGGGGAGCTCGGTGCTCAGTACTCAGGGTGCTGGGTGCTCAGTTCTCAGTGCTCGGGGTCCTGGGTGCTCCGTGCTCGGGGTGCTGGGTTCTCAGTGCTCTGGGTGCTTAGTGCTCAGTACTCAGGGTGCTGGGTGCTCAGTATTCATGGTGCTGCGTGCTCATTCTCAGGGTTCTAGGGGCTCAGTACTCAGGGTGCTGGGTGCTCAGTACTCAGGGTGCTCGGTTCTCAGTACTCAGGGTGCTGGGTGCTCATTCTCATGGTGCTGGATGCTCAGTGCTCGGGGTGCTGGGTGCTCAGTACTCAGGTTGCTGGGGGCTCAGTACTCAGGGTGCTGGGTGCTCAGTACTCAGGGTGATCTGTTCTCAGTACTCAGGTTGGTGGCTGCTCAGTGCTCCGGGTGCTGGGTGCTCAGTACTCGGGGTGCTCAGTGCTCAGTACTCAGGGTGCTGGGTGCTCAGTACTCAGGGTGCTGGGTGCTCAGTGCTCGAGGTGCTCGGTGCTCAGTACTCGGGGTGCTGGGTGCTCAGTACTCATGGTGCTGGGTGCTCAGTGCTCAGGGTGCTGGGTGCTCAGTGCTCGGGGTGCTGGGTGCTCAGTGCTGAGGGTGGTGCTGGGTGCTCAGTACTCAGGGTGCTGGGTGCTCAGTGCTCAGGGTGCTGGGTGCTCAGTACTAAGGGTGCTGGGTGCTCAGTGCTCAGGCTGCTGGGTGCTCAGTACTCAGGGTGCTGGGTGCTCAGTGCTCATGGTGATCGGTGCTCAGTACTCAGGGTGCTGGGTGCTCAGTGCTCGGGGTGCTGGGTGCTCAGTACACGGGGTGCTGGGTGCTCTGTACTCAGGGTGCTGGGTGCTCAGTACTCAGGGTGCTGGGTGCTCAGTGCTCGGGGTGCTGGGTGCTCAGTGATCAGGGTGATCTGTGCTCAGTACTCAGGGTGCTGGGTGCTCAGTGCTCAGGGTGCTGGGTGCTCAGTCCTCAGGGTGCTCAGTACTCAGGGTGCTCGGTGCTCAGTGCTCAGTACTCAGGGTGCTCAGTACTCAGGGTGCTGGGTGCTCAGTGCTCGGGGTGCTGGGTGCTCAGTACTCAGGGTGCTGGGTGCTCAGTACTCGGGGTGCTGGGTGCTCAGTACTCAGGGTGCTGGGTGCTCAGTCCTCCGGGTGCTCAGTGCTCAGGGTGCTGGGTGCTCAGTACTCAGGGTGCTGGGTGCTCAGTACTCGGGGTGCTGGGTGCTCAGTGCTCAGGGTGATCGGTGCTCAGTGCTCAGGGTGCTGGGTGCTCAGTCCTCCGGGTGCTCAGTGCTCAGGCTGCTGGGTGCTCAGTACTCAGGGTGCTGGGTGTTCAGTACTCGGGGTGCTGGGTGCTCAGTGCTCAGGGTGCTGGGTGCTCAGTGCTCGGGGTGCTGGGTGCTCAGTGCTCAGGGTGATCGGTGCTCAGTGCTCAGGGTGCTGGGTGCTCAGTCCTCCGGGTGCTCAGTGCTCAGGGTGCTGGGCGCTCAGTACACAGGGTGCTGGGTGCTCAGTGCTCAGGGTGCTGGGTGCTCAGTGCTCAGGGTGCTGGGTGCTCAGTGCTCGGGGTGCTGGGTGCTCAGTGCTCAGGGTGCTGGGTACTCAGTCCTCCGGGTGCTCAGTACTCGGGGTGCTGGGTGCTCAGTACTCAGGGTGCTGGGTGCTCAGTGCTCAGGGTGCTGGGTGCTCAGTGCTCGGGGTGCTGGGTGCTCAGTGCTGAGGGTGGTGCTGGGTGCTCAGTACTCAGGGTGCTGGGTGCTCAGTGCTCAGGGTGCTGGGTGCTCAGTACTAAGGGTGCTGGGTGCTCAGTACTCAGGGTGCTCGGTGCTCAGTACTCAGGGTGCTGGGTGCTCAGTGCTCAGGGTGCTGGGTACTCAGTACTCAGGGTGCTGGGTGCTCAGTACTCAGGGTGCTGGGTGCTCAGTGCTCAGGGTGCTGGGTGCTCAGTGCTCAGGCTGCTGGGTGCTCAGTACTCAGGGTGCTGGGTGCTCAGTGCTCATGGTGATCGGTGCTCAGTACTCAGGGTGCTGGGTGCTCAGTGCTCGGGGTGCTGGGTGCTCAGTACACGGGGTGCTGGGTGCTCTGTACTCAGGGTGCTGGGTGCTCAGTGCTCGGGGTCCTAGGTGCTCAGTGCTCAGGGTGATCGGTGCTCAGTACTCAGCGTGCTGGGTGCTCAGTGCTCAGAGTGTTGGGTGCTCAGTGCTCGGGGTGCTGGGTGCTCAGTACTCAGGGTGCTGGGTGCTCAGTACTCGGGGTGCTGGGTGCTCAGTACTCAGGGTGCTGGGTGCTCAGTCCTCCGGGTGCTCAGTGCTCAGGGTGATCGGTGCTCAGTGCTCAGGGTGCTGGGTGCTCAGTCCTCCGGGTGCTCAGTGCTCAGGGTGCTGGGTGCTCAGTACTCAGGGTGCTGGGTGTTCAGTACTCGGGGTGCTGGGTGCTCAGTGCTCAGGGTGCTGGGTGCTCAGTGCTCGGGGTGCTGGGTGCTCAGTGCTCAGGGTGATCGGTGCTCAGAGCTCAGGGTGCTGGGTGCTCAGTCCTCCGGGTGCTCAGTGCTCAGGGTGCTGGGTGCTCAGTACTCAGGGTGCTGGGTGCTCAGTACTCGGGGTGCTGGGTGCTCAGTGCTCAGGGTGCTGGGTGCTCAGTACTCTGGGTGTTGGGTGCTCAGTACTCAGCGTGCTGGGTGCTCCGTGCTCGGGGTGCTGGCTGCTCAGTGCTCAGGGTGCTCTGTGCTCAGTGCTCAGGTTGCTGGGTGCTCAGTACTCAGGGTGCTGGGTGCTTAGTGCTCGGGGTGCTCGGTGCTCAGTACTCAAGGTGCTGGGTGCTCAGTGCTCAGGGTCCTGGGTGCTCAGTCCTCGGGGTGCTCCGTGCTCAGGGTGCTGGGTGCTCAGTGCTCAGGGTCCTGGGTGCTCAGTGCTCGGGGTGCTGGGTGCTGAGTGCTCAGGGTGCTGGGTGCTCAGTGCTCGGGGTGCTCGGTGCTCAGTGCTCAGTACTCAGGGTGCTCAGTACTCAGGGTGCTGGGTGCTCAGTGCTCGGGGTGCTGGGTGCTCAGTACTCAGGGTGCTGGGTGCTCAGTACTCGGGGTGCTGGGTGCTCAGTACTCAGGGTGCTGGGTGCTCAGTCCTCCGGGTGCTCAGTGCTCAGGGTGCTGGGTGCTCAGTACTCAGGGTGCTGGGTGCTCAGTACTCGGGGTGCTGGGTGCTCAGTGCTCAGGGTGATCGGTGCTCAGTGCTCAGGGTGCTGGGTGCTCAGTCCTCCGGGTGCTCAGTGCTCAGGCTGCTGGGTGCTCAGTACTCAGGGTGCTGGGTGTTCAGTACTCGGGGTGCTGGGTGCTCAGTGCTCAGGGTGCTGGGTGCTCAGTGCTCGGGGTGCTGGGTGCTCAGTGCTCAGGGTGATCGGTGCTCAGTGCTCAGGGTGCTGGGTGCTCAGTCCTCCGGGTGCTCAGTGCTCAGGGTGCTGGGTGCTCAGTACACAGGGTGCTGGGTGCTCAGTGCTCAGGGTGCTGGGTGCTCAGTGCTCAGGGTGCTGGGTGCTCAGTGCTCGGGGTGCTGGGTGCTCAGTGCTCAGGGTGCTGGGTACTCAGTCCTCCGGGTGCTCAGTACTCGGGGTGCTGGGTGCTCAGTACTCAGGGTGCTGGGTGCTCAGTGCTCAGGGTGCTGGGTGCTCAGTGCTCGGGGTGCTGGGTGCTCAGTGCTGAGGGTGGTGCTGGGTGCTCAGTACTCAGGGTGCTGGGTGCTCAGTGCTCAGGGTGCTGGGTGCTCAGTACTAAGGGTGCTGGGTGCTCAGTACTCAGGGTGCTCGGTGCTCAGTACTCAGGGTGCTGGGTGCTCAGTGCTCAGGGTGCTGGGTACTCAGTACTCAGGGTGCTGGGTGCTCAGTGCTCGGGGTCCTAGGTGCTCAGTGCTCAGGGTGATCGGTGCTCAGTACTCAGCGTGCTGGGTGCTCAGTGCTCAGAGTGTTGGGTGCTCAGTACTCAGGGTGCTGGGTGCTCAGTGTGCTGGGTGCTCAGGGTGCTGGGTGCTCAGTGCTCGGGGTGCTGGGTGCTCAGTGCTCAGTGCTCAGGGTGCTGGGTGCTCAGTGCTCAGTGCTCAGGGTGCTGGGTGTTCAGTACTCAGGGTGCTTGGTGCTCAGTGCTCAGGGTGCTGGGTGCTCAGTACTCAGGGTGCTGGGTGCTCAGTGCTCGGGGTGCTGGGTGCTCAGTGATCAGGGTGATCTGTGCTCAGTACTCAGGGTGCTGGGTGCTCAGTGCTCAGGGTGCTGGGTGCTCAGTCCTCAGGGTGCTCAGTACTCAGGGTGCTCGGTGCTCAGTGCTCAGTACTCAGGGTGCTCAGTACTCAGGGTGCTGGGTGCTCAGTGCTCGGGGTGCTGGGTGCTCAGTACTCAGGGTGCTGGGTGCTCAGTACTCGGGGTGCTGGGTGCTCAGTACTCAGGGTGCTGGGTGCTCAGTCCTCCGGGTGCTCAGTGCTCAGGGTGATCGGTGCTCAGTGCTCAGGGTGCTGGGTGCTCAGTCCTCCGGGTGCTCAGTGCTCAGGGTGCTGGGTGCTCAGTACTCAGGGTGCTGGGTGTTCAGTACTCGGGGTGCTGGGTGCTCAGTGCTCAGGGTGCTGGGTGGTCAGTGCTCGGGGTGCTGGGTGCTCAGTGCTCAGGGTGATCGGTGCTCAGTGCTCAGGGTGCTGGGTGCTCAGTCCTCCGGGTGCTCAGTGCTCAGGGTGCTGGGTGCTCAGTACTCAGGGTGCTGGGTGCTCAGTACTCGGGGTGCTGGGTGCTCAGTGCTCAGGGTGCTGGGTGCTCAGTACTCTGGGTGTTGGGTGCTCAGTACTCAGCGTGCTGGGTGCTCCGTGCTCGGGGTGCTGGCTGCTCAGTGCTCAGGGTGCTCTGTGCTCAGTGCTCAGGTTGCTGGGTGCTCAGTACTCAGGGTGCTGGGTGCTTAGTGCTCGGGGTGCTCGGTGCTCAGTACTCAAGGTGCTGGGTGCTCAGTGCTCAGGGTCCTGGGTGCTCAGTCCTCGGGGTGCTCCGTGCTCAGGGTGCTGGGTGCTCAGTGCTCAGGGTCCTGGGTGCTCAGTGCTCGGGGTGCTGGGTGCTGAGTGCTCAGGGTGCTGGGTGCTCAGTGCTCGGGGTGCTCGGTGCTCCGTGCTCAGGGTCCCGGGTGCTCAGTACTCAGGGTGCTGGGTGCTTAGTACTCAGGGTGCTCAGTGCTCAGTACACAGGGTGCTGGGTGCTCAGTGCTCGGGGTGCTGGGTGCTCAGTACTCAGCGTGCTGGGTGCTCAGTACTCAGGGTGCTGGGTGCTCAGTGCTCAGGGTGCTGGGTGCTCAGTGCTCAGGGTGCTGGGTGCTCCGTGCTCGGGGTGCTGGGTTCTCAGTGCTCTGGGTGCTTAGTGCTCAGTACTCAGGGTGCTGGGTGCTCAGTACTCATGGTGCTGGGTGCTCATTCTCAGGGTGCTAGGGGCTCAGTACTCAAGGTGCTGGCTGCTCAGTACTCAGGGTGCTCGGTTCTCATTACTCAGGGTGCTGGGTGCTCATTCTCGGGGTCGTGGGTGCTCAGTGCTCGGGGTGCTGGGTGCTCAGTACTCAGGGTGCTGGGTGCTCAGTACTCAGGGTGCTGGGTGCTCAGTACTCAGGGTGATCTGTTCTCAGTACTCAGGTTGCTGGGTGCTCAGTGCTCGGGGTGCTGGGTGCTCAGTACTAGGGGTGCTCAGTGCTCAGTACTCAGGGTGCTGGGTGCTCAGTACTCAGGGTGCTGGGTGCTCAGTGCTCGAGGTGCTCGGTGCTCAGTACTCGGGGTGCTGGGTGCTCAGTACTCGGGGTGCTGGGTGCTCAGTGCTCAGGGTGCTGGGTGCTCAGTGCTCGGGGTGCTGGGTGCTCAGTGCTGAGGGTGGTGCTGGGTGCTCAGTACTCAGGGTGCTGGGTGCTCAGTGCTCAGGGTGCTGGGTGCTCAGTACTAAGGGTGCTGGGTGCTCAGTACTCATGGTGCTCGGTGCTCAGTACTCAGGGTGCTGGGTGCTCAGTTCTCAGGGTGCTAGGTACTCAGTAATCAGGGTGCTGGGTGCTCAGTACTCAGGGTGCTGGGTGCTCAGTGCTCAGGGTGCTGGGTGCTCAGTGCTCAGGGTGCTGGGTGCTCAGTACTCAGGGTGCTGGGTGCTCAGTGCTCAGGGTGATCGGTGCTCAGTACTCAGGGTGCTCAGTATTCAGCGTGCTGGGTGCTCAGTGCTCAGGGTGCTGGGTGCTCAGTACTCGCGGTGCTGGGTGCTCTGTACTCAGGGTGCTGGATTCTCAGTGCTCGGGGTCCTGGGTGCTCAGTGCTCAGGGTGATCGGTGCTCAGTACTCAGGGTGCTGGGTGCTCAGTGCTCGGGGTGCTGGGTGCTCAGTACTCAGCGTGCTGGGTGCTCAGTACTCAGGGTGCTGGGTGCTCAGTGCTCAGGGTGCTGGGTGCTCAGTGCTCAGGGTGCTGGGAGCTCAGTGATCGGGGTGCTGGGTGCTCAGTACTCAGGGTGCTCAGTGCTCGGGGAGCTTGGTGCTCAGTACTCAGGGTGCTGGGTGCTCAGTTCTCAGTGCTCGGGGTCCTGGGTGCTCCGTGCTCGGGGTGCTGGGTGCTCAGTGCTCTGGGTGCTTAGTGCTCAGTACTCAGGGTGCTGGGTGCTCAGTACTCATGGTGCTGGGTGCTCATTCTCAGGGTGCTAGGGGCTCAGTACTCAGGGTGCTTGGTGCTCAGTACTCAGGGTGCTCGGTTCTCAGTACTCAGGGTGCTGGGTGCTCAGTGCTCGGGGTGCTGGGTGCTCAGTGCTCAGGGTGCTGGGTGCTCAGTGCTCGGGGTGCTCGGTGCTCAGTACTCGCGGTGCTGCGTGCTCAGTACTCGGGGTGCTGGGTGCTCAGTGCTCAGGGTGCTGGGTGCTCAGTGCTCGGGGTGCTGGGTGCTCAGTGCTGAGGGTGGTGCTGGGTGCTCAGTACTCAGGGTGCTGGGTGCTCAGTACTAAGTGTGCTGAGTGCTCAGTACTCAGGGTGCTGGGTGCTCAGTACTCAGGGTGCTGGGTGCTCAGTACTCGGGGTGCTGGGTGCTCAGTGCTCAGGGTGCTGGGTGCTCAGTACTCTGGGTGTTGGGTGCTCAGTACTCAGCGTGCTGGGTGCTCCGTGCTCGGGGTGCTGGCTGCTCAGTGCTCAGGGTGCTCTGTGCTCAGTGCTCAGGTTGCTGGGTGCTCAGTACTCAGGGTGCTGGGTGCTTAGTGCTCGGGGTGCTCGGTGCTCAGTACTCAAGGTGCTGGGTGCTCAGTGCTCAGGGTCCTGGGTGCTCAGTCCTCGGGGTGCTCCGTGCTCAGGGTGCTGGGTGCTCAGTGCTCAGGGTCCTGGGTGCTCAGTGCTCGGGGTGCTGGGTGCTGAGTGCTCAGGGTGCTGGGTGCTCAGTGCTCGGGGTGCTCGGTGCTCCGTGCTCAGGGTCCCGGGTGCTCAGTACTCAGGGTGCTGGGTGCTTAGTACTCAGGGTGCTCAGTGCTCAGTACACAGGGTGCTGGGTGCTCAGTGCTCGGGGTGCTGGGTGCTCAGTACTCAGCGTGCTGGGTGCTCAGTACTCAGGGTGCTGGGTGCTCAGTGCTCAGGGTGCTGGGTGCTCAGTGCTCAGTGTGCTGGGTGCTCCGTGCTCGGGGTGCTGGGTTCTCAGTGCTCTGGGTGCTTAGTGCTCAGTACTCAGGGTGCTGGGTGCTCAGTACTCATGGTGCTGGGTGCTCATTCTCAGGGTGCTAGGGACTCAGTACTCAAGGTGCTGGGTGCTCAGTACTCAGGGTGCTCGGTTCTCATTACTCAGGGTGCTGGGTGCTCATTCTCGGGGTCGTGGGTGCTCAGTGCTCGGGGTGCTGGGTGCTCAGTACTCAGGGTGCTGGGTGCTCAGTACTCAGGGTGCTGGGTGCTCAGTACTCAGGGTGATCTGTTCTCAGTACTCAGGTTGCTGGGTGCTCAGTGCTCGGGGTGCTGGGTGCTCAGTACTAGGGGTGCTCAGTGCTCAGTACTCAGGGTGCTGGGTGCTCAGTACTCAGGGTGCTGGGTGCTCAGTGCTCGAGGTGCTCGGTGCTCAGTACTCGGGGTGCTGGGTGCTCAGTACTCGGGGTGCTGGGTGCTCAGTGCTCAGGGTGCTGGGTGCTCAGTGCTCGGGGTGCTGGGTGCTCAGTGCTGAGGGTGGTGCTGGGTGCTCAGTACTCAGGGTGCTGGGTGCTCAGTGCTCAGGGTGCTGGGTGCTCAGTACTAAGGGTGCTGGGTGCTCAGTACTCATGGTGCTCGGTGCTCAGTACTCAGGGTGCTGGGTGCTCAGTTCTCAGGGTGCTAGGTACTCAGTAATCAGGGTGCTGGGTGCTCAGTACTCAGGGTGCTGGGTGCTCAGTGCTCAGGGTGCTGGGTGCTCAGTGCTCAGGGTGCTGGGTGCTCAGTACTCAGGGTCCTGGGTGCTCAGTGCTCAGGGTGATCGGTGCTCAGTACTCAGGGTGCTCAGTACTCAGCGTGCTGGGTGCTCAGTGCTCAGGGTGCTGGGTGCTCAGTACTCGCGGTGCTGGGTGCTCTGTACTCAGGGTGCTGGATTCTCAGTGCTCGGGGTCCTGGGTGCTCAGTGCTCAGGGTGATCGGTGCTCAGTACTCAGGGTGCTGGGTGCTCAGTGCTCGGGGTGCTGGGTGCTCAGTACTCAGCGTGCTGGGTGCTCAGTACTCAGGGTGCTGGGTGCTCAGTGCTCAGGGTGCTGGGTGCTCAGTGCTCAGGGTGCTGGGAGCTCAGTGATCGGGGTGCTGGGTGCTCAGTACTCAGGGTGCTCAGTGCTCGGGGAGCTTGGTGCTCAGTACTCAGGGTGCTGGGTGCTCAGTTCTCAGTGCTCGGGGTCCTGGGTGCTCCGTGCTCGGGGTGCTGGGTGCTCAGTGCTCTGGGTGCTTAGTGCTCAGTACTCAGGGTGCTGGGTGCTCAGTACTCATGGTGCTGGGTGCTCATTCTCAGGGTGCTAGGGGCTCAGTACTCAGGGTGCTTGGTGCTCAGTACTCAGGGTGCTCGGTTCTCAGTACTCAGGGTGCTGGGTGCTCAGTGCTCGGGGTGCTGGGTGCTCAGTGCTCAGGGTGCTGGGTGCTCAGTGCTCGGGGTGCTCGGTGCTCAGTACTCGCGGTGCTGGGTGCTCAGAACTCGGGGTGCTGGGTGCTCAGTGCTCAGGGTGCTGGGTGCTCAGTGCTCGGGGTGCTGGGTGCTCAGTGCTGAGGGTGGTGCTGGGTGCTCAGTACTCAGGGTGCTGGGTGCTCAGTACTAAGTGTGCTGAGTGCTCAGTACTCAGGGTGCTGGGTGCTCAGTACTCGGGGTGCTCAGTGCTCATGGTGATCGGTGCTCAGTACTCAGGGTGCTGGGTGCTCAGTACTCAGGGTGCTGGGTGCTCAGTGCTCATGGTGATCGGTACTCAGTACTCAGGGTGCTGGGTGCTCAGTGCTCGGGGTGCTGGGTGCTCAGTACTCGGGGTGCTGGGTGCTCAGTGCTCAGGGTGCTGGGTGCTCAGTGCTCGGGGTGCTGGGTGCTCAGTGCTCAGGGTGATCGGTGCTCAGTGATCAGGGTGCTGGGTGTTCAGTCCTCCGGGTGCTCAGTGCTCAGTGTGCTGGGTGCTCAGTACTCAGGGTGCTGGGTGCTCAGTACTCGGGGTGCTGGGTGCTCAGTGCTCTGGGTGCTGGGTGCTCAATACTCTGGGTGTTGGGTGCTCAGTACTCAGGGTGCTGGGTGCTCCGTGCTCGGGGTGCTGGCTGCTCAGTGCTCAGGGTGCTGGGTGCTCAGTGCTCAGGGTGCTGGGTGCTCAGTGCTCAGGGTGCTGGGTGCTCAGTCCTCGGGGTGCTCCGTGCTCAGGGTGCTGGGTGCTCAGTCCTCGGGGTGCTGGGTGCTCAGTACTCAGGGTGCTGGGTGCTCAGTGCTCAGGGTGCTGGGTGCTCAGTGCTCGGGGTGCTGGGTGCTCAGTGCTCAGGGTGATCGGTGCTCAGTGCTCAGGGTGCTGGGTGTTCAGTCCTCCGGGTGCTCAGTGCTCAGGGTGCTGGGTGCTCAGTACTCAGGGTGCTGGGTGCTCAGTACTCGGGGTGCTGGGTGCTCAGTGCTCTGGGTGCTGGGTGCTCAGTACTCTGGGTGTTGGGTGCTCAGTACTCAGGGTGCTGGGTGCTCCGTGCTCGGGGTGCTGGGTGCTCAGTGCTCGGGGTGCTGGGTGCTGAGTGCTCAGGGTGCTGGGTGCTCAGTGCTCGGGGTGCTCCGTGCTCAGGGTCCTGGGTGCTCAGTACTCAGGGTGCTGGGTGCTTAGTACTCAGGGTGCTCAGTGCTCAGTACACAGGGTGCTGGGTGCTCAGTGCTCGGGGTGCTGGGTGCTCAGTGCTCAGTACTCAGGGTGCTGGGTGCTCAGTGCTCGGGGTGCTGGGTGCTCAGTACTCAGCGTGCTGTGTGCTCAGTACTCAGGGTGCTGGGTGCTCAGTGCTCAGGGTGCTGGGTGCTCAGTGCTCAGGGTGCTGGGTGCTCAGTGATCGGAGTGCTGGGTGCTCAGTACTCAGGGTGCTCAGTGCTCGGGGAGCTCGGTGCTCAGTACTCAGGGTGCTGGGTGCTCAGTTCTCAGTGCTCGGGGTCCTGGGTGCTCCGTGCTCGGGGTGCTGGGTTCTCAGTGCTCTGGGTGCTTAGTGCTCTGTACTCAGGGTGCTGGGTGCTCAGTACTCATGGTGCTGGGTGCTCATTCTCAGGGTGCTAGGGGCTCAGTACTCAGGGTGCTGGGTGCTCAGTACTCAGGGTGCTCGGTTCTCAGTACTCAGGGTGCTGGGTGCTCATTCTCGGGGTGCTGGGTGCTCAGTGCTCGGGGTGCTGGGTGCTCAGTACTCAGCGTGCTGGGGGCTCAGTACTCAGGGTGCTGGGTGCTCAGTGCTCGAGGTGCTCGGTGCTCAGTACTCGGGGTGCTGGGTGCTCAGTACTCGGGGTGCTGGGTGCTCAGTGCTCAGGGTGCTGGGTGCTCAGTGCTCGGGGTGCTGGGTGCTCAGTGCTGAGGGTGGTGCTGGGTGCTCAGTACTCAGGGTGCTGGGTGCTCAGTGCTCAGGGTGCTGGGTGCTCAGTACTAAGGGTGCTGGGTGCTCAGTACTCACGGTGCTCGGTGCTCAGTACTCAGGGTGCTGGGTGATCAGTGCTCAGGGTGCTGGTTACTCAGTAATCAGGGTGCTGGGTGCTCAGTACTCAGGGTGCTGGGTGCTCAGTGCTCAGGGTGCTGGGTGCTCAGTGCTCGGGGTGCTGGGTGCTGAGTTCTCAGGGTGCTGGGTGCTCAGTGCTCGGGGTGCTCGGTGCTCAGTGCTCAGGGTCCTGGGTGCTCAGTACTCAGGGTGCTGGGTGCTTAGTACTCAGGGTGCTCAGTGCTCAGTACACAGGGTGCTGGGTGCTCAGTGCTCAGGGTGCTGGGTGCTCAGTGCTCAGTACTCAGGGTGCTGGTTGCTCAGTGCTCGGGGTGCTGGGTGCTCAGTACTCAGCATGCTGGGTGCTCAGTACTCAGGGTGCTGGGTGCTCAGTGCTCAGGGTGCTGGGTGCTCAGTGCTCAGGGTGCTGGGTGCTCAGTTATCGGGGTGCTGGGGGCTCAGTACTCAGGGTGCTCAGTGCTCGGGGAGCTCGGTGCTCAGTATTCAGGGTGCTGGGTGCTCAGTTCTCAGTGCTCGGGGTCCGGGGTGCTCCGTGCTCGGGGTGCTGGGTTCTCAGTGCTCTGGGTGCTTAGTGCTCAGTACTCAGGGTGCTGGGTGCTCAGTATTCATGGTGCTGCGTGCTCATTCTCAGGGTTCTAGGGGCTCAGTACTCAGGGTCCTGGGTGCTCAGTACTCAGGGTGCTCGGTTCTCAGTACTCAGGGTGCTGGGTGCTCATTCTCGGGGTGCTGGGTGCTCAGTGCTCGGGGTGCTGGGTGCTCAGTACTCAGGGTGCTGGGGGCTCAGTACTCAGGGTGCTGGGTGCTCAGTACTCAGGGTGATCTGTTCTCAGTACTCAGGTTGGTGGCTGCTCAGTGCTCGGGGTGCTGGGTGCTCAGTACTCGGGGTGCGCAGTGCTCAGTACTCAGGGTGCTGGGTGCTCAGTACTCAGGGTGCTGGGTGCTCAGTGCTCGAGGTGCTCGGTGCTCAGTACTCGGGGTGCTGGGTGCTCAGTACTCAGGGTGCTGGGTGCTCAGTGCTCAGGGTGCTGGGTGCTCAGTGCTCGGGGTGCTGGGTGCTCAGTGCTGAGGGTGGTGCTGGGTGCTCAGTACTCAGGGTGCTGGGTGCTCAGTGCTCAGGGTGCTGGGTGCTCAGTACTAAGGGTGCTGGGTGCTCAGTACTCAGGGTGCTCGGTGCTCAGTACTCAGGGTGCTGGGTGCTCAGTGCTCAGGGTGCTGGGTACTCAGTACTCAGGGTGCTGGGTGCTCAGTACTCAGGGTGCTGGGTGCTCAGTGCTCAGGGTGCTGGGTGCTCAGTGCTCAGGCTGCTGGGTGCTCAGTACTCAGGGTGCTGGGTGCTCAGTGCTCATGGTGATCGGTGCTCAGTACTCAGGGTGCTGGGTGCTCAGTGCTCGGGGTGCTGGGTGCTCAGTACACGGGGTGCTGGGTGCTCTGTACTCAGGGTGCTGGGTGCTCAGTGCTCGGGGTCCTAGGTGCTCAGTGCTCAGGGTGATCGGTGCTCAGTACTCAGCGTGCTGGGTGCTCAGTGCTCAGAGTGTTGGGTGCTCAGTACTCAGGGTGCTGGGTGCTCAGTGCTCAGTGCTCAGGGTGCTCAGTGCTCAGGGTGCTCAGTGCTCAGGGTGCTGGGTGCTCAGGGTGCTGGGTGCTCAGTGCTCGGGGTGCTGGTTGCTCAGTGCTCAGTGCTCAGGGTGCTGGGTGCTCAGTGCTCAGTGCTCAGGGTGCTGGGTGTTCAGTACTCAGGGTGCTTGGTGCTCAGTGCTCAGGGTGCTGGGTGCTCAGTCCTCCGGGTGCTCAGTGCTCAGGGTGCTGGGTGCTCAGTACTCAGGGTGCTGGGTGCTCAGTACTCGGGGTGCTGGGTGCTCAGTGCTCAGGTTGCTGGGTGCTCAGTACTCTGGGTGTTGGGTGCTCAGTACTCAGCGTGCTGGGTGCTCCGTGCTCGGGGTGCTGGCTGCTCAGTGCTCAGGGTGCTCTGTGCTCAGTGCTCAGGGTGCTGGGTGCTCAATACTCAGGGTGCTGGGTGCTTAGTGCTCGGGGTGCTCGGTGCTCAGTACTCAAGGTGCTGGGTGCTCAGTGCTCAGGGTGCTGGGTGCTCAGTCCTCGGGGTGCTCCGTGCTCAGGGTGCTGGGTGCTCAGTGCTGAGGGTCCTGGGTGCTCAGTGCTCGGGGTGCTGGGTGCTGAGTGCTCAGGGTGCTGGGTGCTCAGTGCTCGGGGTGCTCGGTGCTCAGTGCTCAGGGTCCCGGGTGCTCAGTACTCAGGGTGCTGGGTGCTTAGTACTCAGGGTGCTCAGTGCTCAGTACACAGGGTGCTGGGTGCTCAGTGCTCGGGGTGCTGGGTGCTCAGTACTCAGCGTGCTGGGTGCTCAGTACTCAGGGTGCTGGGTGCTCAGTGCTCAGGGTGCTGGGTGCTCAGTGCTCAGGGTGCTGGGTGCTCCGTGCTCGGGGTGCTGGGTTCTCAGTGCTCTGGGTGCTTAGTGCTCAGTACTCAGGGTGCTGGGTGCTCAGTACTCATGGTGCTGGGTGCTCATTCTCAGGGTGCTAGGGGCTCAGTACTCAAGGTGCTGGGTGCTCAGTACTCAGGGTGCTCGGTTCTCAGTACTCAGGGTGCTGGGTGCTCATTCTCGGGGTGTTGGGTGCTCAGTGCTCGGGGTGCTGGGTGCTCAGTACTCAGGGTGCTGGGTGCTCAGTACTCAGGGTGATCTGTTCTCAGTACTCAGGTTGCTGGGTGCTCAGTGCTCGGGGTGCTGGGTGCTCAGTACTAGGGGTGCTCAGTGCTCAGTACTCAGGGTGCTTGGTGCTCAGTACTCAGGGTGCTGGGTGCTCAGTGCTCGAGGTGCTCGGTGCTCAGTACTCGGGGTGCTGGGTGCTCAGTACTCGGGGTGCTGGGTGCTCAGTGCTCAGGGTGCTGGGTGCTCAGTGCTCGGGGTGCTGGGTGCTCAGTGCTGAGGGTGGTGCTGGGTGCTCAGTACTCAGGGTGCTGGGTGCTCAGTGCTCAGGGTGCTGGGTGCTCAGTACTAAGGGTGCTGGGTGCTCAGTGCTGAGGGTGGTGCTGGGTGCTCTGTACTCAGGGTGCTGGGTTCTCAGTGCTCGGGGTCCTGGGTGCTCAGTGCTCAGGGTGATCGGTGCTCAGTACTCAGGGTGCTGGGTGCTCAGTGCTCGGGGTGCTGGGTGCTCAGTACTCAGCGTGCTGGGTGCTCAGTACTCAGGGTGCTGGGTGCTCAGTGCTCAGGGTGCTGGGTGCTCAGTGCTCAGGGTGCTGGGTGCTCAGTGCTCAGGGTGCTGGGTGCTCAGTGCTCGGGGTGCTCGGTGCTCAGTACTCGCGGTGCTGGGTGCTCAGTACTCGGGGTGCTCGGTGCTCAGTACTCGCGGTGCTGGGTGCTCAGTACTCGGGGTGCTGGGTGCTCAGTGCTCAGGGTGCTGGGTGCTCAGTGCTCGGGGTGCTGGGTGCTCAGTGCTCAGGGTGCTGGGTGCTCAGTGCTCAGGGTGCTGGGTGCTCAGTGCTCGGGCTGCTGGGTGCACAGTGCTCAGGGTGCTGGGTGCTCAGTGCTCGGGGTGCTCGGTGCTCAGTACTCGCGGTGCTGGGTGCTCAGTACTCGGGGTGCTGGGTGCTCAGTGCTCAGGGTGCTGGGTGCTCAGTGCTCGGGGTGCTGGGTGCTCAGTGCTGAGGGTGGTGCTGGGTGCTCAGTACTCAGGGTGCTGGGTGCTCAGTACTAAGTGTGCTGAGTGCTCAGTACTCAGGGTACTGGGTGCTCAGTACTCGGGGTGCTCAGTGCTCATGGTGATCGGTGCTCAGTACTCAGGGTGCTGGGTGCTCAGTACTCAGGGTGCTGGGTGCTCAGTGCTCATGGTGATCGGTGCTCAGTACTCAGGGTGCTGGGTGCTCAGTGCTCGGGGTGCTGGGTGCTCAGTACTCGGGGTGCTGGGTGCTCAGTGCTCAGGGTGCTGGGTGCTCAGTGCTCGGGGTGCTGGGTGCTCAGTGCTCAGGGTGATCGGTGCTCAGTGCTCAGGGTGCTGGGTGTTCAGTCCTCCGGGTGCTCAGTGCTCAGGGTGCTGGGTGCTCAGTACTCAGGGTGCTGGGTGCTCAGTACTCGGGGTGCTGGGTGCTCAGTGCTCTGGGTGCTGGGTGCTCAGTACTCTGGGTGTTGGGTGCTCAGTACTCAGGGTGCTGGGTGCTCCGTGCTCGGGGTGCTGGCTGCTCAGTGCTCAGGGTGCTGGGTGCTCAGTGCTCAGGGTGCTGGGTGCTCAGTGCTCAGGGTGCTGGGTGCTCAGTCCTCGGGGTGCTCCGTGCTCAGGGTGCTGGGTGCTCAGTGCTCAGGGTGCTGGGTGCTCAGTGCTCGGGGTGCTGGGTGCTGAGTGCTCAGGGTGCTGGGTGCTCAGTGCTCGGGGTGCTCCGTGCTCAGGGTCCTGGGTGATCAGTACTCAGGGTGCTGGGTGCTTAGTACTCAGGGTGCTCAGTGCTCAGTACACAGGGTGCTGGGTGCTCAGTGCTCGGGGTGCTGGGTGCTCAGTGCTCAGTACTCAGGGTGCTGGGTGCTCAGTGCTCGGGGTGCTGGGTGCTCAGTACTCAGCGTGCTGTGTGCTCAGTACTCATGGTTCTGGGTGCTCATTCTCAGGGTGCTAGGGGCTCAGTACTCAGGGTGCTGGGTGCTCAGTACTCAGGGTGCTCGGTTCTCAGTACTCAGGGTGCTGGGTGCTCATTCTCGGGGTGCTGGGTGCTCAGTACTCAGCGTGCTGGGGGCTCAGTACTCAGGGTGCTGGGTGCTCAGTGCTCGAGGTGCTCGGTGCTCAGTACTCGGGGTGCTGGGTGCTCAGTACTCGGGGTGCTGGGTGCTCAGTGCTCAGGGTGCTGGGTGCTCAGTGCTCGGGGTGCTGGGTGCTCAGTGCTGAGTGTGGTGTTGGGTGCTCAGTACTCAGGGTGCTGGGTGCTCAGTGCTCAGGGTGCTGGGTGTTCAGTACTAAGGGTGCTGGGTGCTCAGTACTCAGGGTGCTCGGTGCTCAGTACTCAGGGTGCTGGGTGATCAGTGCTCAGGGTGCTCGGTGCTCAGTGCTCAGGGTGCTGGGTGCTCAGTACTCAGGTTGATGGGTGCTCAGTGCTCAGGGTGATCGGTGCTCAGTACTCAGGGTGCTCAGTACTCAGGGTGCTGGGTGCTCAGTGCTCAGGGTGCTGGGTGCTCAGTACTCGGGGTGCTGGGTGCTCTGTACTCAGGGTGCTGGGTGCTCAGTGCTCGGGGTCCTGGGTGCTCAGTGCTCAGGGTGATCAGTGCTCAGTACTCAGGGTGCTGGGTGCTCAGTGCTCGGGGTGCTGGGTGCTCAGTACTCAGCGTTCTGGGTGCTCAGTAATCAGGGCGCTGGGTGCTCAGTGCTCAGGGTGCTGGGTGCTCAGTGCTCAGGGTGCTGGGTGCTCAGTGATCGGGGTGCTGTGTGCTCAGTACTCAGGGTGCTCAGTGCTCGGGGAGCTCGGTGCTCAGTACTCAGGGTGCTGGGTGCTCAGTTCTCAGTGCTCGGGGTCCTGGGTGCTCCGTGCTCGGGGTGCTGGGTGCTCAGTGCTCTGGGTGCTTAGTGCTCAGTACTCAGGGTGCTGGGTGCTCAGTACTCACGGTGCTGGGTGCTCATTCTCAGGGTGCTAGGGGCTCAGTACTCAGGGTGCTTGGTGCTCAGTACTCTGGGTGCTCGGTTCTCAGTACTCAGGGTGCTGGGTGCTCAGTGCTCGGGATGCTGGGTGCTCAGTGCTCAGGGTGCTGGGTGCTCAGTGCTCGGGGTGCTCGGTGCTCAGTACTCGGGGTGCTGGGTGCTCAGTACTCGGGGTGCTGGGTGCTCAGTGCTCAGGGTGCTGGGTGCTCAGTGCTCGGTGTGCTGGGTGCTCAGTGCTGAGGGTGGTGCTGGGTGCTCAGTACTCAGGGTGCTGGGTGCTCAGTGCTCAGGGTGCTGGGTGCTCAGTACTAAGTGTGCTGGGTGCTCAGTACTCAGGGTGCTCGGTGCTCAGTACTCAGGGTGCTGGGTGCTCAGTGCTCAGGGTGCTGGGTACTCAGTACTCAGGGTGCTGGGTGCTCCGTACTCAGGGTGCTGGGTGCCCAGTGCTCAGGGTGCTGGGTGCTCAGTGCTCAGGGTGCTGGGTGCTCAGTACTCAGGGTGCTGGGTGCTAAGTGCTCATGGTGATCGGTGCTCAGTACTCAGGGTGCTGGGTGCTCAGTACTCAGGGTGCTGGGTGCTCAGTGCTCATGGTGATCGGTGCTCAGTACTCAGTGTGCTGGGTGCTCAGTGCTCGGGGTGCTGGGTGCTCAGTACTCGGGGTGCTGGGTGCTCAGTGCTCAGGGTGCTGGGTGCTCAGGGCTCGGGGTGCTGGGTGCTCAGTGCTCAGGGTGCTGGGTGCTCAGTCCTCCGGGTGCTCAGTGCTCAGGGTGCTGGGTGCTCAGTACTCAGGGTGCTGGGTGCTCAGTACTCGGGGTGCTGGGTGCTCAGTGCTCAGGGTGCTGGGTGCTCAGTACTCTGGGTGTTGGGTGCTCAGTACTCAGGGTGCTGGGTGCTCCGTGCTCGGGGTGCTGGCTGCTCAGTGCTCAGGGTGCTGGGTGCTCAGTGCTCAGGGTGCTGGGTGCTCAGTGCTCAGGGTGCTGGGTGCTTAGTGCTCGGGGTGCTTGGTGCTCAGTACTCAAGGTGCTGGGTGCTCAGTACTCGGGGTGCTGGGTGCTCAGTGCTCAGTGTGCTGGGTGCTCAGTGCTCGGGGTGCTGGGTGCTCAGTGCTGAGGGTGGTGCTGGGTGCTCAGTACTCAGGGTGCTGGGTGCTCAGTGCTCAGGGTGCTGGGTGCTCAGTACTAAGTGTGCTGAGTGCTCAGTACTCAGGGTGCTGGGTGCTCAGTACTCGGGGTGCTCACTGCTCATGGTGATCGGTGCTCAGTACTCAGGGTGCTGGGTGCTCAGTACTCAGGGTCCTGGGTGCTCAGTGCTCATGGTGATCGGTGCTCAGTACTCAGGGTGCTGGGTGCTCAGTGCTCGGGGTGCTGGGTGCTCAGTACTCGGGGTGCTGGGTGCTCAGTGCTCAGGGTGCTGGGTGCTCAGTGCTCGGGGTGCTGGGTGCTCAGTGCTCAGGGTGATCGGTGCTCAGTGCTCAGGGTGCTGGGTGTTCAGTCCTCCGGGTGCTCAGTGCTCAGGGTGCTGGGTGCTCAGTACTCAGGGTGCTGGGTGTTCAGTACTCGGGGTGCTGGGTGCTCAGTGCTCTGGGTGCTGGGTGCTCAGTACTCTGGGTGTTGGGTGCTCAGTACTCAGGGTGCTGGGTGCTCCGTGCTCGGGGTGCTGGCTGCTCAGTGCTCAGGGTGCTGGGTGCTCAGTGCTCAGGGTGCTGGGTGCTCAGTGCTCAGGGTGCTGGGTGCTCAGTCCTCGGGGTGCTCCGTGCTCAGGGTGCTGGGTGCTCAGTGCTCAGGGTGCTGGGTGCTCATTGCTCGGGGTGCTGGGTGCTGAGTGCTCAGGGTGCTGGGTGCTCAATGCTCGGGGTACTCCGTGCTCAGGGTCCTGGGTGCTCCGTACTCAGGGTGCTGGGTGCTTAGTACTCAGGGTGCTCAGTGCTCAGTACACAGGGTGCTGGGTGCTCAGTGCTCGGGGTGCTGGGTGCTCAGTGCTCAGTACTCAGGGTGCTGGGTGCTCAGTGCTCGGGGTGCTGGGTGCTCAGTACTCAGCGTGCTGTGTGCTCAGTACTCAGGGTGCTGGGTGCTCAGTGCTCAGGGTGCTGGGTGCTCAGTGCTCAGGGTGCTGGGTGCTCAGTGATCGGGGTGCTGGGTGCTCAGTACTCAGGGTGCTCAGTGCTCGGGGAGCTCGGTGCTCAGTACTCAGGGTGCTGGGTGCTCAGTTCTCAGTGCTCGGGGTCCTGGGTGCTCCGTGCTCGGGGTGCAGGGTTCTCAGTGCTCTGGGTGCTTAGTGCTCAGTACTCAGGGTGCTGGGTGCTCAGTACTCATGGTGCTGGGTGCTCATTCTCAGGGTGCTAGGGGCTCAGTACTCAGGGTGCTGGGTGCTCAGTACTCAGGGTGCTCGGTTCTCAGTACTCAGGGTGCTGGGTGCTCATTCTCGGGGTGCTTGGTGCTCAGTGCTCGGGGTGCTGGGTGCTCAGTACTCAGCGTGCTGGGGGCTCAGTACTCAGGGTGCTGGGTGCTCAGTGCTCGAGGTGCTCGGTGCTCAGTATTCGGGGTGCTGGGTGCTCAGTACTCGGGGTGCTGGGTGCTCAGTGCTCAGGGTGCTGGGTGCTCAGTGCTCGGGGTGCTGGGTGCTCAGTGCTGAGGGTGGTGCTGGGTTCTCAGTACTCAGGGTGCTGGGTGCTCAGTGCTCAGGGTGCTGGGTGCTCAGTACTAAGGGTTCTGGGTGCTCAGTACTCAGGGTGCTCGGTGCTCAGTACTCAGGGTGCTGGGTGATCAGTGCTCAGGGTGCTGGTTACTCAGTAATCAGGGTGCTGGGTGCTCAGTACTCAGGGTGCTGGGTGCTCAGTGCTCAGGGTGCTGGTTGCTCAGTGCTCAGT
The DNA here is from genome assembly GCF_018167655.1 of Microtus oregoni. NCBI lineage: Eukaryota > Metazoa > Chordata > Mammalia > Rodentia > Cricetidae > Microtus > Microtus oregoni. The sequence continues at coordinate 168,986 of NW_024543298.1, forward strand.
GTGCTGGGTGCTCAGTACTCAGGGTGATGGGTGCTCAGTGCTCAGGGTGATCGGTGCGCAGTACTCAGGGCGCTCAGTACTCAGGGTGGTGGGTGCTCAGTGCTCAGGGTGCTGGGTGCTCAGTACTCGGGGTGCTGGGTGCTCTGTACTCAGGGTGCTGGGTGCTCAGTGCTCGGGGTCCTGGGTGCTCCGTGCTCAGGGTGATCGGTGCTCAGTACTCAGGGTGCTGGGTGCTCAGTGCTCGGGGTGCTGGGTGCTCAGTACTCAGCGTTCTGGGTGCTCAGTACTCAGGGTGCTGGGTGCTCAGTGCACAGGGTGCTGGGTGCTCAGTGCTCAGGGTGCTGGGTGCTCAGTGATCGGGGTGCTGGGTGCTCAGTACTCAGGGTGCTCAGTGCTCGGGGAGCTCGGTGCTCAGTACTCAGGGTGCTGGGTGCTCAGTTCTCAGTGCTCGGGCTCCTGGGTGCTCCGTGCTCGGGGTGCTGGGTGCTCAGTGCTCTGGGTGCTTAGTGCTCAGTACTCAGGGTGCTGGGTGCTCAGTACTCACGGTGCTGGGTGCTCATTCTCAGGGTGCTAGGGGCTCAGTACTCAGGGTGCTTGGTGCTCAGTACTCTGGGTGCTCGGTTCTCAGTACTCAGGGTGCTGGGTGCTCAGTGCTCGGGATGCTGGGTGCTCAGTGCTCAGGGTGCTGGGTGCTCAGTGCTCGGGTGCTCGGTGCTCAGTACTCGGGGTGCTGGGTGCTCAGTACTCGGGGTGCTTGGTGCTCAGTGCTCAGGGTGCTGGGTGCTCAGTGCTCGGGGTGCTGGGTGCTCAGTGCTGAGGGTGGTGCTGGGTGCTCAGTACTCAGGGTGCTGGGTGCTCAGTACTAAGTGTGCTGGGTGCTCAGTACTCAGGGTGCTCGGTGCTCAGTACTCAGGGTGCTGGGTGCTCAGTGCTCAGGGTGCTGGGTACTCAGTACTCAGGGTGCTGGGTGCTCCGTACTCAGGGTGCTGGGTGCCCAGTGCTCAGGGTGCTGGGTGCTCAGTGCTCAGGGTGCTGGGTGCTCAGTACTCAGGGTGCTGGGTGCTCAGTGCTCATGGTGATCGGTGCTCAGTACTCAGGGTGCTGGGTGCTCAGTACTCAGGGTGCTGGGTGCTCAGTGCTCATGGTGATCGGTGCTCAGTACTCAGGGTGCTGGGTGCTCAGTGCTCAGGGTGCTGGGTGCTCAGTACTCGGGGTGCTGGGTGCTCAGTGCTCAGGGTGCTGGGTGCTCAGTACTCTGGGTGTTGGGTGCTCAGTACTCAGGGTGCTGGGTGCTCCGTGCTCGGGGTGCTGGCTGCTCAGTGCTCAGGGTGCTGGGTGCTCAGTACTCAGGGTGCTGGGTCCTCAGTGCTCAGGGTGCTGGGTGCTGCGTGCTCGGGGTGCTGGCTGCTCAGTACTCAGGGTGCTGGGTGCTCAGTACTCAGGGTGCTGGGTCCTCAGTGCTCAGGGTGCTGGGTGCTCATTACTCAGTGTGCTCAGTGCTCATGGTGCTGGGTGCTCAGAACTCAGGGTGCTGGGTGCTCAGTACTCAGGGTGCTGGGTGCTCAGTACTCAGGGTGCTTGGTGCTCAGTACTCAGGGTGCTGGGTGCTCAGTGCTCAGGGTGCTCGGTGCTCAGTACTCACGGTGCTGGGTGCTCATTCTCGGGGTGCTGGGTGCTCAGTACTGAGGTTTCTCAGTACTCTGGGTGCTCGGTGCTCAGTACTCATGGTGCTGGGTGCTCAGTACTCAGGGTGCTCGGTGCTCAGTTCTCAGGGTGCTCGGTGCTCAGTGTTTGGGGTGCTGGGTGCGCAGTATTCAGGGTGCTGTGTGCTCAGTGCTCGGGGTGCTCGGTGCTCAGTACTCAGAGTGCTGTGTGCTCAGTACTCGGGGTGCTGGGTGCTCAGTGCTCAGGGTGCTGGGTGCTCAGTGCTCGGGGTACTGGGTGCTCAGTACTCAGGGTCCTGGGTGGTCAGTGCTCAGGTTGCTGGGTGCTCAGTGCTCAGGGTGATCGGTGCTCAGTACTCAGGGTGCTGGGTGCTCAGTGCTCAGGATGCTGGGTGCTCAGTCCTCAGGGTGCTCAGTGCTCAGGGTGCTGGGTGCTCAGTACTCAGGGGGATGGGTGCTCAGTGCTCGGGGTGCTGGGTGCTCAGTGCTCAGGTTGCTGGGTGCTCAGTACTCAGGGTGCTGGGTGCTCAGTATTCGAGGTGCTGGGTGCTCAGTACTCAGGGTGCTGGGTGCTCAGTACTCAGGGTGCTGGGTGCTCAGTACTCAGGGTGCTGGGTGCTCAGTGCTCGGGGTGCTGGGTGCTCAGTGCTCAGTACTCAGGGTGCTGGGTGCTCAGTGCTCGGGGTGCTGGGTGCTCAGTACTCAGCGTGCTGGGTGCTCAGTACTCAGGGTGCTGGGTGCTCAGTGCTCAGGGTGCTGGGTGCTCAGTGCTCAGGGTGCTGGGTACTCAGTGATCGGGGTGCTGGGTGCTCAGTACTCAGGGTGCTCAGTGCTCGGGGAGCTCGGTGCACAGTACTCAGGGTGCTGGGTGCTCAGTACTCAGTGCTCTTGGTCCTGGGTGCTCCGTGCTCGGGGTGCTGGGGGCTCAGTGCTCTGGGTGCTTAGTGCTCAGTACTCAGGGTGCTGGGTGCTCAGTACTCAGGGTGCTGGGTGCTCATTCTCGGGGTGCTGGGTGCTCAGTGCTCAGGGTGCTGGGTGCTCAGTACTCAGGGTGCTGGGGGCTCAGTACTCAGGGTGCTCTGTGCTCAGTACTCAGGGTGCTCGGTTCTCAGTACTCAGGGTGCTGGGTGCTCATTCTCGGGGTGCTTGGTGCTCAGTGCTCGGGGTGCTGGGTGCTCAGTACTCAGGGTGTTGGGGGCTCAGTACTCAGGGTGCTGGGTGCTCAGTACTCAGGGTGATCTGTTCTCAGTACTCAGGGTGCTGGGTGCTTAGTGCTCGGGGTGCTGGGTGCTCAGTACTCGGGGTGCTCAGTGCTCAGTACTCAGAGTGCTGGGTGCTCAGTACTCAGTGTGCTGGGTGCTCAGTACTCAGGGTGCTGGGTGCTCAGTGCTCAGGGTGCTGGGTGCTCAGTGCTCAGGGTGCTAGGTGCTCAGTTATCGGGGTGCTGGGTGCTCAGTACTCAGGGTGCTCAGTGCTCGGGGAGCTCGGTGCTCAGTACACACGGTGCTGGGTGCTCAGTACTCAGAGTGCTCAGTGCTCGGGGAGCTCGGTGCATAGTTCTCAGGGTGCTCGGTGCTCAGTGTTTGGGGTGCTGGGTGCTCAGTACTCAGGGTGATGCGTGCTCAGTGCTCAGGGTGCTGGGTGCTCAGTGCTCAGGGTGCTGGGTGCTCAGTGCTCGGGGTGCCCGGTGCTCAGTGCTCGGGGTGCTGGGTGCTCAGTACTCAGGGTGCTGGGTGCTCAGTGCTCGGGGTGCTGGGTCCTCAGTGCTCAGGGTGCTGGGTGCTCAGTACTCAGGGTGCTGGGTCCTCAGTGCTCAGAGTGCTGGGTGCTCAGTACTCAGTGTGCTCAGTGCTCAGGGTGCTTGGTGCTCAGAACTCAGGGTGCTGGGTGCTCAGTACTCAGGGTGCTGGGTGCTCAGTACTCAGGGTGCTTGGTGCTCAGTACTCAGGGTGCTGGGTGCTCAGTGCTCAGGGTGCTCGGTGCTCAGTACTCATGGTGCTGGGTGCTCATTCTCGGGGTACTGGGTGCTCAGTACTCAGGTTGCTCAGTACTCTGGGTGCTCGGTGCTCAGTACTCATGGTGCTGGGTGCTCAGTACTCAGGGTGCTCGGTGCTCAGTTCTCAGGGTGCTCGGTGCTCAGTGTTTGGGGCGCTGGGTGCTCAGTACTCAGGGTGCTGGGTGCTCAGTGCTCGGGGTGCTCGGTGCTCAGTACTCAGGGTGCTCAGTGCTCAGTACTCAGCGTGCTGTGTGCTCAGTGCTCAGGGTCCTCGGTGCTCAGTACTCAGGGTGCTCAGTGCTCAGTACTCAGCGTGCTTTGTGCTCAGTGCTCAGGGTGCTGGGTGCTCAGTACTCAGGGTGCTGGGTGCTCAGTACTCAGTGCTCAGGATGCTGGGTGCTCAGTGCTCTGGGTGCTCAGTGCTCAGTACTCAGTGCTCAGGGTGATGGGTGCTCAGTGCTCGGGGTGCTCGGTGCTCAGTGCTCAGGGTCCTGGGTGCTCAGTACTCAGGGTGCTGGGTGCTTAGTACTCAGGGTGCTCAGTGCTCAGTACACAGGGTGCTGGGTGCTCAGTGCTCGGGGTGCTGGGTGCTCAGTGCTCAGTACTCAGGGTGCTGGGTGCTCAGTGCTCGGGGTGCTGGGTGCTCAGTACTCAGTGTGCTGGGTGCTCAGTACTCAGGGTGCTGGGTGCTCAGTGCTCAGGGTGCTGGGTGCTCAGTGCTCAGGGTGCTAGGTGCTCAGTTATCGGGGTGCTGGGTGCTCAGTACTCAGGGTGCTCAGTGCTAGGGGAGCTCGGTGCTCAGTACTCACGGTGCTGGGTGCTCAGTACTCAGAGTGCTCAGTGCTCGGGGAGCTCGGTGCATAGTTCTCAGGGTGCTCAGTGCTCAGTGTTTGGGGTGCTGGGTGCTCAGTACTCAGTGCTCAGGATGCTGGGTGCTCAGTGCTCAGGGTGCTGGGTGCTCTTTCTCGGGGTGCTGGGTACTCAGTACTCAGTGCTCAGGATGCTGGGTGCGCAGTGCTCAGGGTGCTGGGTGCTCAGTGCTCAGGGTGCTCAGTGCTCAGTGCTCAGTACTCAGGGTGCTGGGTGCTCAGTACTCAGGGTGCTGGGTCCTCAGTGCTCAGGGTGCTGGGTGCTCATTACTCAGTGTGCTCAGTGCTCAGGGTGCTGGGTGCTCAGAACTCAGGGTGCTGGGTGCTCAGTACTCAGGGTGCTGGGTGCTCAGTACTCAGGGTGCTTGGTGCTCAGTACTCAGGGTGCTGGGTGCTCAGTGCTCAGGGTGCTCGGTGCTCAGTACTCACGGTGCTGGGTGCTCATTCTCGGGGTCCTGGGTGCTCAGTACTGAGGTTTCTCAGTACTCTGGGTGCTCGGTGCTCAGTACTCATGGTGCTGGGTGCTCAGTACTCAGGGTGCTCGGTGCTCAGTTCTCAGGGTGCTCGGTGCTCAGTGTTTGGGGTGCTGGGTGCGCAGTATTCAGGGTGCTGTGTGCTCAGTGCTCGGGGTGCTCGGTGCTCAGTACTCAGAGTGCTGTGTGCTCAGTACTCGGGGTGCTGGGTGCTCAGTGCTCAGGGTGCTGGGTGCTCAGTGCTCGGGGTACTGGGTGCTCAGTACTCAGGGTCCTGGGTGGTCAGTGCTCAGGTTGCTGGGTGCTCAGTGCTCAGGGTGATCGGTGCTCAGTACTCAGGGTGCTGGGTGCTCAGTGCTCAGGATGCTGGGTGCTCAGTCCTCAGGGTGCTCAGTGCTCAGGGTGCTGGGTGCTCAGTACTCAGGGTGATGGGTGCTCAGTGCTCGGGGTGCTGGGTGCTCAGTACTCAGGTTGCTGGGTGCTCAGTACTCAGGGTGCTGGGTGCTCAGTATTCGAGGTGCTGGGTGCTCAGTACTCAGGGTGCTGGGTGCTCAGTACTCAGGGTGCTGGGTGCTCAGTACTCAGGGTGCTGGGTGCTCAGTGCTCGGGGTGCTGGGTGCTCAGTACTCAGCGTGCTGGGTGCTCAGTACTCAGGGTGCTGGGTGCTCAGTGCTCAGGGTGCTGGGTGCTCAGTGCTCAGGGTGCTGGGTACTCAGTGATCGGGGTGCTGGGTGCTCAGTACTCAGGGTGCTCAGTGCTCGGGGAGCTCGGTGCACAGTACTCAGGGTGCTGGGTGCTCAGTACTCAGTGCTCTTGGTCCTGGGTGCTCCGTGCTCGGGGTGCTGGGGGCTCAGTGCTCTGGGTGCTTAGTGCTCAGTACTCAGGGTGCTGGGTGCTCAGTACTCAGGGTGCTGGGTGCTCTTTCTCGGGGTGCTGGGTGCTCAGTGCTCAGGGTGCTGGGTGCTCAGTACTCAGGGTGCTGGGGGCTCAGTACTCAGGGTGCTCTGTGCTCAGTACTCAGGGTGCTGGGTGCTTAGTGCTCGGGGTGCTGGGTGCTCAGTACTCGGGGTGCTCAGTGCTCAGTACTCAGGGTGCTGGGTGCTCAGTACTCAGTGTGCTGGGTGCTCAGTACTCAGGGTGCTGGGTGCTCAGTGCTCAGGGTGCTGGGTGCTCAGTGCTCAGGGTGCTAGGTGCTCAGTTATCGGGGTGCTGGGTGCTCAGTACTCAGGGTGCTCAGTGCTCGGGGAGCTCGGTGCTCAGTACTCACGGTGCTGGGTGCTCAGTACTCAGAGTGCTCAGTGCTCGGGGAGCTCGGTGCATAGTTCTCAGGGTGCTCGGTGCTCAGTGTTTGGGGTGCTGGGTGCTCAGTACTCAGGGTGATGCGTGCTCAGTGCTCAGGGTGCTGGGTGCTCAGTGCTCAGGGGGCTGGGTGCTCAGTACTCAGTGCTCAGGATGCTGGGTGCGCAGTGCTCAGGGTGCTGGGTGCTCAGTGCTCAGGCTGCTCAGTGCTCAGTGCTCAGTACTCAGGGTGCTGGGTGCTCAGTACTCAGGGTGCTGGGTCCTCAGTGCTCAGGGTGCTGGGTGCTCATTACTCAGTGTGCTCAGTGCTCAGGGTGCTGGGTGCTCAGAACTCAGGGTGCTGGGTGCTCAGTACTCAGGGTGCTGGGTGCTCAGTACTCAGGGTGCTTGGTGCTCAGTACTCAGGGTGCTGGGTGCTCAGTGCTCAGGGTGCTCGGTGCTCAGTACTCACGGTGCTGGGTGCTCATTCTCGGGGTGCTGGGTGCTCAGTACTGAGGTTTCTCAGTACTCTGGGTGCTCGGTGCTCAGTACTCATGGTGCTGGGTGCTCAGTACTCAGGGTGCTCGGTGCTCAGTTCTCAGGGTGCTCGGTGCTCAGTGTTTGGGGTGCTGGGTGCGCAGTATTCAGGGTGCTGTGTGCTCAGTGCTCGGGGTGCTCGGTGCTCAGTACTCAGAGTGCTGTGTGCTCAGTACTCGGGGTGCTGGGTGCTCAGTGCTCAGGGTGCTGGGTGCTCAGTGCTCGGGGTACTGGGTGCTCAGTACTCAGGGTCCTGGGTGCTCAGTGCTCAGGTTGCTGGGTGCTCAGTGCTCAGGGTGATCGGTGCTCAGTACTCAGGGTGCTGGGTGCTCAGTGCTCAGGATGCTGGGTGCTCAGTCCTCAGGGTGCTCAGTGCTCAGGGTGCTGGGTGCTCAGTGCTCGGGGTGCTGGGTGCTCAGTACTCAGGGTGCTGAGTGCTCAGTACTCAGGGTGCTGGGTGCTCAGTACTCAGGGTGCTGGGTGCTCAGTGCTCAGTGTGCTGGGTGATCAGTGCTCAGGGTGCTGGGTGCTCAGTGCTCAGGGTGCTGGGTGCTCAGTACTCAGGGTGATGGGTGCTCAGTGCTCGGGGTGCTGGGTGCTCAGTGCTCAGGTTGCTGGGTGCTCAGTACTCAGGGTGCTGGGTGCTCAGTATTCGAGGTGCTGGGTGCTCAGTACTCAGGGTGCTGGGTGCTCAGTACTCAGGGTGCTGGGTGCTCAGTACTCAGGGTGCTGGGTGCTCAGTGCTCGGGGTGCTGGGTGCTCAGTGCTCAGTACTCAGGGTGCTGGGTGCTCAGTGCTCGGGGTGCTGGGTGCTCAGTACACAGCGTGCTGGGTGCTCAGTACTCAGGGTGCTTGGTGCTCAGTGCTCAGGGTGCTGGGTGCTCAGTGCTCAGGGTGCTGGGTGCTCAGTACTCAGCGTGCTGGGTGCTCAGTACTCAGGGTGCTTGGTGCTCAGTGCTCAGTACTCAGGGTGCTCAGTGCTCGGGGAGCTCGGTGCACAGTACTCAGGGTGCTGGGTGCTCAGTACTCAGTGCTCTTGGTCCTGGGTGCTCCGTGCTCGGGGTGCTGGGGGCTCAGTGCTCTGGGTGCTTAGTGCTCAGTACTCAGTGTGCTGGGTGCTCAGTACTCAGGGTGCTGGGTGCTCATTCTCGGGGTGCTGGGTGCTCAGGGTGCTGGGTGCTCAGTACTCAGGGTGCTGGGGGCTCAGTTATCGGGGTGCTGGGTGCTCAGTACTCAGGGTGCTCAGTGCTCGGGGAGCTCGGTGCTCAGTACTCACGGTGCTGGGTGCTCAGTACTCAGAGTGCTCAGTGCTCGGGGAGCTCGGTGCATAGTTCTCAGGGTGCTCGGTGCTCAGTGTTTGGGGTGCTGGGTGCTCAGTACTCAGGGTGATGCGTGCTCAGTGCTCAGGGTGCTGGGTGCTCAGTGCTCAGGGGGCTGGGTGCTCAGTACTCAGTGCTCAGGATGCTGGGTGCGCAGTGCTCAGGGTGCTGGGTGCTCAGTGCTCAGGCTGCTCAGTGCTCAGTGCTCAGTACTCAGGGTGCTGGGTACTCAGTACTCAGGGTGCTGGGTCCTCAGTGCTCAGGGTGCTGGGTGCTCATTACTCAGTGTGCTCAGTGCTCAGGGTGCTGGGTGCTCAGAACTCAGGGTGCTGGGTGCTCAGTACTCAGGGTGCTGGGTGCTCAGTACTCAGGGTGCTTGGTGCTCAGTACTCAGGGTGCTGGGTGCTCAGTGCTCAGGGTGCTCGGTGCTCAGTACTCACGGTGCTGGGTGCTCATTCTCGGGGTGCTGGGTGCTCAGTACTGAGGTTTCTCAGTACTCTGGGTGCTCGGTGCTCAGTACTCATGGTGCTGGGTGCTCAGTACTCAGGGTGCTCGGTGCTCAGTTCTCAGGGTGCTCGGTGCTCAGTGTTTGGGGTGCTGGGTGCGCAGTATTCAGGGTGCTGTGTGCTCAGTGCTCGGGGTGCTCGGTGCTCAGTACTCAGAGTGCTGTGTGCTCAGTACTCGGGGTGCTGGGTGCTCAGTGCTCAGGGTGCTGGGTGCTCAGTGCTCGGGGTACTGGGTGCTCAGTACTCAGGGTCCTGGGTGCTCAGTGCTCAGGTTGCTGGGTGCTCAGTGCTCAGGGTGATCGGTGCTCAGTACTCAGGGTGCTGGGTGCTCAGTGCTCAGGATGCTGGGTGCTCAGTCCTCAGGGTGCTCAGTGCTCAGGGTGCTGGGTGCTCAGTGCTCGGGGTGCTGGGTGCTCAGTACTCAGGGTGCTGAGTGCTCAGTACTCAGGGTGCTGGGTGCTCAGTACTCAGGGTGCTGGGTGCTCAGTGCTCAGTGTGCTGGGTGATCAGTGCTCAGGGTGCTGGGTGCTCAGTGCTCAGGGTGCTGGGTGCTCAGTACTCAGGGTGATGGGTGCTCAGTGCTCGGGGTGCTGGGTGCTCAGTGCTCAGGTTGCTGGGTGCTCAGTACTCAGGGTGCTGGGTGCTCAGTATTCGAGGTGCTGGGTGCTCAGTACTCAGGGTGCTGGGTGCTCAGTACTCAGGGTGCTGGGTGCTCAGTACTCAGGGTGCTGGGTGCTCAGTGCTCGGGGTGCTGGGTGCTCAGTGCTCAGTACTCAGGGTGCTGGGTGCTCAGTGCTCGGGGTGCTGGGTGCTCAGTACACAGCGTGCTGGGTGCTCAGTACTCAGGGTGCTTGGTGCTCAGTGCTCAGGGTGCTGGGTGCTCAGTGCTCAGGGTGCTGGGTGCTCAGTACTCAGCGTGCTGGGTGCTCAGTACTCAGGGTGCTTGGTGCTCAGTGCTCAGTACTCAGGGTGCTCAGTGCTCGGGGAGCTCGGTGCACAGTACTCAGGGTGCTGGGTGCTCAGTACTCAGTGCTCTTGGTCCTGGGTGCTCCGTGCTCGGGGTGCTGGGGGCTCAGTGCTCTGGGTGCTTAGTGCTCAGTACTCAGTGTGCTGGGTGCTCAGTACTCAGGGTGCTGGGTGCTCATTCTCGGGGTGCTGGGTGCTCAGGGTGCTGGGTGCTCAGTACTCAGGGTGCTGGGGGCTCAGTACTCAGGGTGCTCTGTGCTCAGTCCTCAGGGTGCTCGGTTCTCAGTACTCAGGGTGCTGGGTGCTCATTCTCGGGGTGCTTGGTGCTCAGTGCTCGGGGAGCTGGGTGCTCAGTACTCAGGGTGTTGGGGGCTCAGTACTCAGGGTGCTGGGTGCTCAGTACTCAGGGTGATCTGTTCTCAGTACTCAGGGTGCTGGGTGCTTAGTGCTCGGGGTGCTGGGTGCTCAGTACTCGGGGTGCTCAGTGCTCAGTACTCAGGGTGCTGGGTGCTCAGTGCTCGGGGTGCTGGGTGCTCAGTGCTCGGGGTGCTGGGTGCTCAGTACTCGGGGTGCTGGGTGCTCAGTGCTCAGGGTGCTGGGTGCTCAGTGCTCGGGGTGCTGGGTGCTCAGTGCTGAGGGTGCTGGCCGCTCAGTGCTCAGGGTGCTGGGTGCTCAGTACTCAGCGTGCTCGGTGCTCAGTACTCAGGGTGCTCAGTGCTCAGTACTCAGCGTGCTGGGTGCTCAGTGCTCAGGGTGCTCGGTGCTCAGTACTCAGGGTGCTCAGTGCTCAGTACTCAGCGTGCTTTGTGCTCAGTGCTCAGGGTGCTGGGTGCTCAGTACTCAGGGTGATGGGTGCTCAGTACTCAGGGTGCTGGGTGCTCAGTGCTCGGGGTGCTCGGTGATCAGTACTCAGGGTGCTGGGTGCTCAGTGCTCAGGGTGCTGGGTACTCAGTACTCAGGGTGCTGGGTGCTCAGTGCTCAGGGTGCTGGGTGCTCAGTGCTCAGGGTGCTGGGTGCTCAGTGCTCGGGGTGCTGGGTGCTCAGTGCTCGGGGCGCTGGGTGCTCAGTACTCAGGGTGCTGGGTGCTCAGTGCTCAGTGCTCAGTGCTCGGGGTGCTGGGTTCTCAGTGCTCAGGGTGATGGGTGCTCAGTGCTCGGGGTGCTCGGTGCTCAGTGCTCAGGGTCCTGGGTGCTCAGTACTCAGGGTGCTGGGTGCTTAGTACTCAGGGTTTTCAGTGCTCAGTACACAGGGTGCTGGGTGCTCAGTGCTCGGGGTGCTGGGTGCTCAGTGCTCAGTACTCAGGGTGCTGGGTGCTCAGTGTTCGGGGTGCTGGGTGCGCAGTACTCAGCGTGCTGGGTGCTCAGTACTCATGGTGCTGGGTGCTCAGTGCTCAGGGTGCTGGGTGCTCAGTGCTCAGGGTGCTAGGTGCTCAGTGTTTGGGGTGCTGGGTGCTCAGTACTCAGGGTGCTCAGTGCTCGGGGAGCTCGGTGCTCAGTACTCAGGGTGCTGGGGGCTCAGTACTCAGGTTGCTCAGTACTCTGGGTGCTCGGTGCTCAGTAATAATGGTGCTGGGTGCTCAGTACTCAGGGTGCTCGGTGCTCAGTTCTCAGGGTGCTCGGTGCTCAGTTTTTGGGGTGCTGGGTGCTCAGTACTCAGGGTGATGCGTGCTCAGTGCTCAGGGTGCTGATTGCTCAGTGCTCAGGGTGCTCAGTGCTCAGTACTCAGTGCTCAGGATGCTGGGTGCTCAGTGCTCAGGGTGCTGGGTGCTCAGTGCTCGGGGTGCCCGGTGCTCAGTGATCGGGGTGCTGGGTGCTCAGTACTCAGGGTGCTGGGTGCTCAGTGCTCGGGGTGCTGGGTCCTCAGTGCTCAGGGTGCTGGGTTCTCAGTACTCAGGGTGCTGGGTCCTCAGTGCTCAGGGTGCTGGGTGCTCAGTACTCAGTGTGCTCAGTGCTCAGGGTGCTTGGTGCTCAGAACTCAGGGTGCTGGGTGCTCAGTACTCAGGGTGCTGGGTGCTCAGTACTCAGGGTGCTTGGTGCTCAGTACTCAGGGTGCTGGGTGCTCAGTGCTCAGGGTGCTCGGTGCTCAGTACTCATGGTGCTGGGTGCTCATTCTCGGGGTACTGGGTGCGCAGTACTCAGGTTGCTCAGTACTCTGGGTGCTCGGTGCTCAGTACTCATGGTGCTGGGTGCTCAGTACTCAGGGTGCTCGGTGCTCAGTTCTCAGGGTGCTCGGTGCTCAGTGTTTGGGGCGCTGGGTGCTCAGTACTCAGGGTGCTGGGTGCTCAGTGCTCGGGGTGCTCGGTGCTCAGTACTCAGGGTGCTGTGTGCTCAGTACTCGGGATGCTGGGTGCTCATTGCTCAGCGTGCTGGGTGCTCAGTGCTCAGGGTGCTGGGTGCTCAGTGCTCAGGGTGCTGGGTGCTCAGTGCTCAGGGTGCTGGGTGCTCAGTGCTCAGGGTGCTGGGTGCTCAGTGCTCAGGGTGCTGGGTGCTCAGTGCTCGGGGTGCTGGGTGCTCAGTACTCAGGTGCTGGGTGCTTAGTGCTCGGGGTGCCCGGTGCTCAGTACTCGGGGTGCTCAGTGTTCAGTACTCAGGGTGCTGGGTGCTCAGTGCTCAGGGTGCTGGGTGCTCAGTACTCAGGGTGCTGGGTGCTCGGTGCTCAGTACGCTGGGTGCTCAGTACTAAAGGTTCTGGGTGCTCAGTACTCAGGGTGCTCGGTGCTCAGTACTCAGGGTGCTGGGTGCTCAGTGCTCGGGGTGCTGGGTGCTCAGTACTCAGGTTGCTGGGTGCTAAGTGCTCGGGGTGCTTGGTGCTCAGTACGCTGGGTGCTCAGTACTCAGGGTGCTGGGTGCTCAGTACTCAGGGTGCTGTGTGCTTAGTACTCAGGGTGCTGGGTGCTCAGTGCTCGGGGTGCTGGGTGCTCAGTGCTCAGTACTCAGGGTGCTGGGTGCTCAGTGCTCAGGGTGCTGGGTGCTCATTGCTCAGGGTGCTGGTTGCTCAGTGCTCAGGGTGCTGGGTACTCAGTGCTCAGGGTGCTGGGTGCTCAGTGCTCAGGGTGCTGGGTGCTCAGTGCTCAGGGTGCTGGGTGCTCAGTGCTCGGGGTGCTGTGTGCTCAGTGCTCGGGGTGCTGGGTGCTCAGTGCTCGGGGTGCTCGGTGCTCAGTACTCAGGGTGCTGGGTGCTCAGTGCTCTAGGTGCTCAGTACTCAGGGTGCTGTGTGTTCAGTGCTCAGGGTGCTGGGTGCTCAGTACTCAGGGTGCTTGGTGCTTAGTACTCAGGGTGCTGGGTGCTCAGTACTCCGGGTGCTCGGTGCTCAGTGCTCGGGGTGCTCGGTGCTCAGTACTCAGTGCTCAGGGTGCTCAGTGCTCAGTGCTCAGGCTGCTGGGTGTTCAGTACTCAGGGTGCTGGGTGCTCAGTACTCAGGGTGCTGGGTGCTCAGTGCTCGGGGTGCTGGGTGCTCAGAACTCAGGGTGCTGGGTGCTCAGTGCTCGGGGTGCTGGGTGCTCAGTGCTCAGGGTGATCGGTGCTCAGTACTCAGGGTGCTGGGTGCTCAGTGCTCAGGGTGCTGTGTGCTCAGTCCTCAGGGTGCTCAGTGCTCAGGGTTCTGGGTGCTCAGTGCTCGGAGTGCTGGGTGCTCAGTACTCAGGGTGCTGATTGCTCAGTACTCAGGGTGCTGGGTACTCAGTACTCAGGGTGCTGGGTGCTCAGTGCTCAGGGTGCTGGGTGATCAGTGCTCAGGTTGCTGGGTGCTCAGTTCTCAGGGTGCTGGGTGCTCAGTACTCAGGGTGATGGGTGCTCAGTGCTCGGGGTGCAGGGTGCTCAGTGCTCAGGTTGCTGGGTGCTCAGTACTCAGGGTGCTGGGTGCTCAGTATTCGGGGTGCTGGGTGCTCAGTACTCAGGGTGCTGGGTGCTCAGTACTCAGGGTGCTGGGTGCTCAGTACTCAGGGTGCTCAGTGCTCAGTACTCAGTGCTCAGGATGCTGGGTGCTCAGTGCTCAGGGTGCTGGGTGCTCAGTGCTCGGGGTGCCCGGTGCTCAGTGATCGGGGTGCTGGGTGCTCAGTACTCAGGGTGCTGGGTGCTCAGTGCTCGGGGTGCTGGGTCCTCAGTGCTCAGGGTGCTGGGTTCTCAGTACTCAGGGTGCTGGGTCCTCAGTGCTCAGGGTGCTGGGTGCTCAGTACTCAGTGTGCTCAGTGCTCAGGGTGCTTGGTGCTCAGAACTCAGGGTGCTGGGTGCTCAGTACTCAGGGTGCTGGGTGCTCAGTACTCAGGGTGCTTGGTGCTCAGTACTCAGGGTGCTGGGTGCTCAGTGCTCAGGGTGCTCGGTGCTCAGTACTCATGGTGCTGGGTGCTCATTCTCGGGGTACTGGGTGCGCAGTACTCAGGTTGCTCAGTACTCTGGGTGCTCGGTGCTCAGTACTCATGGTGCTGGGTGCTCAGTACTCAGGGTGCTCGGTGCTCAGTTCTCAGGGTGCTCGGTGCTCAGTGTTTGGGGCGCTGGGTGCTCAGTACTCAGGGTGCTGGGTGCTCAGTGCTCGGGGTGCTCGGTGCTCAGTACTCAGGGTGCTGTGTGCTCAGTACTCGGGATGCTGGGTGCTCATTGCTCAGCGTGCTGGGTGCTCAGTGCTCAGGGTGCTGGGTGCTCAGTGCTCAGGGTGCTGGGTGCTCAGTGCTCAGGGTGCTGGGTGCTCAGTGCTCAGGGTGCTGGGTGCTCAGTGCTCAGGGTGCTGGGTGCTCAGTGCTCGGGGTGCTGGGTGCTCAGTACTCAGGTGCTGGGTGCTTAGTGCTCGGGGTGCCCGGTGCTCAGTACTCGGGGTGCTCAGTGTTCAGTACTCAGGGTGCTGGGTGCTCAGTGCTCAGGGTGCTGGGTGCTCAGTACTCAGGGTGCTGGGTGCTCGGTGCTCAGTACGCTGGGTGCTCAGTACTAAAGGTTCTGGGTGCTCAGTACTCAGGGTGCTCGGTGCTCAGTACTCAGGGTGCTGGGTGCTCAGTGCTCGGGGTGCTGGGTGCTCAGTACTCAGGTTGCTGGGTGCTAAGTGCTCGGGGTGCTTGGTGCTCAGTACGCTGGGTGCTCAGTACTCAGGGTGCTGGGTGCTCAGTACTCAGGGTGCTGTGTGCTTAGTACTCAGGGTGCTGGGTGCTCAGTGCTCGGGGTGCTGGGTGCTCAGTTCTCAGTACTCAGGGTGCTGGGTGCTCAGTGCTCAGGGTGCTGGGTGCTCATTGCTCAGGGTGCTGGTTGCTCAGTGCTCAGGGTGCTGGGTACTCAGTGCTCAGGGTGCTGGGTGCTCAGTGCTCAGGGTGCTGGGTGCTCAGTGCTCAGGGTGCTGGGTGCTCAGTGCTCGGGGTGCTGTGTGCTCAGTGCTCGGGGTGCTGGGTGCTCAGTGCTCGGGGTGCTCGGTGCTCAGTACTCAGGGTGCTGGGTGCTCAGTGCTCTAGGTGCTCAGTACTCAGGGTGCTGTGTGTTCAGTGCTCAGGGTGCTGGGTGCTCAGTACTCAGGGTGCTTGGTGCTTAGTACTCAGGGTGCTGGGTGCTCAGTACTCCGGGTGCTCGGTGCTCAGTGCTCGGGGTGCTCGGTGCTCAGTACTCAGTGCTCAGGGTGCTCAGTGCTCAGTGCTCAGGCTGCTGGGTGTTCAGTACTCAGGGTGCTGGGTGCTCAGTACTCAGGGTGCTGGGTGCTCAGTGCTCGGGGTGCTGGGTGCTCAGAACTCAGGGTGCTGGGTGCTCAGTGCTCGGGGTGCTGGGTGCTCAGTGCTCAGGGTGATCGGTGCTCAGTACTCAGGGTGCTGGGTGCTCAGTGCTCAGGGTGCTGTGTGCTCAGTCCTCAGGGTGCTCAGTGCTCAGTGTTCTGGGTGCTCAGTGCTCGGAGTGCTGGGTGCTCAGTACTCAGGGTGCTGATTGCTCAGTACTCAGGGTGCTGGGTACTCAGTACTCAGGGTGCTGGGTGCTCAGTGCTCAGGGTGCTGGGTGATCAGTGCTCAGGTTGCTGGGTGCTCAGTTCTCAGGGTGCTGGGTGCTCAGTACTCAGGGTGATGGGTGCTCAGTGCTCGGGGTGCAGGGTGCTCAGTGCTCAGGTTGCTGGGTGCTCAGTACTCAGGGTGCTGGGTGCTCAGTATTCGGGGTGCTGGGTGCTCAGTACTCAGGGTGCTGGGTGCTCAGTACTCAGGGTGCTGGGTGCTCAGTACTCAGGGTGCTGGGTGCTCAGTGCTCGGGGTGCTCGGTGCTCAGTACGTTGGGAGCTCACTACTCAGGGTGCTGGGTGCTCATTGCTCACGGTGCTGGGTGCTCAGTGCTCAGGGTGCTGGGTGCTCAGTGCTCAGGGTGCTGCGTGCTCAGTGCTCGGGGTGCTGGGTGCTCAGTGCTCAGGGTGCTGGGTGCTCAGTACTCAGGGTGCTGGGTGCTCAGAACTCGGGGTGCTGGGTGCTCAGTACTCAGGGTGCTGGGTGCTCAGTACTCAGGGTGCTGGGTGCTCAGTACTCGGGTGCTGGGTGCTCAGTGCACAGGGTGCTGGGTGCTCAGTGCTCAGGGTGCTGGGTGCTCAGTGCTCGTGGTGCTGGGTGCTCAGTGCTCGGGGTGCTCGGTGCTCAGTACTCCGGGTGCTGGGTGCTCAGTGCTCGGGGTGCTCGGTGCTCAGTACTCAGGGTGCTGGGTGCTCAGTGCTCGGGGTCCTGGGTGCTCAGTGCTCAGTACTCAGGGTGCTGGGTGCTCAGTGCTCAGGGTGCTGTGTGCTCAGTGCTCAGGGTGCTGGGTGCTCAGTGCTCAGGGTGCTGGGTACTCAGTGCTCAGGGTGCTGGGTGCTCAGTACTCAGGGTGCTGGGTGCTCAGTACTCAGGGTGTTGGGTGCTCTGTGCTCGGGGTGCTGGGTGCTCAGTGCTCGGGGTGCTCGGTGCTCAGTACTCAGGGTGCTGGGTGCTCAGTACTCAGGGTGCTGGGTGCTCAGTACTCGGGTGCTGGGTGCTCAGTGCTCAGGGTGCTGGGTGCTCAGTGCTCGGGGTGCTGGGTGCTCAGTGCTCAGTACTCAGGGTGCTGGGTGCTCAGTGCTCGGGGTCCTGGGTGCTCAGTGCTCAGTACTCAGGGTGCTGGGTGCTCAGTGCTCAGGGTGCTGTGTGCTCAGTGCTCAGGGTGCTGGGTGCTCAGTGCTCAGGGTGCTGGGTACTCAGTGCTCAGGGTGCTGGGTGCTCAGTACTCAGGGTGCTGGGTGCTCAGTACTCAGGGTGCTGGGTGCTCAGTGCTCGAGGTGCTCAGAACTCAGGGTGCTATGTGTTCAGTGCTCAGGGTGCTGGGTGCTCAGTACTCAGGGTGCTCGGTGCTTAGTACACAGGGTGCTGGGTGCTCAGTACTCCGGGTGCTGGGTGCTCAGTGCTCGGGGTGCTCGGTGCTCAGTGCTCAAGGTGCTGGGTGCTCAGTACTCAGGGTGCTCATTGCTCAGGGTGCTGGGTGCTCAGTAATCAGGGTGCTGGGTGCTCAGTGCTCAGGGTGCTCGGTGCTCAGTACGTTGGGTGCTCAGTACTTAGCGTGCTGGGTGCTCAGTACTCGGGGTGCTGGGTGCTCATTAATCAGGGTGCTGGGTGCTCAGTACTCAGGGTGCTCAGTGCTTGGGGTGCTGGGTGCTCAGTACACAGGGTGCTCTGTGCTTGGGGTGCTGGGTGCTCAGTACTCAGGGTGCTGGGTGCTCAGTGCTCAGGGTGCTGGGTGCTCAGTACTCAGGGTGCTGGGTGCTCAGTACTCAGGGTGCTGGGTGCTCAGTGCTCGGTGTGCTGGGTACTCAGTGCTCAGGGTGCTGGGTGCTCAGTGCTCGGTGTGCTGGGTACTCAGTGCTCAGGGTGCTCGGTGCTCAGTACGTTGTGTGCTCAGTACTCAGGGTGATGGGTGCTCATTACTCAGGGTGCTGGGTGCTCACTGCTCGGGGTGCTGGGTGCTCAGTGCTCGGGGTGCTGGGTGCTCAGTGCTCGGGGTGCTGGGTGCTCAGTGCTCGGGGTGCTGGGTGCTCAGTGCTCGGGATGCACGGTGCTCTGTACTCAGGGTGCTGGGTGCTCGTTGCTCAGTACGCTGGGTGCTCAGTACTCAGGGTGCTGGGCGCTCAGTACTCAGGGTGCTCGGTGCTCAGTACTCAGGGTGCTGGGTGCTCAGTGCTCGCGGTGCTGGGTGCTCAGTGCTCGTGGTGCTCGGTGCTCAGTACTCAGGGTGCTGGGTGCTCAGTGCTCGGGGTGCTCGGTGCTCAGTACGCTGGGTGCTCAGTACTCAGGGTGCTGGGTGCTCAGTACTCAGGGTGCTCGGTGCTCAGTACTCAGGGTGCTGGGTGCTCAGTGCTCGGGGTGCTGGGTGCTCAGTACTCAGGGTGCTGGGTGCTCAGTGCTCGGTGTGCTCTGTGCTCAGTACGCTGGGTGCTCAGTACTCAGGGTGCTGGGTGCTCAGTACTCAGGGTGCTGGGTGCTCAGTACTCAGGGTGCTGGGTGTTCAGTGCTCGGGGTGCTCGGTGCTCAGTACGCTGGGTGCTCAGTACTCAGGGTGCTGGGTGCTCAGTACTCAGGGTGCTCGGTGCTCAGTACTCAGGGTGCTGGGTGCTCAGTGCTCGGGGTGCTGGGTGCTCAGTACTCAGGGAGCTGGGTGCTCAGTGCTCGGGGTTCTCGGTGCTCAGTGCTCAGTACTCAGGGTGCTGGGTGCTCAGTGCTCAGGGTGCTGGGTGCTCAGTACTCAGGGTGCTGGGTGCTTAGTACTCAGGGTGCTGGGTGCTCAGTGCTCGGGGTGCTGGGTGCTCAGTACTCAGGGTGCTGGGTGCTCTGTGCTCGGGGTGCTCGGTGCTCAGTGCTCAGTACTCAGGGTGCTGGGTGCTCAGTGCTCAGGGTGCTGGGTGCTCAGGACTCAGGGTGCTGGGTGCTTAGTACTCAGGGTGCTGGGTGCTCAGTACTCAGGGTGCTGGGTGCTCAGTACTCAGGGTGCTGGGTGCTTAGTACTCAGGGTGCTGGGTGCTCAGTGCTCAGGGTGCTGGGTGCTCAGTTCTCAGTACTCAGGGTGCTGGGTGCTCAGTGCTCAGGGTGCTGGGTGCTCAGTGCTCAGGGTGCTGGGTGCTCAGTGCTCAGGGTGCTGGGTCCTCAGTGCTCAGGGTGCTGGGTGCTCAGTGCTCAGGGTGCTGGGTGCTCTGTGCTCAGGGTGCTGGGTGCTCAGTGCTCGGGGTGCTGGGTGCTCAGTGCTCGGGGTGCTGGGTGCTCAGTGCTCGGGGTGCTCGGTGCTCAGTACTCAGGGTGCTGGGTGCTCAGTGCTCGAGGTGCTCAGTACTCAGGGTGCTGTGTGTTCAGTGCTCAGGGTGCTGGGTGCTCAGTACTCAGGGTGCTCGGTGCTTAGTACTCGGGGTGCTGGGTGCTCAGTACTCCGGGTGCTGGGTGCTCAGTGCTTGGGGTGCTCGCTGCTCAGTACTCAGTGCTCAGGGTGCTTAGTGCTCAGTGCTCAGTGTGCTGGGTGTTCAGTACTCAGGGTGCTGGGTGCTCAGTACTCAGGGTGCTGGGTGCTCAGTGCTCAGGGTGCTGGGTGCTCAGTACTCAGGGTGCTGGGTGCTCAGTGCTCAGGGTGCTGGGTGCTCAGTGCTCATTGTGCTCGGTGCTCAGTACTCGGGGTGCTGGGTGCTCATTCTCGGGGTGCTGGGTGCTCAATGCTCGGGGTGCTGGGTGCTCAGTACTCAGGGTGCTGGGTGCTCAGTTCTCAGGGTGCTGGGCGCTCAGTACTCAGGGTGCTGGGTGCTCAGTGCTCAGGGTGCTGGGTGCTCAGTACTCAGGGTGCTGGGTGCTCAGTGCTCAGGGTGCTGGGTGCTCAGTACTCAGGGTGATGGGATCTCAGTGCTCAGGGTGCTCGGTGCTCAGTACTCAGGGTGCTCAGTACTCAGGGTGCTGGGTGCTCAGTGCTCAGGGTGCTTGGTGCTCAGTACTCAGGGTGCTGGGTGCTCAGTGCTCGGGGTGCTGGGTGCTCAGTGCTCAGGGTGATCGGTGCTCAGTACTCAGTGTGCTGGGTGATCAGTGCTCAGGGTGCTGGGTGCTCAGTCCTCAGGGTGCTCAGTGCTCAGGGTGCTGTGTGCTCAGTGCTCGGGGTGCTCGGTGCTCAGTGCTCGAGGTGCTGGGTGCTCATTCTCGGGGTGTTGGGTGCTCTGTGCTCGGGGTGCTCTGTGCTCAGTGCTCGGGGTGCTGGGTGCTCAGTACTCAGGGTGCTGGGTGCTCAGTGCTCAGGGTGCTGGGTACTCAGTGCTCAGGGTGCTCGGTGCTCAGTACTCGGTGTGCTGGGTGCTCATTCTCGGGGTGCTGGGTGCTCAGTGCTCAGGGTGGTGGGTGCTCAGTACTCAGGGTGTTGGGTGCTCAATGCTCAGGGTGCGGGGTGCTCAGTATTCAGAGTGCTGGGAGCTCAGTGCTCAGGGTGATCGGTGCTCAGTACTCAGGGTGCTCAGTACTCAGGGTGCTGGGTGCTCAGTACTCAGGTTGCTTGGTGCTCAGTACTCAGGGTGCTGGGTGCTCAGTGCTCGGGGTGCTGGGTGCTCAGTGCTCAGGGTGATCGGTGCTCAGTACTCAGTGTGCTGGGTGCTCAGTGCTCAGGGTGCTGGGTGCTCACTCCTCAGGGTGCTCAGTGCTCAGGGTGCTGGGTGCTCAGTGCTCGGGGTGCTCGGTGCTCAGTGCTCGAGGTGCTGGGTGCTCATTCTCGGGGTGCTTGGTGCTCAGTGCTCGGGGTGCTGGGTGCTCAGTGCTCGGGGTGCTGGGTGCTCAGTACTCAGGGTGCTGGGTGCTCAGTGCTCAGGGTGCTGGGTACTCAGTGCTCAGGGTGCTCGGTGCTCAGTACTCGGGGTGCTGGGTGCTCATTCTCGGGGTGCTGGGTGCTCAGTGCTCGGGGTGCTGGGTGCTCAGTACTCAGGGTGCTGGGTGCTCAGTGCTCAGGGTGCTGGGTGCTCAGTACTCAGGGTGCTGGGTGCTCAGTGCTCAGGGTGCTGGCTGCTCAGTACTCAGGGTGCTGGGTGCTCAATGCTCAGGGTGCTGGGTGCTCAGTACTCAGGGTGCTCGGAGCTCAGTGCTCAGGGTGATCGGTGCTCAGTACTCAGGGTGCTCAGTACTCAGGGTGCTGGGTGCTCAGGGCTCAGGGTGCTGGGTGCTCAGTACACAGGGTGCTGGGTGCTCAGTGCTCGGGGTGCTGGGTGCTCAGTGCTCAGGGAGATCGGTGCTCAGTACTCAGGGTGCTGGGTGCTCAGTGCTCAGGGTGCTGGGTGCTCAGTCCTCAGGGTGCTCTGTGCTTAGTACTCAGGGTGCTGGGTGCTCAGTACTCCGGGTGCTGGGTGCTCAGTGCTTGGGGTGCTCAGTGCTCAGTACTCAGTGCTCAGGGTGCTCAGTGCTCAGTGCTCTGGGTGCTGGGTGTTCAGTACTCAGGGTGCTGGGTGCTCAGTACTCGGGGTGCTGGGTGCTCAGTACTCAGGGTGCTGGGTGCTCAGTAGTCAGGGTGCTGGGTGCTCAGTACTCGGGTGCTGGGTGCTCAGGGCTCAGGGTGCTGGGTGCTCAGTGCTCGGGGTGCTGGGTGCTCAGTGCTCAGTACTGAGGGTGCTGGGTGCTCAGTGCTCGGGGTGCTGGGTGCTCATTGCTCAGTACTCAGGGTGGTGGGTACTCAGTGCTCAGGGTGCTGGGTGCTCAGTACTCAGGGTGCTGGGTGCTCAGTACTCAGGGTGCTCTGTGCTTGGGGTGCTGGGTGCTCAGTACTCAGGGTGGTGGGTGCTCAGTGCTCAGGGTGCTGGGTGCTCAGTACTCAGGGTGCTCGGTGCTCAGTACTCAGGGTGCTGGGTGCTCAGTACTCGGTGTGCTGGGTACTCAGTGCTCAGGGTGCTGGGTGCTCAGTGCTCGGTGTGCTGGGTACTCAGTGCTCAGGGTGCTCGGTGCTCAGTACGTTTTGTGCTCAGTACTCAGGGTGCTGGGTGCTCATTACTCAGGGTGCTGGGTGCTCACTGCTCGGGGTGCTGGGTGCTCAGTGCTCGGGGTGCTGGGTGCTCAGTGCTCGGGGTGCTGGGTGCTCAGTGCTCGGGGTGCTGGGTGCTCAGTGCTCAGGATGCACGGTGCTCTGTACTCAGGGTGCTGGGTGCTCGTTGCTCAGTACGCTGGGTGCTCAGTACTCAGGGTGCTGGGCGCTCAGTACTCAGGGTGCTCGGTGCTCAGTACTCAGGGTGCTGGGTGCTCAGTGCTCGCGGTGCTGGGTGCTCAGTGCTCGTGGTGCTCGGTGCTCAGTACTCAGGGTGCTGGGTGCTCAGTGCTCGGTGTGCTCGGTGCTCAGTACGCTGGGTGCTCAGTACTCAGGGTGCTGGGTGCTCAGTACTCAGGTTGCTGGGTGCTTAGTACTCAGGGTGCTGGGTGCTCAGTGCTCGGGGTGCTCGGTGCTCAGTACGCTGGGTGCTCAGTACTCAGGGTGCTGGGTGCTCAGTACTCAGGGTGCTCGGTGCTCAGTACTCAGGGTGCTGGGTGCTCAGTGCTCGGGGTGCTGGGTGCTCAGTACTCAGGGTGCTGGGTGCTCAGTGCTCGGTGTGCTCTGTGCTCAGTACGCTGGGTGCTCAGTACTCAGGGTGCTGGGTGCTCAGTACTCAGGGTGCTGGGTGCTCAGTACTCAGGGTGCTGGGTGCTCAGTGCTCGGGGTGATCGGTGCTCAGTACGCTGGGTGCTCAGTACTCAGGGTGCTGGGTGCTCAGTACTCAGGGTGCTCGGTGCTCAGTACTCAGGGTGCTGGGTGCTCAGTGCTCGGGGTGCTGGGTGCTCAGTACTTAGGGAGCTGGGTGCTCAGTGCTCGGGGTTCTCGGTGCTCAGTGCTCAGTACTCAGGGTGCTGGGTGCTCAGTGCTCAGGGTGCTGGGTGCTCAGTACTCAGGGTGCTGTGTGCTTAGTACTCAGGTTGCTGGGTGCTCAGTGCTCGGGGTGCTGGGTGCTCAGTACTCAGGGTGCTGGGTGCTCTGTGCTCGGGGTGCTCGGTGCTCAGTGCTCAGTACTCAGGGTGCTGGGTGCTCAGTGCTCAGGGTGCTGGGTGCTCAGGACTCAGGGTGCTGGGTGCTTAGTACTCAGGGTGCTGGGTGCTCAGTACTCAGGGTGCTGGGTGCTCAGTACTCAGGGTGCTGGGTGCTTAGTACTCAGGGTGCTGGGTGCTCAGTGCTCAGGGTGCTGGGTGCTCAGTGCTCAGTACTCAGGGTGCTGGGTGCTCAGTGCTCAGGGTGCTGGGTGCTCAGTGCTCAGGGTGCTGGGTGCTCAGTGCTCAGGGTGCTGGGTCCTCAGTGCTCAGGGTGCTGGGTGCTCAGTGCTCAGGGTGCTGGGTGCTCAGTGCTCAGGGTGCTGGGTGCTCAGTGCTCGGGGTGCTGGGTGCTCAGTGCTCGGGGTGCTGGGTGCTCAGTGCTCGGGGTGCTCGGTGCTCAGTACTCAGGGTGCTGGGTGCTCAGTGCTCGAGGTGCTCAGTACTCAGGGTGCTGTGTGTTCAGTTCTCAGGGTGCTGGGTGCTCAGTACTCAGGGTGCTCGGTGCTTAGTACTCAGGGTGCTGGGTGCTCAGTACTCCGGGTGCTGGGTGCTCAGTGCTTGGGGTGCTCGCTGCTCAGTACTCAGTGCTCAGGGTGCTTAGTGCTCAGTGCTCAGGGTGCTGGGTGTTCAGTACTCAGGGTGCTGGGTGCTCAGTACTCAGGGTGCTGGGTGCTCAGTGCTCAGGGTGCTGGGTGCTCAGTACTCAGGGTGCTGGGTGCTCAGTGCTCAGGGTGCTGGGTACTCAGTGCTCATTGTGCTCGGTGTTCAGTACTCGGGGTGCTGGGTGCTCATTCTCGGGGTGCTGGGTGCTCAATGCTCGGGGTGCTGGGTGCTCAGTACTCAGGGTGCTGGGTGCTCAGTTCTCAGGGTGCTGGGCGCTCAGTACTCAGGGTGCTGGGTGCTCAGTGCTCAGGGTGCTGGGTGCTCAGTACTCAGGGTGCTGGGTGCTCAGTGCTCAGGGTGCTGGGTGCTCAGTACTCAGGGTGATGGGATCTCAGTGCTCAGGGTGATCGGTGCTCAGTACTCAGGGTGCTCAGTACTCAGGGTGCTGGGTGCTCAGTGCTCAGGGTGCTTGGTGCTCAGTACTCAGGGTGCTGGGTGCTCAGTGCTCGGGGTGCTGGGTGCTCAGTGCTCAGGGTGATCGGTGCTCAGTACTCAGTGTGCTGGGTGATCAGTGCTCAGGGTGCTGGGTGCTCAGTCCTCAGGGTGCTCAGTGCTCAGGGTGCTGTGTGCTCAGTGCTCGGGGTGCTCGGTGCTCAGTGCTCGAGGTGCTGGGTGCTCATTCTCGGGGTGCTGGGTGCTCAGTGCTCGGGGTGCTCTGTGCTCAGTGCTCGGGGTGCTGGGTGCTCAGTACTCAGGGTGCTGGGTGCTCAGTGCTCAGGGTGCTGGGTACTCAGTGCTCAGGGTGCTCGGTGCTCAGTACTCGGTGTGCTGGGTGCTCATTCTCGGGGTGCTGGGTGCTCAGTGCTCAGGGTGGTGGGTGCTCAGTACTCAGGGTGCTGGGTGCTCAATGCTCAGGGTGCGGGGTGCTCAGTACTCAGGGTGCTGGGAGCTCAGTGCTCAGGGTGATCGGTGCTCAGTACTCAGGGTGCTCAGTACTCAGGGTGCTGGGTGCTCAGTACTCAGGTTGCTTGGTGCTCAGTACTCAGGGTGCTGGGTGCTCAGTGCTCGGTGTGCTGGGTGCTCAGTGCTCAGGGTGATCGGTGCTCAGTACTCAGTGTGCTGGGTGCTCAGTGCTCAGGGTGCTGGGTGCTCACTCCTCAGGGTGCTCAGTGCTCAGGGTGCTGGGTGCTCAGTGCTCGGGGTGCTCGGTGCTCAGTGCTCGAGGTGCTGGGTGCTCATTCTCGGGGTGCTTGGTGCTCAGTGCTCGGGGTGCTGGGTGCTCAGTGCTCGGGGTGCTGGGTGCTCAGTACTCAGGGTGCTGGGTGCTCAGTGCTCAGGGTGCTGGGTACTCAGTGCTCAGGGTGCTCGGTGCTCAGTACTCGGGGTGCTGGGTGCTCAGTACTCAGGGTGCTGGGTGCTCAGTGCTCAGGGTGCTGGGTGCTCAGTACTCAGGGTGCTGGGTGCTCAATGCTCAGGGTGCTGGGTGCTCAGTACTCAGGGTGCTCGGAGCTCAGTGCTCAGGGTGATCGGTGCTCAGTACTCAGGGTGCTCAGTACTCAGGGTGCTGGGTGCTCAGGGCTCAGGGTGCTGGGTGCTCAGTACACAGGGTGCTGGGTGCTCAGTGCTCGGGGTGCTGGGTGCTCAGTGCTCAGGGAGATCGGTGCTCAGTACTCAGGGTGCTGGGTGCTCAGTGCTCAGGGTGCTGGGTGCTCAGTCCTCAGGGTGCTCAGTGCTCAGGGTGCTGGGTGCTCAGTGCTCAGGGATCTCGGTGCTCAGTACTCAGGGTGCTGAGTGCTCAGTACTCAGGGTGCTGGGTGCTCAGTACTCAGGGTGCTGGGTGCTCAGTGCTCAGGGTGCTGGGTGATCAGTGCTCAGGGTGCTGGGTGCTCAGTGCTCAGGGTGCTGGGTGCTCAGTACTCAGGGTGCTGGGTGCTCAGTGTTCGGGGTGCTGGGTGCTCAGTGCTCAGGGTGCTGGGTGCTCAGTGCTCAGGGTGCTGGGTGCTCAGTACTCAGGGTGCTCTGTGCTTAGTACTCAGGGTGCTGGGTGCTCAGTACTCCGGGTGCTGGGTGCTCAGTGCTTGGGGTGCTCAGTGCTCAGTACTCAGTGCTCAGGGTGCTCAGTGCTCAGTGCTCTGGGTGCTGGGTGTTCAGTACTCAGGGTGCTGGGTGCTCAGTACTCGGGGTGCTGGGTGCTCAGTACTCAGGGTGCTGGGTGCTCAGTAGTCAGGGTGCTGGGTGCTCAGTACTCGGGTGCTTTGTGCTCAGGGCTCAGGGTGCTGGGTGCTCAGTGCTCGGGGTGCTGGGTGCTCAGTGCTCAGTACTGAGGGTGCTGGGTGCTCAGTGCTCGGGGTGCTGGGTGCTCATTGCTCAGTACTCAGGGTGGTGGGTGCTCAGTGCTCAGGGTGCTGTGTGCTCAGTGCTCAGGGTGCTGGGTGCTCAGTGCTCAGGGTGCTGGGTACTCCGTGCTCAGGGTGCTGGGTGCTCAGTACTCAGGGTGCTGGGTGCTCAGTACTCAGGGTGCTGGGTGCTCTGTGCTCGGGGTGCTGGGTGCTCAGTGCTCGCGGTGCTGGGTGCTCAGTGCTCTGGGTGCTCGTTGCTCAGTGCTCGCGGTGCTGGGTGCTCAGTGCTCGGGGTGCTGGGTGCTCAGTGCTCGGGGGCTGGGTACTCAGTGCTCGGGGTGCTCGGTGCTCAGAGCTCAGGGTGCTCGGTGCTCAGTACGTTGTGTGCTCAGTACTCAGGGTGCTGGGTGCTCAGTGCTCAGGGTGCTGGGTGGTCAGTGCTCAGGTTGCTGGGTGCTCAGTGCTCAGGGTGCTGGGTGCTCAGTGCTCAGTGTGCTGGGTGTCGGGGTGCTTTGTGCTCAGTACTCAGGGTGCTGGGTGCTCAGTACTCATGGTGCTGGGTGCTCAGTGCTCGGGTTGCTGGGTGCTCAGTGCTCGGGGTGCTGGGTGCTCAGTGCTCGGGGTGCTGTGTGTTCAGTGCTCAGAGTGCTTTGTGCTCAGTACTCAGGGTTCTCATTGCTCAGGGTGCTGGGTGCTCAGTACTCAGGGTGCTGGTTGCTCAGTACTCAGGGTGCTCAGTGCTCAGTACTCAGGGTGCTCGGTGCTCAGGGTGCTGGGTGCTCAGTGCTCGGGGTGCTCGGTGCTCAGTACTCAGGGTGCTGGGTGCTCAGTGCTCAGGGTGCTGGGTGCTCAGTGCTCAGGGTGCTGGGTGCTCAGTGCTCAGGGTGCTGGGTGCTCAGTACTCAGGGTGCTTGGTGCTCGGGGTGCTGGGTGCTCAGTGCTCGGGGTGCTCGGTGCTCAGTACTCGGTGTGCTCAGTGCTCAGTACTCAGGGTGCTGGGTGCTCAGTGCTCAGGTTGCTGGGTGCTCAGTACTCAGGGTGCTGGGAGCTCGGTGCTCAGTACGCTGGGTGCTCAGTACTCAGGTTGCTGGGTGCTCAGTACTCAGGGTGCTCGGTGCTCAGTACTCAGGGTGCTGGCTGCTCAGTGCTCGGGGTGCTGGGTGCTCAGTACTCAGGGTGCTGGGTGCTCAGTGCTCGGGGTGCTCGGTGCTCAGTACGCTGGGTGCTCAGTACTCAGGGTGCTGGGTGCTCAGTGCTCGGGGTGCTTGGTGCTCAGTACTCAGGGTGCAGGGTGCTCAGTGCTCAGGGTGCTCAGTGCTCAGTACTCAGGGTGCTCGGTGCTCAGTGCTCAGGGTGCTCAGTGCTCAGTACTCAGGGTGCTCAGTGCTCTGGGTGCTGGGTGCTCAGTGCTCAGGGTGCTGGGTGCTCAGTGCTCAGGGTGCTGGGTGCTCAGTACTCAGGGTGCTCAGTGCTCAGGGTGCTGGGTGCTCAGTGCTCGGGGTGCTGGGTACTCAGTGCTCAGTACACAGGGAGCTGGGTGATCAGTGCTCGGGGTGCTGGGTCCTCAGTGCTCAGTACTCAGGGTGCTGGGTGCTCAGTGCTCGGGGTGCTGGATGCTCAGTACTCAGGGTGCTGGGTGCTCAGTGCTCAGCGTGCTGGGTTCTCAGTACTCAGCGTGCTGGGTGCTCAGTGCTCAGGGTGCTGGGTGCTCAGTACTCAGTGTGCTGGGTGCTTAGTACTCAGGGTGCTCGGTCCTCACCCTGAGTACTGAGCACCCAGCACCCTGAGTACTGAGCACTGAGCACCCTGAGCACTGAGCACCCAGCACCCTGATCACTGAGCACCCAGCATCCTGAGCACTGAGTACTGAGCACCCAGCACCCTGAGCACTGAGCACCCAGTACCCTGAGCACTGAGCACCCAGCACCCTGAGTACTGAGCACCCAGCACCCCAAACAATGAGCACCGAGCACCCTGAGATCTGAGCACCGAGCACCCTGAGCACTGAGCACCCAGCACAATGAGTACTGAGCATCAAGCACCCTGAGCACTGAGCACCCAGCACCCTGAGCACTGAGCACACAGCACCCTGAGCCCTGAGCACCCAGCACCCTGAGCACTGAGCACCCAGCACCCTGAGTACTGAGCACCCAACGTACTGAGCACCGAGCACCCCGAGCACTGAGCACCCAGCACCCTGAGTACTGAGCACCCAGCACACCGAGCACTGAGCACCCAGCACCCTGAGTACTGAGCACCGAGCACCCTGAGTACTGATCACACAGCACCCCGAGCACTGAGCACCCAGCACCCAGAGTACTGAGCACCCAGCACTGAGCACCCAGCACCCTGAGTACTGAGCACCCAGCACCCTGAGAACTGAGCACCGAGCACCCCGAGCACTGAGCACCGGGCACCCCGAGCACTGAGCACCCAGCACCCTGAGTACTGAGCACCCAGCACCCTGAGTACTGAGCACTGAGCACCCTGAGCACTGAGCACCCAGCACCCTGAGCAATGAGCACCCAGCATCCTGAGCACTGAGTACTGAGCACCCAGCACCCTGAGCACTGAGCACCCAGCACCCTGAGCACTGAGCACCCAGCACCCTGAGTACTGAGCACCCAGCACCCCAAACACTGAGCACCGAGCACCCTGAGAACTGAGCACTGAGCACCCTGAGTACAGAGCACCCAGCACCATGAATACTGAGCACCGAGTACCCAGAGTACTGAGCAACCTGAGTACTGAGCACCCAGCACCCCGAGAATGAGCACACAGCACCATGAGTACTGAGCACCGAGCACCCTGAGCACTGAGCAGACAGCACCCTGAGTACTGAGCACCAAGCACCCTGAGTACTAAGCACCCAGTACCCTGAGTTCTGAGCACCCAGCACCCTGAGCACTGAGCACACTGAGTACTGAGCAACCAGCACCCTGAGCACTGAGCACCCAGCACACCGAGCACTGAGGACCCAGCAGCACGAGCACTGAGCAGGCAGCACCCTGATTACTGAGCACCCAGCACCCTGAGCACTGAGGACCCAGCACCCCGAGCACTGAGCACCCAGCACGCTGAGTACTGAGCACTGAGCACCCAGCACCCTGAGTACTGAGCACCCAGCACCCCGAGCACTGAGCACCGAGCACCCTGATTACTGAGCACCCAGCACCCTGAGCACTGAGCACGGAGCACCCCGAAGACTGAGCACCCAGCACCGCTAGCACTGAGCAACCAGCACCTTGAGTACTGAGCACCGAGCACCCCGAGCACTGAGCACCCAGCACCCTAAGTACTGAGCACCCAGCACCCTGAGCACTGAGCACCCAGCACCCCGAGCACTGAGCACCCAGCACCCTGAGTACTGAGCACCCAGCACCCCGAGCACTGAGCACCCAGCACCCTGAGCACTGAGCACCCAGCACCCTGAGTACTGAGCACCGAGCACCCTGAGCACTGAGCACCCAGCACCCTGAGTACTGAGCACCCAGCACCCTGAGTACTGAGCACTGAGCAAACTGAGCACTGAGCACCCAGCACCCCGATCACTGAGCACCCAGCACCCTGAGTACTGAGCACTCAGCACCCTGAGTACTGAGCACCGAGCACCCCGAGCACTGAGCACCCAGCACCCTGAGCACGGAGCACCCCGAGGACTGAGCACCCAGCACCCTGAGTACTGAGCACCCAGCACCCTGAGTACTGAGCACTGAGCACACTGAGCACTGAGCAACCAGCACCCTGAGCACTGAGCACCCCGCATCCTGAGCACTGAGTACTGAGCACCCAGCACCCCGAGCACTGAGCACCCAGCACCCCGAGCACTGAGCACCCAGCACTGAGCACCCAGCACCCCAAGCACTGAGCACCCAGCACTGAGCACAAAGCACCCTGAGTACTGAGCACCGAACACCCCGAGCACTGAGCACCCAGCACCCCGAGTACTGAGCACCCAGCACCCTGAGTACTGAGCACTGAGCACTGAGCACCCTGAGCACTGAGCACCCAGCATCCTGAGCACTGAGTACTGAGCACACAGCACCCTAAGCACTGAGCACCCAGCACCCTGAGCACTGAGCACCCAGCACCCTGAGTACTGAGCACCCAGCACCCCGAGCACTGAGCACCCAGCACCCCGAGCACTGAGCACTGAGCACCCTGAGTACTGAGCACTGAGCACCCTTAGTACTGAGCACCGATCACCCTGAGTACTGAGCACCCAGCACCCTGAGCACTGAGCTCCGAGCACCCCGAGGACTGAGCACCCAGCACCGTGAGCACTGAGCACCCAGCAACTTGAGTACTGAGCACCGAGAACCCCGAGCACTGAGCACCCAGCACCCTAAGTACTGAGCACCCAGCACCCTGAGCACTGAGCACCCAGCACCCCGAGCACTGAGCACCCAGCACCCTGAGTACTGAGCACCCAGCACCCTGAGTACTGAGCACCCAGCATTCCGAGCACTGAGCACCCAGCACCCTGAGCACTGAGCACCCATCACCCTGAGTACTGAGCACCCAGCACCCCGAGCACTGAGCACCCAGCACCCTGAGTAATGAGCACACAGCACCCTGAGTACTGAGCACTGAGCACCCTGAGCACTGAGCACCCAGCACCCTGAGCACTGAGCACCCTGAGGACTGAGCACCCAGCACCCTGAGTACTGAGAACCCAGCATCCTGAGTACTGAGCACCGATCACCCTGAGCACTGATCACCCAGCAACCCGAGCACTGAGCACCCAGCACCCTGAGTACTGAGCACCCTGAGTACTGAGCACCCAGCACCCCGAGCACTGAGCACCCAGCACCCTGAGTACTGAGCACCCTGAGTACTGAGCACCCAGCACCCTGAGCACTGAGCACCCAGCACCCTGAGTACTGAGCACCCAGCACCCTGAGTACTTAGCACCCAGAACCCTGAGCACTGAGCACCCAGCACCCTGAGTACTGAGCACCGAGCACCCTGAGTACAGAGCACCCAGCACCAAGAGTACTGAGCACCGAGCATCCTGAACACTGAGCACCGAGCACCCCGAGCACTGAGCATCCAGCACCCTGAGTACTGAGCACCCAGCACCAAGAGTACTGAGCACCGAGCACCCCGAGCACTGAGCACCCAACACCCTGAGAAATGAGCACCCAGCACCCCGAGTACTGAGCACCCAGCACCGTGAGTACTGAGCACCCAGCACCCTGAGTACTGAGCACCCAGCACCCTGAGCACTGAGCACAAAGCACGCTGAGTACTGAGCACTGAGCACCCTAAGTACTGAGCACCAAGGTCCCTGAGCACTGAGCACCCAGCACCCTGAGTACTGAGCACCCAACGTACTGAGCATCGAGCACCCCGAGCACTGAGCACCCAGGACCCTGAGTACTGAGCACCCAGCACCCCGAGCACTGAGCACCCAGCACCCTGAGTACTGAGCACCGAGCACCCTGAGTACTGAGCACCCAGCACCCCGAGCACTGAGCACCCAGCACCCCGAGCACTGAGCACCCAGCACTGAGCACCCAGCACCCTGAGTACTGAGCACCCAGCACCCTGAGTACTGAGCACCGAGCACCCCGAGCATTGAGCACCCAGCACCCTGAGTACTGAGCACCCAGCACCCCGAGCACTGAGCACCCAGCACCCCGAGCACTGAGCACCCAGCACTGAGCACCCAGCACCCCAAGCACTGAGCACCCAGCACTGAGCACAAAGCACCCTGAGTACTGAGCACCGAACACCCCGAGCACTGAGCACCCAGCACCCCGAGTACTGAGCACCCAGCACCCTGAGTACTGAGCACTGAGCACTGAGCACCCTGAGCACTGAGCACCCAGCATCCTGAGCACTGAGTACTGAGCACACAGCACCCTAAGCACTGAGCACCCAGCACCCTGAGCACTGAGCACCCAGCACCCTGAGTACTGAGCACCCAGCACCCCGAGCACTGAGCACCCAGCACCCCGAGCACTGAGCACTGAGCACCCTGAGTACTGAGCACTGAGCACCCTTAGTACTGAGCATCGATCTCCCCGAGCACTGAGCACCCAGCACCCTAAGTACTGAGCACCCAGCACCCTGAGCACTGAGCACCCAGCACCCCGAGCACTGAGCACCCAGCACCCTGAGTACTGAGCACCCAGCACCCTGAGTACTGAGCACCCAGCATTCCGAGCACTGAGCACCCAGCACCCTGAACACTGAGCACCCATCACCCTGAGTACTGAGCACCCAGCACCCCGAGCACTGAGCACCCAGCACCCTGAGTAATGAGCACACAGCACCCTGAGTACTGAGCACTGAGCACCCTGAGCACTGAGCACCCAGCACCCTGAGCACTGAGCACCCTGAGGACTGAGCACCCAGCACCCTGAGTACTGAGAACCCAGCACCCCGAGCACTGAGCACCCAGCACCCTGAGTACTGAGCACCCTGAGTACTGAGCACCCAGCACCCTGAGCACTGAGCACCCAGCACCCTGAGTACTGAGCACCCAGCACCCTGAGTACTTAGCACCCAGAACCCTGAGCACTGAGCACCCAGCACCCTGAGTACTGAGCACCGAGCACCCTGAGTACAGAGCACACAGCACCAAGAGTACTGAGCACCGAGCATCCTGAACACTGAGCACCGAGCACCCCGAGCACTGAGCATCCAGCACCCTGAGTACTGAGCACCCAGCACCAAGAGTACTGAGCACCGAGCACCCCGAGCACTGAGCACCCAACACCCTGAGAAATGAGCACCCAGCACCCCGAGTACTGAGCACCCAGCACCGTGAGTACTGAGCACCCAGCACCCTGAGTACTGAGCACCCAGCACCCTGAGAACTGAGCACAAAGCACGCTGAGTACTGAGCACTGAGCACCCTAAGTACTGAGCACCAAGGTCCCTGAGCACTGAGCACCCAGCACGCTGAGTACTGAGCGCTGAGCACCCTGAGTACTGAGCACCGAGCACCCTGAGTACTGAGCACCCAGCAACCTGAGCACTGGGCAGCCAGCAACCTGAGCACTGAGCACCCAGCACCGCGAGCACTGAGCACCCAGCACCCTGAGTACTGAGCACCCAGCACCCTGAGTACTGAGCACTCAGCACCCTGAGTACTGAGCACCGAGCACCGAGCACCCCGAGCACTGAGCACCCAGCACCCTCAGCACTGAGCACCCTGAGGACTGAGCACCCAGCACCCTGAGTACTGAGCACCCAGCATCCTGAGTACTGAGCACCGATCACCCTGAGCACTGAGCACCCAGCAACCCGAGCACTGAGCACCCAGCACCCTGAGTACTGAGCACCCTGAGTACTGAGCCCCCAGCACCCCGAGCACTGAGCACCCAGCACCCTGAGTACTGAGCACCCTGAGTACTGAGCACGAAGCTCCCTGAGTACTGAGCACCCTGAGTACTGAGCACCCAGCACCCTGAGCACTGAGCACCCAGCACCCTGAGTACTGAGCACCCAGCACCCTGAGCACTGAGCAACCAGCACCCTGAGTAATGAGCACCCAGCACCCTGAGTACTTAGCACCCAGCACGCTGAGCACTGAGCACCCAGCACCCTGAGTACTGAGCACCGAGCACCCTGAGCACTGAGCACAAAGCACGCTGAGTACTGAGCACCCTGAGTACTGAGCACCAAGGACCCTGAGCACTGAGCACCCAGCGTGCTGAGTACTGAGTGCTGAGCACCCTGAGTACTGAGCACCGAGCACCCTGAGTACTGAGCACCCAGCACACTGAGCACTGAGCAGCCAGCACCCTGAGCACTGAGCACCCAGCACCCCGAGCACTGAGCACCCAGCACCCTGAGTACTGAGCACCCAGCACCCTGAGTACTGAGCACTCAGCAGCCTGAGTACTGAGCACCGAGCACCCCGAGCACTGAGCACCCAGCACCCTGAGCACTGAGCACCCTGAGGACTGAGCACCCAGCACCCTGTGTACTGAGCACCCAGCATCCTGAGTACTGAGCACCGATCAACCTGAGCACTGAGCACCCAGCAACCCGAGCACTGAGCACCCAGCACCCTGAGTACTGAGCACCCTGAGTACTGAGCACCCAGCAACCCGAGCACTGAGCACCCAGCACCCTGAGTACTGAGCACCCTGAGTACTGAGCACCCAGCAACCCGAGCACTGAGCACCCAGCACCCTGAGCACTGAGTACCCAGCACCCTGAGCACTGAGCACCCAGCACCCTGAGTACTGAGCACCCAACGTACTGAGCATCGAGCACCCCGAGCACTGAGGACCCAGGACCCTGAGTACTGAGCACCCAGCACCCCGAGCACTGAGCACCCAGCACCCTGAGTACTGAGCACCGAGCACCCTGAGTACTGAGCACCCAGCACCCCGAGCACTGAGCACCCAGCACCCCGAGCACTGAGCACCCAGCACTGAGCACCCAGCACCCTGAGTACTGAGCACCCAGCACCCTGAGTACTGAGCACCGAGCACCCCGAGCATTGAGCACCCAGCACCCTGAGTACTGAGCACCCAGCACCCCGAGCACTGAGCACCCAGCACTGAGCACCCAGCACCCCAAGCACTGAGCACCCAGCACTGAGCACAAAGCACCCTGAGTACTGAGCACCGAACACCCCGAGCACTGAGCACCCAGCACCCCGAGTACTGAGCACCCAGCACCCTGAGTACTGAGCACTGAGCACTGAGCACCCTGAGCACTGAGCACCCAGCATCCTGAGCACTGAGTACTGAGCACACAGCACCCTAAGCACTGAGCACCCAGCACCCTGAGCACTGAGCACCCAGCACCCTGAGTACTGAGCACCCAGCACCCCGAGCACTGAGCACCCAGCACCCCGAGCACTGAGCACTGAGCACCCTGAGTACTGAGCACTGAGCACCCTTAGTACTGAGCACCGATCACCCTGAGTACTGAGCACCCAGCACCCTGAGCACTGAGCTCCGAGCACCCCGAGGACTGAGCACCCAGCACCGTGAGCACTGAGCACCCAGCAACTTGAGTACTGAGCACCGAGAACCCCGAGCACTGAGCACCCAGCACCCTAAGTACTGAGCACCCAGCACCCTGAGCACTGAGCACCCAGCACCCCGAGCACTGAGCACCCAGCACCCTGAGTACTGAGCACCCAGCACCCTGAGTACTGAGCACCCAGCATTCCGAGCACTGAGCACCCAGCACCCTGAGCACTGAGCACCCATCACCCTGAGTACTGAGCACCCAGCACCCCGAGCACTGAGCACCCAGCACCCTGAGTAATGAGCACACAGCACCCTGAGTACTGAGCACTGAGCACCCTGAGCACTGAGCACCCAGCACCCTGAGCACTGAGCACCCTGAGGACTGAGCACCCAGCACCCTGAGTACTGAGAACCCAGCATCCTGAGTACTGAGCACCGATCACCCTGAGCACTGATCACCCAGCAACCCGAGCACTGAGCACCCAGCACCCTGAGTACTGAGCACCCTGAGTACTGAGCACCCAGCACCCCGAGCACTGAGCACCCAGCACCCTGAGTACTGAGCACCCTGAGTACTGAGCACCCAGCACCCTGAGCACTGAGCACCCAGCACCCTGAGTACTGAGCACCCAGCACCCTGAGTACTTAGCACACAGAACCCTGAGCACTGAGCACCCAGCACCCTGAGTACTGAGCACCGAGCACCCTGAGTACAGAGCACCCAGCACCAAGAGTACTGAGCACCGAGCATCCTGAACACTGAGCACCGAGCACCCCGAGCACTGAGCATCCAGCACCCTGAGTACTGAGCACCCAGCACCAAGAGTACTGAGCACCGAGCACCCCGAGCACTGAGCACCCAACACCCTGAGAAATGAGCACCCAGCACCCCGAGTACTGAGCACCCAGCACCGTGAGTACTGAGCACCCAGCACCCTGAGTACTGAGCACCCAGCACCCTGAGCACTGAGCACAAAGCACGCTGAGTACTGAGCACTGAGCACCCTAAGTACTGAGCACCAAGGTCCCTGAGCACTGAGCACCCAGCACCCTGAGTACTGAGCACCCAACGTACTGAGCATCGAGCACCCCGAGCACTGAGCACCCAGGACCCTGAGTACTGAGCACCCAGCACCCCGAGCACTGAGCACCCAGCACCCTGAGTACTGAGCACCGAGCACCCTGAGTACTGAGCACCCAGCACCCCGAGCACTGAGCACCCAGCACCCCGAGCACTGAGCACCCAGCACTGAGCACCCAGCACCCTGAGTACTGAGCACCCAGCACCCTGAGTACTGAGCACCGAGCACCCCGAGCATTGAGCACCCAGCACCCTGAGTACTGAGCACCCAGCACCCCGAGCACTGAGCACCCAGCACCCCGAGCACTGAGCACCCAGCACTGAGCACCCAGCACCCCAAGCACTGAGCACCCAGCACTGAGCACAAAGCACCCTGAGTACTGAGCACCGAACACCCCGAGCACTGAGCACCCAGCACCCCGAGTACTGAGCACCGAGCACCCTGAGTACTGAGCACTGAGCACTGAGCACCCTGAGCACTGAGCACCCAGCATCCTGAGCACTGAGTACTGAGCACACAGCACCCTAAGCACTGAGCACCCAGCACCCTGAGCACTGAGCACCCAGCACCCTGAGTACTGAGCACCCAGCACCCCGAGCACTGAGCACCCAGCACCCCGAGCACTGAGCACTGAGCACCCTGAGTACTGAGCACTGAGCACCCTTAGTACTGAGCATCGATCACCCCGAGCACTGAGCACCCAGCACCCTAAGTACTGAGCACCCAGCACCCTGAGCACTGAGCACCCAGCACCCCGAGCACTGAGCACCCAGCACCCTGAGTACTGAGCACCCAGCACCCTGAGTACTGAGCACCCAGCATTCCGAGCACTGAGCACCCAGCACCCTGAACACTGAGCACCCATCACCCTGAGTACTGAGCACCCAGCACCCCGAGCACTGAGCACCCAGCACCCTGAGTAATGAGCACACAGCACCCTGAGTACTGAGCACTGAGCACCCTGAGCACTGAGCACCCAGCACCCTGAGCACTGAGCACCCTGAGGACTGAGCACCCAGCACCCTGAGTACTGAGAACCCAGCACCCCGAGCACTGAGCACCCAGCACCCTGAGTACTGAGCACCCTGAGTACTGAGCACCCAGCACCCTGAGCACTGAGCACCCAGCACCCTGAGTACTGAGCACCCAGCACCCTGAGTACTTAGCACCCAGAACCCTGAGCACTGAGCACCCAGCACCCTGAGTACTGAGCACCGAGCACCCTGAGTACAGAGCACACAGCACCAAGAGTACTGAGCACCGAGCATCCTGAACACTGAGCACCGAGCACCCCGAGCACTGAGCATCCAGCACCCTGAGTACTGAGCACCCAGCACCAAGAGTACTGAGCACCGAGCACCCCGAGCACTGAGCACCCAACACCCTGAGAAATGAGCACCCAGCACCCCGAGTACTGAGCACCCAGCACCGTGAGTACTGAGCACCCAGCACCCTGAGTACTGAGCACCCAGCACCCTGAGCACTGAGCACAAAGCACGCTGAGTACTGAGCACTGAGCACCCTAAGTACTGAGCACCAAGGTCCCTGAGCACTGAGCACCCAGCACGCTGAGTACTGAGCGCTGAGCACCCTGAGTACTGAGCACCGAGCACCCTGAGTACTGAGCACCCAGCAACCTGAGCACTGGGCAGCCAGCAACCTGAGCACTGAGCACCCAGCACCGCGAGCACTGAGCACCCAGCACCCTGAGTACTGAGCACCCAGCACCCTGAGTACTGAGCACTCAGCACCCTGAGTACTGAGCACCGAGCACCGAGCACCCCGAGCACTGAGCACCCAGCACCCTCAGCACTGAGCACCCTGAGGACTGAGCACCCAGCACCCTGAGTACTGAGCACCCAGCATCCTGAGTACTGAGCACCGATCACCCTGAGCACTGAGCACCCAGCAACCCGAGCACTGAGCACCCAGCACCCTGAGTACTGAGCACCCTGAGTACTGAGCCCCCAGCACCCCGAGCACTGAGCACCCAGCACCCTGAGTACTGAGCACCCTGAGTACTGAGCACGAAGCTCCCTGAGTACTGAGCACCCTGAGTACTGAGCACCCAGCACCCTGAGCACTGAGCACCCAGCACCCTGAGTACTGAGCACCCAGCACCCTGAGCACTGAGCAACCAGCACCCTGAGTAATGAGCACCCAGCACCCTGAGTACTTAGCACCCAGCACGCTGAGCACTGAGCACCCAGCACCCTGAGTACTGAGCACCGAGCACCCTGAGCACTGAGCACAAAGCACGCTGAGTACTGAGCACCCTGAGTACTGAGCACCAAGGACCCTGAGCACTGAGCACCCAGCGTGCTGAGTACTGAGTGCTGAGCACCCTGAGTACTGAGCACCGAGCACCCTGAGTACTGAGCACCCAGCACACTGAGCACTGAGCAGCCAGCACCCTGAGCACTGAGCACCCAGCACCCCGAGCACTGAGCACCCAGCACCCTGAGTACTGAGCACCCAGCACCCTGAGTACTGAGCACTCAGCAGCCTGAGTACTGAGCACCGAGCACCCCGAGCACTGAGCACCCAGCACCCTGAGCACTGAGCACCCTGAGGACTGAGCACCCAGCACCCTGTGTACTGAGCACCCAGCATCCTGAGTACTGAGCACCGATCAACCTGAGCACTGAGCACCCAGCAACCCGAGCACTGAGCACCCAGCACCCTGAGTACTGAGCACCCTGAGTACTGAGCACCCAGCAACCCGAGCACTGAGCACCCAGCACCCTGAGTACTGAGCACCCTGAGTACTGAGCACCCAGCACCCTGAGTACTGAGCACCCTGAGTACTGTGCACCCAGCACCCTGAGCACTGAGCACCCAGCACCCTGAGTACTGAGCACCCAGCACCCTGAGCACTGAGTACCCAGCACCCTGAGTACTGAGCACCCAGCACCCTGAGTACTTAGCACCCAGCACGCTGAGCACTGAGCACCCAGCACCCTGAGTACTGAGCACCGAGCACCCTGAGTACTGAGCACCCAGCACCCTGAGTACTGAGCACCCAGCACCCTGAGTACTGAGCACCGAGCACCCCGAGTACTGAGCACCCAGCACCCTGAGTACTGAGCACCCTGAGTACTGAGCACCCAGCACCCTGAGCACTGAGCACCCAGCACCCTGAGTACTGAGCACCCAGCACTCCGAGCACTGAGCACCCAGCACCCTGAGCACTGAGCACCCAGCACCCTGAGTACTGAGCACCCAGCACCCCGAGCACTGAGCACCCAGCACCCTGAGTAATGAGCACCCAGCACCCTGAGTACTGAGCACTGAGCACACTGAGCACCGAGCACCCAGCACCCTGAGCACTGAGCACCCTGAGGACTGAGCACCCAGCACCCTGAGTACTGAGCACCCAGCATCCTGAGTACTGAGCACCGATCAACCTGAGCACTGATCACCCAGCAACCCGAGCACTGAGCACCCAGCACCCTGAGTACTGAGCACCCTGAGTACTGAGCACCCAGCACCCCGATCACTGAGCACCCAG
The DNA here is from genome assembly GCF_018167655.1 of Microtus oregoni. Lineage (NCBI taxonomy): Eukaryota > Metazoa > Chordata > Mammalia > Rodentia > Cricetidae > Microtus > Microtus oregoni. Next base: position 208,064 of record NW_024543298.1, read on the forward strand.
CACCCTGAGTACTGAGCACCCTGAGTACTGAGCACCCAGCACCCTGAGTACTGAGCACCCTGAGTACTGAGCACCCAGCACCCTGAGCACTGAGCACCCAGCACCCTGAGTACTGAGTACCCAGCACCCTGAGCACTGAGCACCCAGCACCCTGAGTACTGAGCACCCAGCACCCTGAGTACTTAGCAGCCAGCACCCTGAGCACTGAGCACCCAGCACCCTGAGTACTGAGCACCAAGCACCCTGAGTACTGAGCACGCAGCACCCTGAGTACTGAGCAACGAGCACCCCGAGAACTGAGCACCCAGCACCCTGAGAACTGAGCACTAAGCACCCAGAGCGCTGAGCACCCAGCACCCCAAGCACGGAGCACCCAGTACCAAGAGCACTGATTTCTGAGCACCCACCACCCTGATTACTGAGCACCGAGCTCCCCGAGCACTGAGCACCCTGAGTACTGAGCACCCCGGACCCCAATCACAGAGCACCCAGCACCCTCAGCACTGAGCACCCAGCACCCCGAGCACTGAGCACCCAGCACCCTGAGTACTGAGCACCCTGAGGACTGAGCACCGTTCACCCTGAGCAATGAGCACCCAGCACCCTGAGTACTGAGCACACAGCACCCTGCGTACTGAGCACCGAGCAACCCGAGCACTGAGCACCCAGCACCCTGAGCACTGAGCACCCAGCACCCTGAGTACTGAGCACCCAGCACCCTGAGTACTGAGCACCCAGCACCCTGAGCACTGAGCACCCAGCTCCCTGAGTACTGAGCACCCAGCACCCTGAGTACTGAGCACCCAGCACCCTGAGAACTGAGCACCCAGCACCCTGAGTACTGAACACCCAGCACCCTGAGTACTGAGCACCGAGCACCCCGAGTACTGAGCACAAAGCACCCCGAGCACTGAGCGCCCAGCACCCTGAGCACTGAGCACCCAGCACCCCAAGCACTGAGCACCCAGCACCCTGAGTACTGAGCACCGAGCACCCTGAGCACTGAGCACCCAGCACCCTGAGTACTGAGCACCAAGCACCAAGAGTACTGAGCACCGAGCATCCTGAGCACTGAGCACCGAGCACCCCGAGCACTGAGCACCCAGCACCCTGAATACTGAGCACCCAGCACCAAGAGTACTGAGCACCGAGCACCCCGAGCACTGAGCACCCAGCACCCTGAGTAATGAGCACCCAGCACCCCGAGTACTGAGCACCCAGCACCGTGAGTACTGAGCACCCAGCACCCTGAGTACTGAGCACCCAGCACCGTGAGCACTGAGCACAAAGCACGCTGAGTACTGAGCACTGAGCACCCTGAGTACTGAGCACCAAGGACCCTGAGCACTGAGCATCCAGCACGCTGAGTACTGAGCACTGAGCACCCTGAGTACTGAGCACCGAGCACCCTGAGTACTGAGCACCCAGCACCCTGAGTACTGAGCAGCCAGCACCCTGAGCACTGAGCACCAAGCACCCCGAGCACTGAGCACCCAGCACCCTGAGTACTGAGCACCCAGCACCCTGAGTACTGAGCACCCAGCACGCTGAGTACTGAGCACCCAGCACCCTGAGTACTGAGCACTGAGCAATGAGCACCCAGCACCCTGAGTACTGAGCACCCAGCACCCTGAGTACTGAGCACTGAGCACTGAGCACCCTGAGCACTGAGCACCCAGCACCCCGAGCACTGAGCACTGAGCACCCTGAGTACTGAGCACTGAGCACCCTTAGTACTGAGCACCGAGCACCCTGAGTACTGAGCAACCAGTACCCTGAGCACTGAGCACGGAGCACCCCGAGGACTGAGCACCCAGCACCGTGAGCACTGAGCACCCAGCACCTTGAGTACTGAGCACCGAGCACCCCGAGCACTGAGCACACAGCACCCTAAGTACTGAGCACCCAGCACCCTGAGCACTGAGCACCCAGCACCCCGAGCACTGAGCACCCAGCACCCTGAGTACTGAGCACCCAGCACCCTGAGTACTGAGCACCCAACGTACTGAGCATCGAGCACCCCGAGCACTGAGCACCCAGCACCCTGAGTACTGAGCACCCAGCACCCCGAGCACTGAGCACCCAGCACCCTGAGTACTGAGCACCGAGCACCCTGAGTACTGAGCACCCAGCACCCCGAGCACTGAGCACCCAGCACCCCGAGCACTGAGCACCCAGCACTGAGCACCCAGCACCCTGAGTACTGAGCACCCAGCACCCTGAGTACTGAGCAACGAGCAGCCCGAGCATTGAGCACCCAGCACCCTGAGTACTGAGCACCCAGCACCCCGAGCACTGAGCACCCAGCACCCCGAGCACTGAGCACCCAGCACTGAGCACCCAGCACCCCGAGCACTGAGCACCCAGCACTGAGCACCCAGCCCCCTGAGTACTGAGCACCGAACACCCCGAGCACTGAGCACCCAGCACCCTGAGTACTGAGCACCCAGCACCCTGAGTACTGAGCACTGAGCACTGAGCACCCTGAGCACTGAGCACCCAGCATCCTGAGCACTGAGTACTGAGCACCCAGCACCCTGAGCACTGAGCACCCAGCACCCTGAGCACTGAGCACCCAGCACCCTCAGTACTGAGCACCCAGCACCCCGAGCACTGAGCACCCAGCACCCCGAGTACTGAGCACTGAGCACCCTGAGTACTGAGCACTGAGCACCCTTAGTACTGAGCACCGAGCACCCTGAGTACTGAGCACCCAGCACCCTGAGCACTGAGCTCCGAGCACCCCGAGGACTGAGCACCCAGCACCGTGAGCACTGAGCACCCAGCACCTTGAGTACTGAGCACCGAGAACCCCGAGCACTGAGCACCCAGCACCCTGAGTACTGAGCACCCAGCACCCTGAGCACTGAGCACCCAGCACCCCGAGCACTGAGCACCCAGCACCCTGAGTACTGAGCACCCAGCACCCTGAGTACTGAGCACCCAGCATTCCGAGCACTGAGCACCCAGCACCCTGAGCACTGAGCACCCAGCACCCTGAGTACTGAGCACCCAGCACCCCGAGCACTAAGCACCCAGCACCCTGAGTAATGAGCACCCAGCACCCTGAGTACTGAGCACTGAGCACCCTGAGCACTGAGCACCCAGCACCCTGAGCACTGAGCACCCTGAGTACTGAGCACCCAGCACCCTGAGCACTGAGCACCCAGCACCCTGAGCACTGAGCACCCAGCACCCTCAGTACTGAGCACCCAGCACCCCGAGCACTGAGCACCCAGCACCCCGAGTACTGAGCACTGAGCACCCTGAGTACTGAGCACTGAGCACCCTTAGTACTGAGCACCGAGCACCCTGAGTACTGAGCACCCAGCACCCTGAGCACTGAGCTCCGAGCACCCCGAGGACTGAGCACCCAGCACCGTGAGCACTGAGCACCCAGCACCTTGAGTACTGAGCACCGAGAACCCCGAGCACTGAGCACCCAGCACCCTAAGTACTGAGCACCCAGCACCCTGAGCACTGAGCACCCAGCACCCCGAGCACTGAGCACCCAGCACCCTGAGTACTGAGCACCCAGCACCCTGAGTACTGAGCACCCAGCATTCCGAGCACTGAGCACCCAGCACCCTGAGCACTGAGCACCCAGCACCCTGAGTACTGAGCACCCAGCACCCCGAGCACTAAGCACCCAGCACCCTGAGTAATGAGCACCCAGCACCCTGAGTACTGAGCACTGAGCACCCTGAGCACTGAGCACCCAGCACCCTGAGCACTGAGCACCCTGAGGACTGAGCACCCAGCACCCTGAGTACTGAGTACCCAGCATCCTGAGTACTGAGCACCGATCACCCTGAGCACTGATCACCCAGCAACCCGAGCACTGAGCACCCAGCACCCTGAATACTGAGCACCCTGAGTACTGAGCACCCAGCACCCCGAGCACTGAGCACCCAGCACCCTGAGTACTGAGCACCCTGAGTACTGAGCACCCAGCACCCTGAGCACTGAGCACCCAGCACCCTGAGTACTGAGCACCCAGCACCCTGAGTACTTAGCACCCAGCACCCTGAGCACTGAGCACCTAGCACCCTGAGTACTGAGCACCGAGCACCCTGAGTACTGAGCACCCAGCACCAAGAGTACTGAGCACCGAGCATCCTGAGCACTGAGGACCGAGCACCCCGAGCACTGAGCACCCAGCACCCTGAGTACTGAGCACCCAGCACCAAGAGTACTGAGCACCGAGCACCCCGAGCACTGAGCACCCAACACCCTGAGAAATGAGCACCCAGCACCCCGAGTACTGAACACCCAGCACCGTGAGTACTGAGCACCCAGCACCCTGAGTACTGAGCACCCAGCACCCTGAGCACTGAGCACAAAGCACGCTGAGTACTGAGCACTAAGTACCCTGAGTACTGAGCACCAAGGTCCCTGAGCACTGAGCACCCAGCACGCTGAGTACTGAGCGCTGAGCACCCTGAGTACTGAGCACCGAGCACCCTGAGTACTGAGCACCCAGCACCCTCAACACTGAGCAGCCAGCACCCTGAGCACTGAGCACCCAGCACCGCGAGCACTGAGCACCCAGCCCCCTGAGTACTGAGCACCCAGCACCCTGAGTACTGAGCACTCAGCACCCTGAGTACTGAGCACCGAGCACCGAGCACCCCGAGCACTGAGCACCCAGCACCCTCAGCACTGAGCACCCTGAGGACTGAGCACCCAGCACCCTGAGTACTGAGCACCCAGCATCCTGAGTACTGAGCACCGATCACCCTGAGCACTGAGCACCCAGCAACCCGAGCACTGAGCACCCAGCACCCTGAGTACTGAGCACCCTGAGTACTGAGCACCCAGCACCCCGAGCACTGAGCACCCAGCACCCTGAGTACTGAGCACCCTGAGTACTGAGCACCCAGCACCCTGAGTACTGAGCACCCTGAGTACTGAGCACCCAGCACCCTGAGCACTGAGCACCCAGCACCCTGAGTACTGAGCACCCAGCACCCTGAGCACTGAGCACCCAGCACCCTGAGTACTGAGCACCCAGCACCCCGAGTACTTAGCACCCAGCACGCTGAGCACTGAGCACCCAGCACCCTGAGTACTGAGCAACTAGCACCCTGAGCACTGAGCACAAAGCACGCTGAGTACTGAGCACCCTGAGTACTGAGCACCAAGGACCCTGAGCACTGAGCACCCAGCGCGCTGAGTGCTGAGTGCTGAGCACACTGAGTACTGAGCACCGAGCACCCTGAGTACTGAGCACCCAGCACACTGAGCACTGAGCAGCCAGCACCCTGAGCACTGAGCACCCAGCACCCTGAGTACTGAGCACCCAGCACCCTGAGTACTGAGCACTCAGCACCCTGAGTACTGAGCACCGAGCACCCCGAGCACTGAGCACCCAGCACCCTGAGCACTGAGCACCCTGAGGATTGAGCACCCAGCACCCTGAGTACTGAGCACCCAGCATCCTGAGTACTGAGCACCGATCACCCTGAGCACTGAGCACCCAGCAACCCGAGCACTGAGCACCCAGCACCCTGAGTACTGAGCACCCTGAGTACTGACCACCCAGCACCCCGAGCACTGAGCACCCAGCACCCTGAGTACTGAGCACCCTGAGTACTGAGCACCCAGCACCCTGAGTACTGAGCACCCTGAGTACTGAGCACCCAGCACCCTGAGCATTGAGCACCCAGCACCCTGAGTACTGAGCACCCAGCACCCTGAGCACTGAGCACCCAGCACCCTGAGTACTGAGCACCCAGCACCCTGAGTACTTAGTACCCAGCACGCTGAGCACTGAGCACCCAGCACCCTGAGTACTGAGCACCGAGCACCCTGAGTACTGAGCACCCAGCACCCTGAGTACTGAGCACCCAGCACCCTGAGTACTGAGCACCGAGCACCCCGAGTACTGAGCACCCAGCACCCTGAGTACTGAGCACCCAGCACTCCGAGCACTGAGCACCCAGCACCCTGAGCACTGAGCACCCAGCACCCTGAGTACTGAGCACCCAGCACCCCGAGCACTGAGCACCCAGCACCCTGAGTAATGAGCACCCAGCACCCTGAGTACTGAGCACTGAGCACCCTGAGCACTGAGCACCCAGCACCCTGAGCACTGAACACCCTGAGGACTGAGCACCCAGCACCCTGATTACTGAGCACCCAGCACCCCGAGCACTGAGCACCCAGAACCCTGAGTAATGAGCACCCAGCACCCTGAGTACTGAGCACTGAGCACCCTGAGCACTGAGCACCCAGCACCCTGAGCACTGAGCACCCTGAGGACTGAGCACCCAGCACCCTGATTACTGAGCACCCAGCATCCTGAGTACTGAGCACCGATCACCCTGAGCACTGATCACCCAGCAACCCGAGCACTGAGCACCCAGCACCCTGAGTACTGAGCACCCTGAATACTGAGCACCCAGCACTCCGAGCACTGAGCACCCAGCACCCTGAGTACTGAGCACCCTGAGTACTGAGCACCCAGCACCCTGAGTACTGAGCACCCTGAGTACTGAGCACCCAGCACCCTGAGCACTGAGCACCCAGCACCCTGAGTACTGAGTACCCAGCACCCTGAGCGCTGAGCACCTAGCACCCTGAGTACTGAGCACCCAGCACCCTGAGTACTTAGCAGCCAGCACCCTGAGCACTGAGCACCCAGCACCCTGAGTACTGAGCACCGAGCACCCTGAGTACTGACCACCCAGCACCCTGAGTACTGAGCACGCAGCACCCTGAGTACTGAGCACTAAGCACCCAGAGCCCTGAGCACCCAGCACCCCAAGCACGGAGCACCCAGGACCCCGAGCACTGATTACTGAGCACCCACCACCCTGATTACTGAGCACCGAGCTCCCCGAGCACTGAGCACCCTGAGTACTGAGCACCCAGGACCCCAATCACAGAGCACCCAGCACCCTCAGCACTGAGCACCCAGCACCCCGAGCACTGAGCACCCAGCACCCTGAGTACTGAGCACCCTGAGGACTGAGCACCGATCACCCTGAGCACTGAGCACCCAGCACCCTGAGTACTGAGCACCCAGCACCCTGCGTACTGAGCACCCAGCACCCTGAGCACTGAGCACACAGCACCCTGTGTACTGAGCACCCAGCACCCTGAGTACTGAGCACCCAGCACCCTGAGTACTGAGCACCCAGCACCCTGAGTACTGAGCACCCAGCACCCTGAGTACTGAGCACCGAGCACTCCGAGTACTGAGCACCCAGCACCCCGAGCACTGAGCGCCCAGCACCCTGAGCACTGAGCACCCAGCACCCCAAGCACTGAGCACCCAGCACCCTGAGTACTGAGTACTGAGCACCCTGAGTACTGAGTACTCAGCACCCTGAGCACTGAGCACCCAGCACCCTGAGTACTGAGCACCGAGCACCCTGAGCACTGAGCACCCAGCACCCTGAGTACTGAGCACCCAGCACCAAGAGTACTGAGCACCGAGCATCCTGAGCACTGAGCACCGAGCACCCCGAGCACTGAGCACCCAGCACCCTGAATACTGAGCACCCAGCACCAAGAGTACTGAGCACCGAGCACCCCGAGCACTGAGCACCCAGCACCCTGAGTAATGAGCACCCAGCACCCCGAGTACTGAGCACCCAGCACCGTGAGTACTGAGCACCCAGCACCCTGAGTACTGAGCACCCAGGACCGTGAGCACTGAGCACAAAGCACGCTGAGTACTGAGCACTGAGCACCCTGAGTACTGAGCACCAAGGACCCTGAGCACTGAGCACCCAGCACGCTGAGTACTGAGCGCTGAGCACCCTGAGTACTGAGCACCGAGCACCCTGAGTACTGAGCACCCAGCACCCTGAGCACTGAGCAGCCAGCACGGTGAGCACTGAGCACCCAGCACCCCGAGCACTGAGCACCCAGCACCCTGAGTACTGAGCACCCAGCACCCTGAGTACTGAGCACTCAGCACCCTGAGTACTGAGCACCCAGCACCCCGAGCACTGAGCACCCAGCACCCTGAGTACTGAGCACCCAGCACCCTGAGTACTGAGCACTCAGCACCCTGAGTACTGAGCACCGAGCACCCCGAGCACTGAGCACCCAGCACCCTCAGCACTGAGCACCCTGAGGACTGAGTACCCAGCACCCTGAGTACTGAGCACCCAGCATCGTGAGTACTGAGCACCGATCACCCTGAGCACTGAGCACCCAGCAACCCGAGCACTGAGCACCCAGCACCCTGAGTACTGAGCACCCTGAGTACTGAGCACCCAGCACCCCGAGCACTGAGCACCCAGGACCCTGAGTACTGAGCACCCTGAGTACAGAGCACCCAGCACCCTGAGTACTGAGCACCCTGAGTACTGAGCACCCAGCACCCTGAGCACTGAGCACCCAGCACCCTGAGTACTGAGCACCCAGCACCCTGAGCACTGAGTACCCAGCACTCTGAGTACTGAGCACCCAGCACCCTGAGTACTTAGCACCCAGCACCGTGAGCACTGAGCACCCAGCACCCTGAGTACTGAGCACCGAGCACCCTGAGTACTGAGCACCCAGCATCCTGAGTACTGAGCACCCAGCACCCTGAGTACTGACCACCGAGCACCCCTAGTACTGAGCACCCAGCACCCTGAGCACTGAGCGCCCATCACCCTGAGTACTGAGCACGCAGCACCCTGAGTACTGAGCACCGAGCACCCCGAGAACTGAGCACCCAGCACCCTGAGTACTGAGCACTAAGCACCCAGAGCGCTGAGCACCCAGCACCCCAAGCATGGAGCACCCAGGACCCCGAGCACTGATTACTGAGCACCCACCACCCTGATTACTGAGCACCGAGCTCCCCGAGCACTGAGCACCCTGAGTACTGAGCACCCAGGACCCCAATCACAGAGCACCCAGCACCTTCAGCACTGAGCACCCAGCACCCCGAGCACTGAGCACCCAGCACCCTGAGTACTGAGCACCCTGAGGACTGAGCACCGATCACCCTGAGCACTGAGCACCCAGCACCCTGAGTACTGAGCACCCAGCACCCTGCGTACTGAGCACCGAGCAACCCGAGCACTGAGCACCCAGCACCCTGAGCACTGAGCACACAGCACCCTGAGTACCGAGCACCCAGCACCCTGAGTACTGAGCACCCAGCACCCTGAGCACTGAGCACCCAGCACCCTGAGTACTGAGCACCCAGCACCCTGAGTACTGAGCACCCAGCACCCTGAGTACTGAGCACCCAGCACCCTGAGTACTGAGCACCCAGCACCCTGAGTACTGAGCACCGAGCACCCCGAGTACTGAGCACCCAGCACCCCGAGCACTGAGCGCCCAGCACCCTGAGCACTGAGCACCCAGCACCCCAAGCACTGAGCACCCAGCGCCCCGAGTACTGAGTACTGAGCACCCTGAGTACTGAGTACTCAGCACCCTGAGCACTGAGCACCCAGCACACTGAGTACTGAGCACCGAGCACCCTGAGCACTGAGCACCCAGCACCCTGAGTACTGAGCACCCAGCACCAAGAGTACTGAGCACCGAGCATCCTGAGCACTGAGCACTGAGCACCCCGAGCACTGAGCACCCAGCACCCTGAATACTGAGCACCCAGCACCAAGAGTACTGAGCACCGAGCACCCCGAGCACTGAGCACCCAGCACCCTGAGTAATGAGCACCCAGCACCCCGAGTACTGAGCACCCAGCACCGTGAGTACTGAGCACCCAGCACCCTGAGTACTGAGCACCCAGCACCGTGAGCACTGAGCACAAAGCACGCTGAGTACTGATCACTGAGCACCCTGAGTACTGAGCACCAAGGACCCTGAGCACTGAGCACCCAGCACGCTGAGTACTGAGCGCTGAGCACCCTGAGTACTGAGCACCGAGCAACCTGAGTACTGAGCACCCAGCACCCTGAGCACTGAGCAGCCAGCACACTGAGCACTGAGCACCCAGCACCCCGAGCACTGAGCACCCAGCACCCTGAGTACTGAGCACCCAGCACCCTGAGTACTGAGCACTCAGCACCCTGAGTACTGAGCACCGAGCACCCCGAGCACTGAGCACCCAGCACCCTCAGCACTGAGCACCCTGAGGACTGAGCACCCAGCACCCTGAGTACTGAGCACCCAGCATCGTGAGTACTGAGCACCGATCACCCTGAGCACTGAGCACCCAGCAACCCGAGCACTGAGCACCCAGCACCCTGAGTACTGAGCACCCTGAGTACTGAGCACCCAGCACCCCGAGCACTGAGCACCCAGGACCCTGAGTACTGAGCACCCTGAGTACTGAGCAAACAGCACCCTGAGTACTGAGCACCCTGAGTACTGAGCACCCAGCACCCTGAGCACTGAGCACCCAGCACCCTGAGTACTGAGCACCCAGCACCCTGAGCACTGAGCACCCAGCACCCTGAGTACTGAGCACCGAGCACCCTGAGTACTGAGCACCAAGCACCCCTAGTACTGAGCACCCAGCACCCTGAGCACTGAGCGCCCAGCACCCTGAGTACTGAGCACCCAGCACCCTGAGTACTGAGCACCCACCACCCCGAGCACTGAGCACCCTGAGTACTGAGCACTAAGCACCCAGAGCGCTGAGCACCCAGCACCCCAAGCACGGAGCACCCAGGACCCCAAGCACTGAGTACTGAGCACCCAGCACCCTGAGTACTGAGCACCGAGCTCCCCGAGCACTGAGCACCCTGAGTACTGAGCACCCAGCACCCCGATCACAGAGCACCCAGCACCTTCAGCACTGAGCACCCAGCACCACGAGCACTGAGCACCCAGCACCCTGAGTACTGAGCACCCTGAGGACTGAGCACCGATCACCCTGAGCACTGAGCACCCAGCACCCTGAGCACTGAGCACCCAGCACCCTGAGTACTGAGCACCCAGCACCCTGAGTACTGAGCACCCAGCACCCTGAGCACTGAGCACCCAGCACCCTGAGTACTGAGCATTCAGCACCCTGATCACAGAGCACCCAGCACCCTCAGCACTGAGCACCCAGCACCCTGAGCACTGAGCACCCAGCACCCTGAGTACTGAGCACCCTGAGTACTGAGCACCCAGCACCCTGAGTACTGAGCACCGAGCACCCTTAGCACTGAGCACCTAGCACCCTGAGTACTGAGCACCCAGCACCAAGAGTACTGAGCACCGAGCATCCTGAGCACTGAGCACCGAGCACCCCGAGTACTGAGCACCCAGCACCCTGAGGACTGAGCACCCAGCACCGTGAGTACTGAGCACCCAGCACCCTGAGTACTGAGCACCCAGCACCCTGAGCACTGAGCACAAAGCACGCTGAGTACTGAGCAATGAGCACCCTGAGTACTGAGCACCAAGGACCCTGAGCACTGAGCAGCCAGCACCCTGAGCACTGAGCACCCAGCACCCTGAGTACTGAGCACCCAGCACCCTGAGTACTGAGCACCGAGCACCCCGAGTACTGAGCACCCAGCACCCCGAGCACTGAGCGCCCAGCACCCTGAGCACTGAGAACCCAGACCTCCAAGCACTGAGCACCCACTACCCTGAGTACTGAGTACTGAGCACCCTGAGTACTGAGCACCCAGCACCCTGAGCACTGAGCACCCAGCACCCTGAGTACTGAGCACCCAGCACCCTGAGTACTGAGCACCGAGCACCCCGAGTACTGAGCACCCAGCACCCCGAGCACTGAGCGCCCAGCACCCTGAGCACTGAGAACCCAGCCCTCCAAGCACTGAGCACCCACTACCCTGAGTACTGAGTACTGAGCACCCTGAGTACTGAGCACCCAGCACCCTGAGCACTGAGCACCCAGCACCCTGAGTACTGAGCACCCAGCACCGTGAGTACTGAGCACCCAGCACCCTGAGTACTGAGCACCCAGCACCCTGAGCACTGAGCACAAAGCACGCTGAGTACTGAGCAATGAGCACCCTGAGTACTGAGCACCAAGGACCCTGAGCACTGAGCAGCCAGCACCCTGAGCACTGAGCACCCAGCACCCTGAGTACTGAGCACCCAGCACCCTGAGTACTGAGCACCGAGCACCCCGAGTACTGAGCACCCAGCACCCCGAGCACTGAGCGCCCAGCACCCTGAGCACTGAGAACCCAGCCCTCCAAGCACTGAGCACCCACTACCCTGAGTACTGAGTACTGAGCACCCTGAGTACTGAGCACCCAGCACCCTGAGCACTGAGCACCCAGCACCCTGAGTACTGAGCACCCAGCACCCTGAGTACTGAGCACCGAGCACCCCGAGTACTGAGCACCCAGCACCCCGAGCACTGAGCGCCCAGCACCCTGAGCACTGAGAACCCAGCCCTCCAAGCACTGAGCACCCACTACCCTGAGTACTGAGTACTGAGCACCCTGAGTACTGAGCACCCAGCACCCTGAGCACTGAGCACCCAGCACCCTGAGTACTGAGCACCCAGCAGCAAGAGTACTGAGCACCGAGCATCCTGAGCACTGAGCACCGAGCACCCCGAGCACTGAGCACCCAGCACCCTGAGTACTGAGCACCCAGCACCAAGAGTACTGAGCACCGAGCACCCCGAGCACTGAGCACCCAGCACCTTGAGTAATGAGCACCCAGCACCCCGAGTACTGAGCACCCAGCACCGTGAGTACTGAGCACCCAGCACCCTGAGCACTGAGCACCCTGAGGACTGAGCACCCAGCACCCTGAGTACTGAGCACTGAGCACCCCGAGCACTGAGCACCCAGCACCCTGAGCACTGAGCACCCAGCAACCCGAGCACTGAGCACCCAGCACCCTGAGTACTGAGCACCCTGAGTACTGAGCACCCAGCACCCCGAGCACTGAGCACCCAGCTCTCTGAGTACTGAGCACCCTGAGTACTGAGCACCCAGCACCCTGAGTACTGAGCACCCTGAGTACTGAGCACCCAGCACCCTGAGCACTGAGCACCCAGCACCCTGAGTACTGAGCAACCAGCACCCTGAGCACTGAGCACCCAGCACCCTGAGTACTGAGCACCCAGCACCCTGAGTACTTAGCACCCAGCACCCTGAGCACTGAGCACCCAGCACCCTGAGTACTGAGCACCGAGCACCGTGAGTACTGAGCACCCAGCACCCTGAGGACTGAGCAACCAGCACCCTGAGTACTGAGCACCGAGCACCCCGAGTACTGAGCACCCAGCACCCTGAGCACTGAGCACCCAGCACCCTGAGTACTGAGCACCCAGCACCCTGAGTACTGAGCACCCAGCACCCCGAGCACTGAGCACCCTGAGTACTGAGCACTAAGCACCCAGAGCGCTGAGCACCCAGCACCCCAAGCACGGAGGACCCAGGAAACCGAGCACTGAGTACTGAGCACCCAGCACCCTGAGTACTGAGCACGAGCTCCCCGAGCACTGAGCACCCTGAGTACTGAGCACCCAGCACCCTGATCACAGAGCACCCAGCACCCTCAGCACTGAGCACCCAGCACCCCGAGCACTGAGCACCCAGCACCCTGAGCAATGAGCACCCAGCACCCTGAGTACTGAGCACCCAGCACCCTGATCACAGAGCACCCAGCACCCTCAGCACTGAGCACCCAGCACCCCGAGCACTGAGCACCCAGCACCCTGAGTACTGAGCACCCTGAGTACTGAGCACCCAGCACCCTGAGCACTGAGCACCCAGCACCCTGAGTACTGAGCACCGAGCACCCTGAGCACTGAGCACCCAGCACCCTGAGTACTGAGCACCCAGCAGCAAGAGTACTGAGCACCGAGCATCCTGAGCACTGAGCACCGAGCACCCCGAGCACTGAGCACCCAGCACCGTGAGTACTGAGCACCCAGCACCAAGAGTACTGAGCACCGAGCACCCCGAGCGCTGAGCACCCAGCACCCTGAGTAATGAGCACCCAGCACCCCGAGTACTGAGCGCCCAGCACCGTGAGTACTGAGCACCCAGCACCCTGAGTACTGAGCACCCAGCACCCTGAGCACTGAGCACAAAGCACGCTGAGTACTGAGCACTGAGCACCCTGAGTACTGAGCACCAAGGACCCTGAGCACTGAGCACCCAGCACGCTGAGTACTGAGCGCTGAGCACCCTGAGTACTGAGCACCGAGCACCCTGAGTACTGAGCACCCAGCACCCTGAGCACTGAGCAGCCAGCACCCTGAGCACTGAGCACCCAGCACCCTGAGTACTGAGCACCCAGCACCCTGAGTACTGAGCACCCTGAGTACTGAGCACCCAGCACACTGAGTACTGAGCACCCTGAGTACTGAGCACCCAGCACACTGAGTACTGAGCACCCTGAGTACTGAGCACCCAGCACCCTGAGCACTGAGCACCCAGCACCCTGAGTACTGAGCACCCAGCACCCTGAGCACTGAGCACCCAGCACCCTGAGTACTGAGCTCCCAGCACCCTGAGTACTTAGCACCCAGCACCCTGAGCACTGAGCACCCAGCACCCTGAGTACTGAGCACTGAGCACCCTGAGCACTGAGCACCCAGCACCCTGAGTACTGAGCACCCAGCACCCTGAGTACTGAGCACCCAGCACCCAGAGCACTGAGCACCCTGAGTTCTGAGCACTAAGCACCCAGAGCGCTGAGCACCCAGCACCCCAAGCACGGAGCACCCAGGACCCCGAGCACTGAGTACTGAGCACCCAGCACCCTGAGTACTGAGCACCGAGCTCCCCGAGCACTGAGCACCCTGAGTACTGAGCACCCAGCACCCCGATCACAGAGCACCCAGCACCCTCAGCACTGAGCACCCAGCACCACGAGCACTGAGCACCCAGCACCCTGAGTACTGAGCACCCTGAGGACTGAGCACCGATCACCCTGAGCACTGAGCACCCAGCACCCTGAGTACTGAGCACCCAGCACCCTGAGTACTGAGCACCGAGCACTCCGAGCACTGAGCACCCAGCACCCTGAGCACTGAGCACCCAGCACCCTGAGTACTGAGCACCCAGCACTCTGAGTACTGAGCACCCAGCACCCTGAGCACTGAGCACCCAGCACCCTGAGTACTGAGCACCCAGCACCCTGAGTACTGAGCACCCAGCACCCTGAGTACTGAGCACCGAGCACCCCGAGTACTGAACACCCAGCACCCCGAGAATGAGCACCCAGCAGCCTGAGTACTGAGCACAGAGCACCCAGAGTACTGAGCACCCAGCACGCTGAGCACTGAGCACCCAGCACCCCGAGTACTGAGCAAACAGCACCCCGAGCACTGAGCACCCAGCACCCCGAGAATTAGCACCCAGCACCCTGAGTACTGAGCACCCAGCACCCTGAGCACTGAGCACCCAGCACCCCGAGTACTGAGCAAACAGCACCCCGAGCACTGAGCACCCAGCACCCCGAGAATTAGCACCCAGCACCTCGTGCACTGAGCACCCTGAGTACTGAGCACCTAGCACCCTGAGTACTGAGCACCGAGCTCCCCGAGCACTGAGCACCCTGAGTACTGAGCACCCAGCACCCCGAAGACAGAGCACCCAGCACCCTCAGCACTGAGCACGCAGCACCCCGAGCACTGAGCACCCAGCACCCTGAGTACTGAGCACCCTGAGGACTGAGCACCGATAACCCTGAGCACTGAGCACCCAGCACCCTGAGTACTGAGCACCCAGCACCCTGAGTACTGAGCACCGAGCACCCCGAGCACTGAGCACCCAGCACCCTGAGTACTGAGCACCCAGCACCCTGAGCACTGAGCACCCAGCACCCTTAGCACTGAGCACCCAGCACCCTGAGCACTGAGCACCCAGCACCCTGAGTACTGAGCACCCAACGTACTGCGCACCGAGCACCCCTAGCACTGAGCACCCAGCACCCTGAGTAGTGAGCACCCAGCACCCTGAGTACTGAGCACCCAGCACCCCGATCACTGAGCACCCAGCACCCCGAGCACTGAGCACTGAGCACCCTGAGTACTGAGCACTGAGCACCCTTAGTACTGAGCACCGAGCACCCCGAGCACTGAGCAGCCAGCACCTTGAGTACTGAGCACCGAGCACCCCGAGCACTGAGCACCCAGCACCCTGAGTCCTGAGCACCCAGCACCCTGAGCACTGAGCACCCAGCACCCCGAGCACTGAGCACCCAGCACCCTGAGTACTGAGCACCCAGCACCCTGAGTACTGAGCACCCAGTACCCCCAGCACTGAGCACCCAGCACCCTGAGCACTGAGCACCCAGCACCCTGAGTACTGAGCAAACAGCACCCCGAGCACTGAGCACCCAGCACCCTGAGTACTGAGCACTCAGCAGCCTGAGTACTGAGCACCGAGCACCCCGAGCACTGAGCACCCAGCACCCTGAGCACTGAGCACACTGAGGACTGAGCACCCAGCACCCTGAGTACTGAGCACCCAGCACCCTGAGTACTGAGCACCCAGCATACTGAGTACTGAGCACCGATCACCCTGAGCACTGAGCACCCAGCACCCCGAGCACTGAGCACCCAGCACCCTGAGTACTGAGCACCCTGAGTATTGAGCACCCAGCACCCCGAGCACTGAGCGCCCAGCACCCCGAGTACTGAGCACCCTGAGCACTGAGCACCCAGCACCCTGAGTACTGAGCACCCAGCAAACTGAGCACAGAGCACCCAGCACCCTGAGTACTGAGCACCCAGCACCCTGAGCACTGAGCACCCAGCACCCTGAGTACTGAGCACCCAGCACCCTGAGTACTTAGCACCGAGCACCCTGAGTACTGAGCACCCAGCACCCTGAGTACTGAGCACCCAGCACCCTGAGTACTGAGCACCGAGCACCCCGAGTACTGAGCACCCAGCACCCTGAGCACTGAGAACCCAGCACCCTGAGCACTGAGCACCCAGCACCAGAAGCACTGAGCACCCAGCACCCTGAGCACTGAGCACTCAGCACCCTGAGCACTGAGCACCCAGCACCCTGAGCACTGAGCACCCAGCACCCTGAGTACTGAGCACCCAGCACCCTGAGCACTGAGCACCCAGCACCCTGAGTACTGAGCACCCAGCACCCTGAGTACTTAGCACCCAGCACACTGAGCACTGAGCACCCAGAACCCTGAGTACTGAGCACCGAGCACCCTGAGTACTGAGCACCCAGCACCCTGAGTACTGAGCACCCAGCACCCTGAGTACTGAGCACCGAGCATCCGGAGTACTGAGCACCCTGCACCCCAAGCACTGAGCACCCAGCACCCTGAGCACTGAGCACCCTGAGTACTGAGCACCCAGCACCCTGAGCACTGAGCACCCAGCACCCTGAGTACTGAGCACCCAGCACCAAGATTACTGAGCACCGAGCATCCTGAGCACTGAGCACCGAGCACCCCGAGCACTGAGCACCCAGCACCCTGAGCACTGAGCACCCAGCACCCTGAGTACTGAGCACCGAGCACCCCGAGGACTGAGCACCCAGCACCCTGAGTACTGAGCACCCAGCACCAAGAGTACTGAGCACCGAGCATCCTGAGCACTGAGCACCGAGCACCCCGAGCACTGAGCACCCAGCACCCTGAGTACTGAGCACCCAGCACCCTGAGTACTGAGCACCGAGCACCCCGAGTACTGACCACCCAGCACCCTGAGCACTGAGCACCCAGCACCCTGAGTACTGAGCACCCAGCACCCTGAGTACTGAGCACCCAGCACCCAGAGCACTGAGCACCCTGAGTTCTGAGCACTAAGCACCCAGAGCGCTGAGCACCCAGCACCCCAAGCACGGAGCACCCAGGACCCCGAGCACTGAGTACTGAGCACCCAGCACCCTGAGTACTGAGCACCGAGCTCCCCGAGCACTGAGCACCCTGAGTACTGAGCACCCAGGACCCCGATCACAGAGCACCCAGCACCCTCAGCACTGAGCACCCAGCACCACGAGCACTGAGCACCCAGCACCCTGAGTACTGAGCACCCTGAGGACTGAGCACCGATCACCCTGAGCACTGAGCACCCAGCACCCTGAGTACTGAGCACCCAGCACCCTGAGTACTGAGCACCGAGCACTCCGAACACTGAGCACCCAGCACCCTGAGCACTGAGCACCCAGCACCCTGAGTACTGAGCACCCAGCACCCTGAGTACTGAGCACCCAGCACCCTGAGCACTGAGCACCCAGCACCCTGAGTACTGAGCACCCAGCACCCTGAGTACTGAGCACCCAGCACCCTGAGTACTGAGCACCGAGCACCCCGAGTACTGAACACCCAGCACCCCTAGAATGAGCACCCAGCAGCCTGAGTACTTAGCACTGAGCACACAGAGTACTGAGCACCCAGCACCCTGAGTACTGAGCACCCAGCACCCTGAGTACTGAGCACCGAGCACCCCGAGTACTGATCACCCAGCACCCTGAGCACTTAGAACCCAGCACCCTGAGCACTGAGCACCCAGCACCCCAAGCACTGAGCACCCAGCACCCTGAGCACTGAGCACTCAGCACCCTGAGCACTGAGCACCAAGCACCCTGAGCACTGAGCACCCAGCACCCTGAGTACTGAGCACACAGCACCCTGAGCACTGAGCACCCAGCACCCTGAGTACTGAGCACCCAGCACCCTGAGTACTTAGCACCCAGCACACTGAGCACTGAGCACCCAGAACCCTGAGTACTGAGCACCGAGCACCCTGAGTACTGAGCACCCAGCACCCTGAGTACTGAGCACCCAGCACCCTGAGTACTGAGCACCGAGCATCCGGAGTACTGAGCACCCTGCACCCCAAGCACTGAGCACCCAGCACCCTGAGCACTGAGCACCCTGAGTACTGAGCACCCAGCACCCTGAGCACTGAGCACCCAGCACCCTGAGTACTGAGCACCGAGCACCCCGAGGACTGAGCACCCAGCACCCTGAGTACTGAGCACCCAGCACCAAGAGTACTGAGCACCGAGCATCCTGAGCACTGAGCACCGAGCACCCCGAGCACTGAGCACCCAGCACCCTGAGTACTGAGCACCCAGCACCAAGAGTACTGAGCACCGAGCACCCCGAGTACTGAGCACCCAGCACCCTGAGTAATGAGCACCCAGCACCCTGAGCACTGAGCACAAAGCACGCTGAATACTGAGCACTGAGCACCCTGAGTACTGAGCACCAAGGACCCTGAGCACTGAGCACCCAGCACGCTGAGTACTGAGCGCTGAGCACCCTGAGTACTGAGCACCGAGCACCCTGAGTACTGAGCACCCAGCACCCTGAGCACTGAGCAGCCAGCATCCTGAGCACTGAGCACCCAGCACCCCGAGCACTGAGCACCCAGCACCCTGAGCACTGAGCACCCAGCACCCCGAGGACTGAGCACCCAGCAACCTGAGTACTGAGCACCGAGCACCCGGAGCACTGAGCACCCAGCACCCTGAGTACTGAGCACCCAGCACCCTGAGTACTGAGCACCCAGCACCCCAAGCACTGAGCACCCAGCACCCCGAGCACTGAGCACCCAGTTCCCCGAGCATGAGCACCCAGCATCCTGAGTACTGAGAACAGAGCACCCTGAGTACTGAGCACCCAGCACGCTGAGCACTGAGCACCCAGCACCCCGAGTACTGAGCAAACAGCACCCCGAGCACTGAGCACCCAGCACCCCGATAATTAGCACCCAGCACCCTGAGTACTGAGCACCCAGCACCCTGAGTACTGAGCACCCAGCACCCCGTGCCCTGAGCACCCTGAGTACTGAGCACCCAGCACCCTGAGTACTGAGCACTAAGCACCCAGAGCGCTGAGCACCCAGCACCCCAAGCACGGAGCACCCAGGACCCCGAGCACTGAGTACTGAGCACCCAGCACCCTGAGTACTGAGCACCGAGCTCCGCGAGCACTGAGCACCCTGAGTACTGAGCACCCAGCACCCCGATGACAGAGCACCCAGCACCCTCAGCACTGAGCACGCAGCACCCCGAGCACTGAGCACCCAGCACCCTGAGTACTGAGCACCCTGAGGACTGAGCACCGATAACGCTGAGCACTGAGCACCCAGCACCCTGAGTACTGAGCACCCAGTACCCTGAGTACTGAGCACCAAGCACCCCGAGCACTGAGCACCCAGCACCCTGAGTACTGAGCACCCAGCACCCTGAGCACTGAGCACCCAGCACCCTGAGCACTTAGCACCCAGCACCCTGAGCACTGAGCACCCAGCACCCTGCGTACTGAGCACCCAACGTACTGAGCACCGAGCACCCCTAGCACTGAGCACCCAGCACCCTGAGTACTGAGCACCCAGCACCCTGAGTACTGAGCACCCAGCACCCGGAGCACTGAGCACCCAGCACACCGAGCACTGAGCACTGAGCACCCTGAATACTGAGCACTGAGCACCCTTAGTACTGAGCACCGAGCACCCTGAGTACTGAGCACCCAGCACCCTGAGCACTGAGCACAGAGCATCCCGAGGACTGAGCACCCAGCACCGTGAGCACTGAGCAGCCAGCACCTTGAGTACAGAGCACTGAGCACCCCGAGCACTGAGCACCCAGCACCCTGAGTCCTGAGCACCCAGCACACTGAGTACTGAGCACCCAGTACCCCGAGCACTGAGCACGCAGCACCCTGAGCACTGAGCACCCAGCACCCTGAGTACTGAACACCCAGCACCCCGAGCACTGAGCACCCAGCACCCTGAGTACTGAGCACTCAGCACCCTGAGTACTGAGCACCGAGCACCCCGAGCACTGAGCACCCAGCACCCTGAGCACTGAGCACCCTGAGGACTGAGCACCCAGCACCCTGAGTACTGAGCACCCAGCACCCTGAGTACTGAGCACCCAGCATCCTGAGTACTGAGCAACGATCACCCTGAGCACTGAGCACTCAGCACCCTGAGCGCTGAGCAGCCAGCACCCTGAGTACTGAGCACCCTGAGTACTGAGCACCCAGCACCCCGAGCACTGAGCACCCAGCACCCCGAGTACTGAGCACCCTGAGCACTGAGCACCCAGCAACCTGAGTACTGAGCACCCAGCACCCTGAGCACTGAGCACCCAGCACCCTGAGTACTGAGCACCCAGCACCCTGAGCACTGAGCACCCAGCACCCTGAGTACTGAGCACCCAGCACCCTGAGTACTTAGCACCGAGCACCCTGAGTACTGAGCACCCAGCACCCTGAGTACTGAGCACCGAGCACCCCGAGTACTGAGCACCCAGCAACCTGAGCACTGAGAACCCAGCACCCTGAGCACTAAGCACCCAGCACCCCAAGCACTGAGCACCCCGCACCCTGAGCACTGAGCACCCAGCACCCTGAGCACTGAGCACCCAGCACCCTGAACACTGAGCACCCACCACCCTGAGTACTGAGCACCCAACGTACTGAGCACCGAGCACCCCTAGCACTGAGCACCCAGCACCCTGAGTACTGAGCACCTAGCACCCTCAGTACTGAGCACCCAGCACCCCGAGCACAGAGCAATGAGCACCCTGAGTACTGAGCACTGAGCACCCTTAGTACTGAGCACCGAGCACCCTGAGTACTGAGCACCCAACACCCTGAGCACTGAGCACGGAGCACCCCTAGGACTGAGCACCCAGAACCGTGAGCACTGAGCAGCCAGCACCTTGAGTACTGAGCACCGAGCACCCCGAGCACTGAGCACCCAGCACCCTGAGTCCTGAGCACCCAGCACCCTGAGTACTGAGCACCCAGCACCCTGAGTACTGAGCACCGAGCATCCGGAGTACTGAGCACCCTGCACCCCGAGCACTGAGCACCCAGCACCCTGAGCACTGAGCACCCTGAGGAATGAGCACCCAGCACCCTGAGTACTGAGCACCCAGCATCCTGAGTACTGAGCACCGATCACCCTGAGCACTGAGCACCCAGCAAACCGAGCACTGAACACCCAGCACCCTGAGTACTGAGCACCCTGAGTACTGAGCACCCAGCACCCCGAGCACTGAGCACCCAGCAACCCGAGCACTGAGCACCCAGCACCCTGAGTACTGAGCACCCTGAGTACTGAGCACCCAGCACCCTGAGTACTGAGCACCCTGAGTACTGAGCACCCAGCACCCTGAGCACTGAGCACCCAGCACCCTGAGTACTGACCACCGAGCACCCCTAGTACTGAGCACCCAGCACCCTGAGCACTGAGCGCCCAGCACCCTGAGTACTGAGCACGCAGCACCCTGAGTACTGAACACCGAGCACCCCGAGAACTGAGCACCCAGCACCCTGAGTACTGAGCACTAAGCACCCAGAGCGCTGAGCACCCAGCACCCCAAGCACGGAGCACCCAGGACCCCGAGCACTGATTACTGAGCACCCACCACCCTGATTACTGAGCACCGAGCTCCCCGAGCACTGAGCACCCTGAGTACTGAGCACCCAGGACCCCAATCACAGAGCACCCAGCACCCTCAGCACTGAGCACCCAGCACCCCGAGCACTGAGCACCCAGCACCCTGAGTACTGAGCACCCTGCGTACTGAGCACCGAGCAACCCGAGCACTGAGCACCCAGCACCCTGAGTACTGAGCACCGAGCACCCTGAGCACTGAGCACCCAGCACCCTGAGTACTGAGCACCCAGCACCAAGAGTACTGAGCACCGAGCATCCTGAGCACTGAGCACCGAGCACCCCGAGCACTGAGCACCCAGCACCCTGAATACTGAGCACCCAGCACCAAGAGTACTGAGCACCGAGCACCCCGAGCACTGAGCACCCAGCACCCTGAGTAATGAGCACCCAGCACCCCGAGTACTGAGCACCCAGCACCGTGAGTACTGAGCACCCAGCACCCTGAGTACTGAGCACCCAGCACCGTGAGCACTGAGCACAAAGCACGCTGAGTACTGAGCACTGAGCACCCTGAGTACTGAGCACCAAGGACCCTGAGCACTGAGCACCCAGCACGCTGAGTACTGAGCGCTGAGCACCCTGAGTACTGAGCACCGAGCACCCTGAGTACTGAGCACCCAGCACCCTGAGCACTGAGCAGCCAGCACCCTGAGCACCCAGCACCCCGAGCACTGAGCACCCAGCACCCTGAGTACTGAGCACCCAGCACCCTGAGTACTGAGCACTCAGCACCCTGAGTACTGAGCACCGAGCACCCCGAGCACTGAGCACCCAGCACCCTCAGCACTGAGCACCCTGAGGACTGAGCACCCAGCACCCTGAGTACTGAGCACCCAGCATCGTGAGTACTGAGCACCGATCACCCTGAGCACTGAGCACCCAGCAACCCAAGCACTGAGCACCCAGCACCCTGAGTACTGAGCACCCTGAGTACTGAGCACCCAGCACCCCGAGCACTGAGCACCCAGGACCCTGAGTACTGAGCACCCTGAGTACTGAGCACCCAGCACCCTGAGTACTGAGCACCCTGAGTACTGAGCACCCAGCACCCTGAGCACTGAGCACCCAGCACCCTGAGTACTGAGCACCCAGCACCCTGAGCACTGAGCACCCAGCACCCTGAGTACGGAGCACCCAGCACCCTGAGTACTTAGCACCCAGCACCCTGAGCACTGAGCACCCAGCACCCTGAGTACTGAGCACCGAGCACCCTGAGTACTGAGCACCAAGCACCCCTAGTACTGAGCACCAAGCACCCTGAGCACTGAGCGCCCAGGACCCTGAGTACTGAGCACCCAGCACCCTGAGTACTGAGCACCCACCACCCCGAGCACTGAGCACCCTGAGTACTGAGCACTAACCACCCAGAGCGCTGAGCACCCAGCACCCCAAGCACGGAGCACCCAGGACCCCAAGCACTGAGTACTGAGCACCCAGCACCCTGAGTACTGAGCACCGAGCTCCCCGAGCACTGAGCACCCTGAGTACTGAGCACCCAGCACCCCGATCACAGAGCACCCAGCACCCTCAGCACTGAGCACCCAGCACCCCGAGCACTGAGCACACAGCACCCTGAGTACTGAGCACCCTGAGGACTGAGCACCGATCACCCTGAGCACTGAGCACCCAGCACCCTGAGCACTGAACACCCAGCACCCTGAGTATTGAGCACCCAGCACCCTGAGTACTGAGCACCCAGCACCCTGAGCACTGAGCACCCAGCACCCTGAGTACTGAGCATTCAGCACCCTGATCACAGAGCACCCAGCACCCTCAGCACTGAGCACCCAGCACCCCGAGCACTGAGCACCCAGCACCCTGAGTACTGAGCACCCTGAGTACTGAGCACCCAGCACCCTGAGTACTGAGCACCGAGCACCCTGAGCACTGAGCACCCAGCACCCTGAGTACTGAGCACCCAGCACCAAGAGTACTGAGCACCGAGCATCCTGAGCACTGAGCACCGAGCACCCCGAGCACTGAGCACCCAGCACCCTGAGTACTGAGCACCCAGCACCAAGAGTACTGAGCACCGAGCACCCCGAGCACTGAGCACCCAGCACCCTGAGTACTGAGCACCCAGCACCGTGAGTACTGAGCACCCAGCACCCTGAGTACTGAGCACCCAGCACCCTGAGCACTGAGCACAAAGCAAGCTGAGTACTGAGCAATGAGCACCCTGAGTACTGAGCACCAAGGACCCTGAGCACTGAGCAGCCAGCACCCTGAGCACTGAGCACCCAGCACCCTGAGTACTGAGCACCCAGCACCCTGAGTACTGAGCACCCAGCACCCTGAGTACTGAGCACCCAGCACCCTGAGTACTGAGCACCCAGCACCCTGAGTACTGAGCACCGAGCACCCCGAGTACTGAGCACCCAGCACCCCGAGCACTGAGCGCCCAGCACCCTGAGCACTGAGCACCGAGCACCCCAAGCACTGAGCACCCAGCACCCTGAGCACTGAGCACCCTGAGGACTGAGCACCCAGCACCCTGAGTACTGAGCACCCAGCATCCTGAGTACTGAGCACCGATCACCCTGAGCACAGAGCACCCAGCAACCCGAGCACTGAGCACCCAGCACCCTGAGTACTGAGCACCCTGAGTACTGAGCACCCAGCACCCTGAGAACTGAGCACCCAGCTCCCTGAGTACTGAGCACCTTGAGTACTGAGCACCCAGCACCCTGAGTACTGAGCACCCTGAGTACTGAGCACCCAGCACCCTGAGCACTGAGCACCCAGCACCCTGAGTACTGAGCACCCAGCACCCCGAGCACTGAGCACCCTGAGTACTGAGCACTAAGCACCCAGAGCGCTGAGCACCCAGCACCCCAAGCACGGAGGACCCAGGAAACCGAGCACTGAGTACTGAGCACCCAGCACCCTGAGTACTGAGCACCGAGCTCCCCGAGCACTGAGCACCCTGAGTACTGAGCACCCAGCACCCTGATCACAGAGCACCCAGCACCCTCAGCACTGAGCACCCAGCACCCCGAGCACTGAGCACCCAGCACCCTGAGTACGGAGCACCCTGAGGACTGAGCACCGATCACCCTGAGCACTGAGCACCCAGCACCCTGAGTACTGAGCACCCAGCACCCTGAGTACTGAGCACCGAGCACTCCGAGCACTGAGCACCCAGCACACTGAGCACTGAGCACCCAGCACCCTGAGTACTGAGCACCCAGCACCCTGAGTACTGAGCACCCAGCACCCTGAGCAATGAGCACCCAGCACCCTGAGTACTGAGCACCCAGCACCCTGATCACAGAGCACCCAGCACCCTCAGCACTGAGCACCCAGCACCCCGAGCACTGAGCACACAGCACCCTGAGTACTGAGCACCCTGAGTACTGAGAACCCAGCACCCTGAGCACTGAGCACCCAGCACCCTGAGTACTGAGCACCGAGCACACTGAGCACTGAGCACCCAGCACCCTGAGTACTGAGCACCCAGCACCAAGAGTACTGAGCACCGAGCATCCTGAGCACTGAGCACCGAGCACCCCGAGCGCTGAGCACCCAGCACCCTGAGTACTGAGCACCCAGCACCCTGAGCACTGAGCACCCAGCACCCTGAGTACTGAGCTCCCAGCACCCTGAGTACTTAGCACCCAGCACCCTGAGCACTGAGCACCCAGCACCCTGAGTACTGAGCACCGAGCACCCTGAGTACTGAGCACCCAGCACCCTGAGTACTGAGCACCCAGCACCCTGAGTACTGAGCACCGAGCACCCCGAGTACTGACCACCCAGCACCCTGAGCACTGAGCACCCAGCACCCTGAGTACTGAGCACCCAGCACCCTGAGTACTGAGCACCCAGCACCCAGAGCACTGAGCACCCTGAGTTCTGAGCACTAAGCACCCAGAGCGCTGAGCACCCAGCACCCCAAGCACGGAGCACCCAGGACCCCGAGCACTGAGTACTGAGCACCGAGCATCCTGAGCACTGAGCACCGAGCACCCCGAGCGCTGAGCACCCAGCACCCTGAGTACTGAGCACCCAGCACCCTGAGCACTGAGCACAGAGCATCCCGAGGACTGAGCACCCAGCACCGTGAGCACTGAGCAGCCAGCACCTTGAGTACAGAGCACTGAGCACCCCGAGCACTGAGCACCCAGCACCCTGAGTCCTGAGCACCCAGCACACTGAGTACTGAGCACCCAGTACCCCGAGCACTGAGCACGCAGCACCCTGAGCACTGAGCACCCAGCACCCTGAGTACTGAACACCCAGCACCCCGAGCACTGAGCACCCAGCACCCTGAGTACTGAGCACTCAGCACCCTGAGTACTGAGCACCGAGCACCCCGAGCACTGAGCACCCAGCACCCTGAGCACTGAGCACCCTGAGGACTGAGCACCCAGCACCCTGAGTACTGAGCACCCAGCACCCTGAGTACTGAGCACCCAGCATCCTGAGTACTGAGCAACGATCACCCTGAGCACTGAGCACTCAGCACCCTGAGCGCTGAGCAGCCAGCACCCTGAGTACTGAGCACCCTGAGTACTGAGCACCCAGCACCCCGAGCACTGAGCACCCAGCACCCCGAGTACTGAGCACCCTGAGCACTGAGCACCCAGCAACCTGAGTACTGAGCACCCAGCACCCTGAGCACTGAGCACCCAGCACCCTGAGTACTGAGCACCCAGCACCCTGAGCACTGAGCACCCAGCACCCTGAGTACTGAGCACCCAGCACCCTGAGTACTTAGCACCGAGCACCCTGAGTACTGAGCACCCAGCACCCTGAGTACTGAGCACCGAGCACCCCGAGTACTGAGCACCCAGCAACCTGAGCACTGAGAACCCAGCACCCTGAGCACTAAGCACCCAGCACCCCAAGCACTGAGCACCCCGCACCCTGAGCACTGAGCACCCAGCACCCTGAGCACTGAGCACCCAGCACCCTGAACACTGAGCACCCACCACCCTGAGTACTGAGCACCCAACGTACTGAGCACCGAGCACCCCTAGCACTGAGCACCCAGCACCCTGAGTACTGAGCACCTAGCACCCTCAGTACTGAGCACCCAGCACCCCGAGCACAGAGCAATGAGCACCCTGAGTACTGAGCACTGAGCACCCTTAGTACTGAGCACCGAGCACCCTGAGTACTGAGCACCCAACACCCTGAGCACTGAGCACGGAGCACCCCTAGGACTGAGCACCCAGAACCGTGAGCACTGAGCAGCCAGCACCTTGAGTACTGAGCACCGAGCACCCCGAGCACTGAGCACCCAGCACCCTGAGTCCTGAGCACCCAGCACCCTGAGTACTGAGCACCCAGCACCCTGAGTACTGAGCACCGAGCATCCGGAGTACTGAGCACCCTGCACCCCGAGCACTGAGCACCCAGCACCCTGAGCACTGAGCACCCTGAGGAATGAGCACCCAGCACCCTGAGTACTGAGCACCCAGCATCCTGAGTACTGAGCACCGATCACCCTGAGCACTGAGCACCCAGCAAACCGAGCACTGAACACCCAGCACCCTGAGTACTGAGCACCCTGAGTACTGAGCACCCAGCACCCCGAGCACTGAGCACCCAGCAACCCGAGCACTGAGCACCCAGCACCCTGAGTACTGAGCACCCTGAGTACTGAGCACCCAGCACCCTGAGTACTGAGCACCCTGAGTACTGAGCACCCAGCACCCTGAGCACTGAGCACCCAGCACCCTGAGTACTGACCACCGAGCACCCCTAGTACTGAGCACCCAGCACCCTGAGCACTGAGCGCCCAGCACCCTGAGTACTGAGCACGCAGCACCCTGAGTACTGAACACCGAGCACCCCGAGAACTGAGCACCCAGCACCCTGAGTACTGAGCACTAAGCACCCAGAGCGCTGAGCACCCAGCACCCCAAGCACGGAGCACCCAGGACCCCGAGCACTGATTACTGAGCACCCACCACCCTGATTACTGAGCACCGAGCTCCCCGAGCACTGAGCACCCTGAGTACTGAGCACCCAGGACCCCAATCACAGAGCACCCAGCACCCTCAGCACTGAGCACCCAGCACCCCGAGCACTGAGCACCCAGCACCCTGAGTACTGAGCACCCTGCGTACTGAGCACCGAGCAACCCGAGCACTGAGCACCCAGCACCCTGAGTACTGAGCACCGAGCACCCTGAGCACTGAGCACCCAGCACCCTGAGTACTGAGCACCCAGCACCAAGAGTACTGAGCACCGAGCATCCTGAGCACTGAGCACCGAGCACCCCGAGCACTGAGCACCCAGCACCCTGAATACTGAGCACCCAGCACCAAGAGTACTGAGCACCGAGCACCCCGAGCACTGAGCACCCAGCACCCTGAGTAATGAGCACCCAGCACCCCGAGTACTGAGCACCCAGCACCGTGAGTACTGAGCACCCAGCACCCTGAGTACTGAGCACCCAGCACCGTGAGCACTGAGCACAAAGCACGCTGAGTACTGAGCACTGAGCACCCTGAGTACTGAGCACCAAGGACCCTGAGCACTGAGCACCCAGCACGCTGAGTACTGAGCGCTGAGCACCCTGAGTACTGAGCACCGAGCACCCTGAGTACTGAGCACCCAGCACCCTGAGCACTGAGCAGCCAGCACCCTGAGCACCCAGCACCCCGAGCACTGAGCACCCAGCACCCTGAGTACTGAGCACCCAGCACCCTGAGTACTGAGCACTCAGCACCCTGAGTACTGAGCACCGAGCACCCCGAGCACTGAGCACCCAGCACCCTCAGCACTGAGCACCCTGAGGACTGAGCACCCAGCACCCTGAGTACTGAGCACCCAGCATCGTGAGTACTGAGCACCGATCACCCTGAGCACTGAGCACCCAGCAACCCAAGCACTGAGCACCCAGCACCCTGAGTACTGAGCACCCTGAGTACTGAGCACCCAGCACCCCGAGCACTGAGCACCCAGGACCCTGAGTACTGAGCACCCTGAGTACTGAGCACCCAGCACCCTGAGTACTGAGCACCCTGAGTACTGAGCACCCAGCACCCTGAGCACTGAGCACCCAGCACCCTGAGTACTGAGCACCCAGCACCCTGAGCACTGAGCACCCAGCACCCTGAGTACGGAGCACCCAGCACCCTGAGTACTTAGCACCCAGCACCCTGAGCACTGAGCACCCAGCACCCTGAGTACTGAGCACCGAGCACCCTGAGTACTGAGCACCAAGCACCCCTAGTACTGAGCACCAAGCACCCTGAGCACTGAGCGCCCAGGACCCTGAGTACTGAGCACCCAGCACCCTGAGTACTGAGCACCCACCACCCCGAGCACTGAGCACCCTGAGTACTGAGCACTAACCACCCAGAGCGCTGAGCACCCAGCACCCCAAG
The DNA here is from genome assembly GCF_018167655.1 of Microtus oregoni. Classification (NCBI taxonomy): domain Eukaryota; kingdom Metazoa; phylum Chordata; class Mammalia; order Rodentia; family Cricetidae; genus Microtus; species Microtus oregoni. The sequence goes on from NW_024543298.1 coordinate 237,656, forward strand.
CACGGAGCACCCAGGACCCCAAGCACTGAGTACTGAGCACCCAGCACCCTGAGTACTGAGCACCGAGCTCCCCGAGCACTGAGCACCCTGAGTACTGAGCACCCAGCACCCCGATCACAGAGCACCCAGCACCCTCAGCACTGAGCACCCAGCACCCCGAGCACTGAGCACACAGCACCCTGAGTACTGAGCACCCTGAGGACTGAGCACCGATCACCCTGAGCACTGAGCACCCAGCACCCTGAGCACTGAACACCCAGCACCCTGAGTATTGAGCACCCAGCACCCTGAGTACTGAGCACCCAGCACCCTGAGCACTGAGCACCCAGCACCCTGAGTACTGAGCATTCAGCACCCTGATCACAGAGCACCCAGCACCCTCAGCACTGAGCACCCAGCACCCCGAGCACTGAGCACCCAGCACCCTGAGTACTGAGCACCCTGAGTACTGAGCACCCAGCACCCTGAGTACTGAGCACCGAGCACCCTGAGCACTGAGCACCCAGCACCCTGAGTACTGAGCACCCAGCACCAAGAGTACTGAGCACCGAGCATCCTGAGCACTGAGCACCGAGCACCCCGAGCACTGAGCACCCAGCACCCTGAGTACTGAGCACCCAGCACCAAGAGTACTGAGCACCGAGCACCCCGAGCACTGAGCACCCAGCACCCTGAGTACTGAGCACCCAGCACCGTGAGTACTGAGCACCCAGCACCCTGAGTACTGAGCACCCAGCACCCTGAGCACTGAGCACAAAGCAAGCTGAGTACTGAGCAATGAGCACCCTGAGTACTGAGCACCAAGGACCCTGAGCACTGAGCAGCCAGCACCCTGAGCACTGAGCACCCAGCACCCTGAGTACTGAGCACCCAGCACCCTGAGTACTGAGCACCCAGCACCCTGAGTACTGAGCACCCAGCACCCTGAGTACTGAGCACCCAGCACCCTGAGTACTGAGCACCGAGCACCCCGAGTACTGAGCACCCAGCACCCCGAGCACTGAGCGCCCAGCACCCTGAGCACTGAGCACCGAGCACCCCAAGCACTGAGCACCCAGCACCCTGAGCACTGAGCACCCTGAGGACTGAGCACCCAGCACCCTGAGTACTGAGCACCCAGCATCCTGAGTACTGAGCACCGATCACCCTGAGCACAGAGCACCCAGCAACCCGAGCACTGAGCACCCAGCACCCTGAGTACTGAGCACCCTGAGTACTGAGCACCCAGCACCCTGAGAACTGAGCACCCAGCTCCCTGAGTACTGAGCACCTTGAGTACTGAGCACCCAGCACCCTGAGTACTGAGCACCCTGAGTACTGAGCACCCAGCACCCTGAGCACTGAGCACCCAGCACCCTGAGTACTGAGCACCCAGCACCCCGAGCACTGAGCACCCTGAGTACTGAGCACTAAGCACCCAGAGCGCTGAGCACCCAGCACCCCAAGCACGGAGGACCCAGGAAACCGAGCACTGAGTACTGAGCACCCAGCACCCTGAGTACTGAGCACCGAGCTCCCCGAGCACTGAGCACCCTGAGTACTGAGCACCCAGCACCCTGATCACAGAGCACCCAGCACCCTCAGCACTGAGCACCCAGCACCCCGAGCACTGAGCACCCAGCACCCTGAGTACGGAGCACCCTGAGGACTGAGCACCGATCACCCTGAGCACTGAGCACCCAGCACCCTGAGTACTGAGCACCCAGCACCCTGAGTACTGAGCACCGAGCACTCCGAGCACTGAGCACCCAGCACACTGAGCACTGAGCACCCAGCACCCTGAGTACTGAGCACCCAGCACCCTGAGTACTGAGCACCCAGCACCCTGAGCAATGAGCACCCAGCACCCTGAGTACTGAGCACCCAGCACCCTGATCACAGAGCACCCAGCACCCTCAGCACTGAGCACCCAGCACCCCGAGCACTGAGCACACAGCACCCTGAGTACTGAGCACCCTGAGTACTGAGAACCCAGCACCCTGAGCACTGAGCACCCAGCACCCTGAGTACTGAGCACCGAGCACACTGAGCACTGAGCACCCAGCACCCTGAGTACTGAGCACCCAGCACCAAGAGTACTGAGCACCGAGCATCCTGAGCACTGAGCACCGAGCACCCCGAGCGCTGAGCACCCAGCACCCTGAGTACTGAGCACCCAGCACCCTGAGCACTGAGCACCCAGCACCCTGAGTACTGAGCTCCCAGCACCCTGAGTACTTAGCACCCAGCACCCTGAGCACTGAGCACCCAGCACCCTGAGTACTGAGCACCGAGCACCCTGAGTACTGAGCACCCAGCACCCTGAGTACTGAGCACCCAGCACCCTGAGTACTGAGCACCGAGCACCCCGAGTACTGACCACCCAGCACCCTGAGCACTGAGCACCCAGCACCCTGAGTACTGAGCACCCAGCACCCTGAGTACTGAGCACCCAGCACCCAGAGCACTGAGCACCCTGAGTTCTGAGCACTAAGCACCCAGAGCGCTGAGCACCCAGCACCCCAAGCACGGAGCACCCAGGACCCCGAGCACTGAGTACTGAGCACCCAGCACCCTGAGTACTGAGCACCGAGCTCCCCGAGCACTGAGCACCCTGAGTACTGAGCACCCAGCACACCGATCACAGAGCACCCAGCACCCTCAGCACTGAGCACCCAGCACCACGAGCACTGAGCACCCAGCACCCTGAGTACTGAGCACCCTGAGGACTGAGCACCGATCACCCTGAGCACTGAGCACCCAGCACCCTGAGTACTGAGCACCCAGCACCCTGAGTACTGAGCACCGAGCACTCCGAGCACTGAGCACCCAGCACCCTGAGCACTGAGCACCCAGCACCCTGAGTACTGAACACCCAGCACCCTGAGTACTGAGCACCCAGCACCCTGAGCACTGAGCACCCAGCACCCTGAGTACTGAGCACCCAGCACCCTGAGTACTGAGCACCCAGCACCCTGAGTACTGAGCACCGAGCACCCCGAGTACTGAACACCCAGCATCCTGAGCACTGAGCACCCAGCACCCTGAGCACTGAGCACCCAGCACCCCAAGCACTGAGCACCCAGCACCCTGAGTACTGAGTACTGAGCACCCTGAGTACTGAGCACCCAGCACCCTGAGCACTGAGCACCCAGCACCCTGAGTACTGAGCACCGAGCACCCCGAGCACTGAGCACCCAGCACCCTGAGGACTGAGCACCCAGGACCAAGACTACTGAGCACCAAGCATCCTGAGCACTGAGCACAGAGCACCCTGAGCACTGAGCACCCAGCACCCTGAGTACTGAGCACCCAGCACCCTGAGTAATGAGCACCCAGCACCCTGAGCACTGAGCACAAAGCACGCTGAGTACTGAGCACTGAGCACCCTGAGTACTGAGCACCAAGGACCCTGAGCACTGAGCACCCAGCACGCTGAGTACTGAGCGCTGTGCACCCTGAGTACTGAGCACCGAGCACCCTGAGTACTGAGCACCCAGCACCCTGAGCACTGAGCAGCCAGCACCCTGAGCACTGAGCACCCAGCACCCTGAGTACTGAGCACCCAGCACCCTGAGTACTGAGCACCAAGCACCCTGAGTACTGAACACCCAGCACCCTGAGCACTGAGCACTGAGCACCCAGCACCCTGAGCACTGAGCGCTGTGCACCCTGAGTACTGAGCACCGAGCACCCTGAGTACTGAGCACCCAGCACCCCTAGTACTGAGCACCCAGCACCCTGAGCACTGAGCGCCCAGCACCCTGAGTACTGAGCACCCAGCACCCTGAGTACTGAGCACCCACCACCCCGAGCACTGAGCACCCTGAGTACTGAGCACTAACCACCCAGAGCGCTGAGCACCCAGCACCCCAAGCACGGAGCACCCAGGACCCCAAGCACTGAGTACTGAGCACCCAGCACCCTGAGTACTGAGCACCGAGCTCCCCGAGCACTGAGCACCCTGAGTACTGAGCACCCAGCACCCCGATCACAGAGCACCCAGCACCCTCAGCACTGAGCACCCAGCACCCCGAGCACTGAGCACACAGCACCCTGAGTACTGAGCACCCTGAGGACTGAGCACCGATCACCCTGAGCACTGAGCACCCAGCACCCTGAGCACTGAACACCCAGCACCCTGAGTATTGAGCACCCAGCACCCTGAGTACTGAGCACCCAGCACCCTGAGCACTGAGCACCCAGCACCCTGAGTACTGAGCATTCAGCACCCTGATCACAGAGCACCCAGCACCCTCAGCACTGAGCACCCAGCACCCCGAGCACTGAGCACCCAGCACCCTGAGTACTGAGCACCCTGAGTACTGAGCACCCAGCACCCTGAGTACTGAGCACCGAGAACCCTGAGCACTGAGCACCCAGCACCCTGAGTACTGAGCACCCAGCACCAAGAGTACTGAGCACCGAGCATCCTGAGCACTGAGCACCGAGCACCCCGAGCACTGAGCACCCAGCACCCTGAGTACTGAGCACCCAGCACCAAGAGTACTGAGCACCGAGCACCCCGAGCACTGAGCACCCAGCACCCTGAGTACTGAGCACCCAGCACCGTGAGTACTGAGCACCCAGCACCCTGAGTACTGAGCACCCAGCACCCTGAGCACTGAGCACAAAGCACGCTGAGTACTGAGCAATGAGCACCCTGAGTACTGAGCACCAAGGACCCTGAGCACTGAGCAGCCAGCACCCTGAGCACTGAGCACCCAGCACCCTGAGTACTGAGCACCCAGCACCCTGAGTACTGAGCACCCAGCACCCTGAGTACTGAGCACCCAGCACCCTGAGTACTGAGCACCCAGCACCCTGAGTACTGAGCACCGAGCACCCCGAGTACTGAGCACCCAGCACCCCGAGCACTGAGCGCCCAGCACCCTGAGCACTGAGCACCGAGCACCCCAAGCACTGAGCACCCAGCACCCTGAGCACTGAGCACCCTGAGGACTGAGCACCCAGCATCCTGAGTACTGAGCACCGAGCACCCCGAGCACTGAGCACCCAGCACCCTGAGCACTGAGCACCCTGAGGACTGAGCACCCAGCACCCTGAGTACTGAGCACCCAGCATCCTGAGTACTGAGCACCGATCACCCTGAGCACAGAGCACCCAGCAACCCGAGCACTGAGCACCCAGCACCCTGAGTACTGAGCACCCTGAGTACTGAGCACCCAGCACCCCGAGAACTGAGCACCCAGCTCCCTGAGTACTGAGCACCTTGAGTACTGAGCACCCAGCACCCTGAGTACTGAGCACCCTGAGTACTGAGCACCCAGCACCCTGAGCACTGAGCACCCAGCACCCTGAGTACTGAGCAACCAGCACCCTGAGCACTGAGCACCCAGCACCCTGAGTACTCAGCACCCAGCACCCTGAGTACTTAGCACCCAGCACCCTGAGCACTGAGCACCCAGCACCCTGAGTACTGAGCACCGAGCACCGTGAGTACTGAGCACCCAGCACCCTGAGTACTGAGCAACCAGCACCCTGAGTACTGAGCACCGAGCACCCAGAGTACTGAGCACCCAGCACCCTGAGCACTGAGCACCCAGTACCCTGAGTACTGAGCACCCAGCACCCTGAGTACTGAGCACCCAGCACCCCGAGCACTGAGCACCCTGAGTACTGAGCACTAAGCACCCAGAGTGCTGAGCACCCAGCACCCCAAGCACGGAGGACCCAGGAAACCGAGCACTGAGTACTGAGCACCCAGCACCCTGAGTACTGAGCACCGAGCTCCCCGAGCACTGAGCACCCTGAGTACTGAGCACCCAGCACCCTGATCACAGAGCACCCAGCACCCTCAGCACTGAGCACCCAGCACCCCGAGCACTGAGCACCCAGCACCCTGAGTACGGAGCACCCTGAGGACTGAGCACCGATCACCCTGAGCACTGAGCACCCAGCACCCTGAGTACTGAGCACCCAGCACCCTGAGTACTGAGCACCGAGCACTCCGAGCACTGAGCACCCAGCACACTGAGCACTGAGCACCCAGCACCCTGAGTACTGAGCACCCAGCACCCTGAGTACTGAGCACCCAGCACCCTGAGCAATGAGCACCCAGCACCCTGAGTACTGAGCACCCAGCACCCTGATCACAGAGCACCCAGCACCCTCAGCACTGAGCACCCAGCACCCCGAGCACTGAGCACACAGCACCCTGAGTACTGAGCACCCTGAGTACTGAGAACCCAGCACCCTGAGCACTGAGCACCCAGCACCCTGAGTACTGAGCACCGAGCACCCTGAGCACTGAGCACCCAGCACCCTGAGTACTGAGCACCCAGCACCAAGAGTACTGAGCACCGAGCATCCTGAGCACTGAGCACCGAGCACCCCGAGCGCTGAGCACCCAGCACCCTGAGTACTGAGCACCCAGCACCCTGAGCACTGAGCACCCAGCACCCTGAGTACTGAGCTCCCAGCACCCTGAGTACTTAGCACCCAGCACCCTGAGCACTGAGCACCCAGCACCCTGAGTACTGAGCACCGAGCACCCTGAGTACTGAGCACCCAGCACCCTGAGTACTGAGCACCCAGCACCCTGAGTACTGAGCACCGAGCACCCCGAGTACTGACCACCCAGCACCCTGAGCACAGAGCACCCAGCACCCTGAGTACTGAGCACCCAGCACCCTGAGTACTGAGCACCAAGCACCCTGAGTACTGAACACCCAGCACCCTGAGCACTGAGCACTGAGCACCCAGCACCCTGAGCACTGAGCGCTGTGCACCCTGAGTACTGAGCACCGAGCACCCTGAGTACTGAGCACCCAGCACCCCTAGTACTGAGCACCCAGCACCCTGAGCACTGAGCGCCCAGCACCCTGAGTACTGAGCACCCAGCACCCTGAGTACTGAGCACCCACCACCCCGAGCACTGAGCACCCTGAGTACTGAGCACTAACCACCCAGAGCGCTGAGCACCCAGCACCCCAAGCACGGAGCACCCAGGACCCCAAGCACTGAGTACTGAGCACCCAGCACCCTGAGTACTGAGCACCGAGCTCCCCGAGCACTGAGCACCCTGAGTACTGAGCACCCAGCACCCCGATCACAGAGCACCCAGCACCCTCAGCACTGAGCACCCAGCACCCCGAGCACTGAGCACACAGCACCCTGAGTACTGAGCACCCTGAGGACTGAGCACCGATCACCCTGAGCACTGAGCACCCAGCACCCTGAGCACTGAACACCCAGCACCCTGAGTATTGAGCACCCAGCACCCTGAGTACTGAGCACCCAGCACCCTGAGCACTGAGCACCCAGCACCCTGAGTACTGAGCATTCAGCACCCTGATCACAGAGCACCCAGCACCCTCAGCACTGAGCACCCAGCACCCCGAGCACTGAGCACCCAGCACCCTGAGTACTGAGCACCCTGAGTACTGAGCACCCAGCACCCTGAGTACTGAGCACCGAGCACCCTGAGCACTGAGCACCCAGCACCCTGAGTACTGAGCACCCAGCACCAAGAGTACTGAGCACCGAGCATCCTGAGCACTGAGCACCGAGCACCCCGAGCACTGAGCACCCAGCACCCTGAGTACTGAGCACCCAGCACCCTGAGTACTGAGCATTCAGCACCCTGATCACAGAGCACCCAGCACCCTCAGCACTGAGCACCCAGCACCCCGAGCACTGAGCACCCAGCACCCTGAGTACTGAGCACCCTGAGTACTGAGCACCCAGCACCCTGAGTACTGAGCACCGAGCTCCCCGAGCACTGAGCACCCTGAGTACTGAGCACCCAGCACCCTGATCACAGAGCACCCAGCACCCTCAGCACTGAGCACCCAGCACCCCGAGCACTGAGCACCCAGCACCCTGAGTACGGAGCACCCTGAGGACTGAGCACCGATCACCCTGAGCACTGAGCACCCAGCACCCTGAGTACTGAGCACCCAGCACCCTGAGTACTGAGCACCGAGCACTCCGAGCACTGAGCACCCAGCACACTGAGCACTGAGCACCCAGCACCCTGAGTACTGAGCACCCAGCACCCTGAGTACTGAGCACCCAGCACCCTGAGCAATGAGCACCCAGCACCCTGAGTACTGAGCACCCAGCACCCTGATCACAGAGCACCCAGCACCCTCAGCACTGAGCACCCAGCACCCCGAGCACTGAGCACACAGCACCCTGAGTACTGAGCACCCTGAGTACTGAGAACCCAGCACCCTGAGCACTGAGCACCCAGCACCCTGAGTACTGAGCACCGAGCACACTGAGCACTGAGCACCCAGCACCCTGAGTACTGAGCACCCAGCACCAAGAGTACTGAGCACCGAGCATCCTGAGCACTGAGCACCGAGCACCCCGAGCGCTGAGCACCCAGCACCCTGAGTACTGAGCACCCAGCACCCTGAGCACTGAGCACCCAGCACCCTGAGTACTGAGCTCCCAGCACCCTGAGTACTTAGCACCCAGCACCCTGAGCACTGAGCACCCAGCACCCTGAGTACTGAGCACCGAGCACCCTGAGTACTGAGCACCCAGCACCCTGAGTACTGAGCACCCAGCACCCTGAGTACTGAGCACCGAGCACCCCGAGTACTGACCACCCAGCACCCTGAGCACAGAGCACCCAGCACCCTGAGTACTGAGCACCCAGCACCCTGAGTACTGAGCACCAAGCACCCTGAGTACTGAACACCCAGCACCCTGAGCACTGAGCACTGAGCACCCAGCACCCTGAGCACTGAGCGCTGTGCACCCTGAGTACTGAGCACCGAGCACCCTGAGTACTGAGCACCCAGCACCCCTAGTACTGAGCACCCAGCACCCTGAGCACTGAGCGCCCAGCACCCTGAGTACTGAGCACCCAGCACCCTGAGTACTGAGCACCCACCACCCCGAGCACTGAGCACCCTGAGTACTGAGCACTAACCACCCAGAGCGCTGAGCACCCAGCACCCCAAGCACGGAGCACCCAGGACCCCAAGCACTGAGTACTGAGCACCCAGCACCCTGAGTACTGAGCACCGAGCTCCCCGAGCACTGAGCACCCTGAGTACTGAGCACCCAGCACCCCGATCACAGAGCACCCAGCACCCTCAGCACTGAGCACCCAGCACCCCGAGCACTGAGCACACAGCACCCTGAGTACTGAGCACCCTGAGGACTGAGCACCGATCACCCTGAGCACTGAGCACCCAGCACCCTGAGCACTGAACACCCAGCACCCTGAGTATTGAGCACCCAGCACCCTGAGTACTGAGCACCCAGCACCCTGAGCACTGAGCACCCAGCACCCTGAGTACTGAGCATTCAGCACCCTGATCACAGAGCACCCAGCACCCTCAGCACTGAGCACCCAGCACCCCGAGCACTGAGCACCCAGCACCCTGAGTACTGAGCACCCTGAGTACTGAGCACCCAGCACCCTGAGTACTGAGCACCGAGCACCCTGAGCACTGAGCACCCAGCACCCTGAGTACTGAGCACCCAGCACCAAGAGTACTGAGCACCGAGCATCCTGAGCACTGAGCACCGAGCACCCCGAGCACTGAGCACCCAGCACCCTGAGTACTGAGCACCCAGCACCAAGAGTACTGAGCACCGAGCACCCCGAGCACTGAGCACCCAGCACCCTGAGTACTGAGCACCCAGCACCGTGAGTACTGAGCACCCAGCACCCTGAGTACTGAGCACCCAGCACCCTGAGCACTGAGCACAAAGCACGCTGAGTACTGAGCAATGAGCACCCTGAGTACTGAGCACCAAGGACCCTGAGCACTGAGCAGCCAGCACCCTGAGCACTGAGCACCCAGCACCCTGAGTACTGAGCACCCAGCACCCTGAGTACTGAGCACCCAGCACCCTGAGTACTGAGCACCCAGCACCCTGAGTACTGAGCACCCAGCACCCCGAGTACTGAGCACCCAGCACCCCGAGCACTGAGCGCCCAGCACCCTGAGCACTGAGCACCGAGCACCCCAAGCACTGAGCACCCAGCACCCTGAGCACTGAGCACCCTGAGGACTGAGCACCCAGCATCCTGAGTACTGAGCACCGAGCACCCCGAGCACTGAGCACCCAGCACCCTGAGCACTGAGCACCCTGAGGACTGAGCACCCAGCACCCTGAGTACTGAGCACCCAGCATCCTGAGTACTGAGCACCGATCACCCTGAGCACAGAGCACCCAGCAACCCGAGCACTGAGCACCCAGCACCCTGAGTACTGAGCACCCTGAGTACTGAGCACCCAGCACCCCGAGAACTGAGCACCCAGCTCCCTGAGTACTGAGCACCTTGAGTACTGAGCACCCAGCACCCTGAGTACTGAGCACCCTGAGTACTGAGCACCCAGCACCCTGAGCACTGAGCACCCAGCACCCTGAGTACTGAGCAACCAGCACCCTGAGCACTGAGCACCCAGCACCCTGAGTACTCAGCACCCAGCACCCTGAGTACTTAGCACCCAGCACCCTGAGCACTGAGCACCCAGCACCCTGAGTACTGAGCACCGAGCACCGTGAGTACTGAGCACCCAGCACCCTGAGTACTGAGCAACCAGCACCCTGAGTACTGAGCACCGAGCACCCAGAGTACTGAGCACCCAGCACCCTGAGCACTGAGCACCCAGTACCCTGAGTACTGAGCACCCAGCACCCTGAGTACTGAGCACCCAGCACCCCGAGCACTGAGCACCCTGAGTACTGAGCACTAAGCACCCAGAGCGCTGAGCACCCAGCACCCCAAGCACGGAGGACCCAGGAAACCGAGCACTGAGTACTGAGCACCCAGCACCCTGAGTACTGAGCACCGAGCTCCCCGAGCACTGAGCACCCTGAGTACTGAGCACCCAGCACCCTGATCACAGAGCACCCAGCACCCTCAGCACTGAGCACCCAGCACCCCGAGCACTGAGCACCCAGCACCCTGAGTACAGAGCACCCTGAGGACTGAGCACCGATCACCCTGAGCACTGAGCACCCAGCACCCTGAGTACTGAGCACCCAGCACCCTGAGTACTGAGCACCGAGCACTCCGAGCACTGAGCACCCAGCACACTGAGCACTGAGCACCCAGCACCCTGAGTACTGAGCACCCAGCACCCTGAGTACTGAGCACCCAGCACCCTGAGCAATGAGCACCCAGCACCCTGAGTACTGAGCACCCAGCACCCTGATCACAGAGCACCCAGCACCCTCAGCACTGAGCACCCAGCACCCCGAGCACTGAGCACACAGCACCCTGAGTACTGAGCACCCTGAGTACTGAGAACCCAGCACCCTGAGCACTGAGCACCCAGCACCCTGAGTACTGAGCACCGAGCACACTGAGCACTGAGCACCCAGCACCCTGAGTACTGAGCACCCAGCACCAAGAGTACTGAGCACCGAGCATCCTGAGCACTGAGCACCGAGCACCCCGAGCGCTGAGCACCCAGCACCCTGAGTACTGAGCACCCAGCACCCTGAGCACTGAGCACCCAGCACCCTGAGTACTGAGCTCCCAGCACCCTGAGTACTTAGCACCCAGCACCCTGAGCACTGAGCACCCAGCACCCTGAGTACTGAGCACCGAGCACCCTGAGTACTGAGCACCCAGCACACTGAGTACTGAGCACCCAGCACCCTGAGTACTGAGCACCGAGCTCCCCGAGCACTGAGCACCCTGAGTACTGAGCACCCAGCACACCGATCACAGAGCACCCAGCACCCTCAGCACTGAGCACCCAGCACCACGAGCACTGAGCACCCAGCACCCTGAGTACTGAGCACCCTGAGGACTGAGCACCGATCACCCTGAGCACTGAGCACCCAGCACCCTGAGTACTGAGCACCCAGCACCCTGAGTACTGAGCACCGAGCACTCCGAGCACTGAGCACCCAGCACCCTGAGCACTGAGCACCCAGCACCCTGAGTACTGAACACCCAGCACCCTGAGTACTGAGCACCCAGCACCCTGAGCACTGAGCACCCAGCACCCTGAGTACTGAGCACAAAGCACCCTGAGTACTGAGCACCCAGCACCCTGAGTACTGAGCACCGAGCACCCCGAGTACTGAACACCCAGCATCCCGAGCACTGAGCACCCAGCACCCTGAGCACTGAGCACCCAGCACCCCAAGCACTGAGCACCCAGCACCCTGAGTACTGAGTACTGAGCACCCTGAGTACTGAGCACCCAGCACCCTGAGCACTGAGCACCCAGCACCCTGAGTACTGAGCACCGAGCACCCCGAGCACTGAGCACCCAGCACCCTGAGGACTGAGCACCCAGGACCAAGACTACTGAGCACCAAGCATCCTGAGCACTGAGCACAGAGCACCCTGAGCACTGAGCACCCAGCACCCTGAGTACTGAGCACCCAGCACCCTGAGTAATGAGCACCCAGCACCCTGAGCACTGAGCACAAAGCACGCTGAGTACTGAGCACTGAGCACCCTGAGTACTGAGCACCAAGGACCCTGAGCACTGAGCACCCAGCACGCTGAGTACTGAGCGCTGTGCACCCTGAGTACTGAGCACCGAGCACCCTGAGTACTGAGCACCCAGCACCCTGAGCACTGAGCAGCCAGCACCCTGAGCACTGAGCACCCAGCACCCTGAGTACTGAGCACCCAGCACCAAGAGTACTGAGCACCGAACACCCCGAGCACTGAGCACCCAGCACCCTGAGTAATGAGCACCCAGCACCCTGAGCACTGAGCACAAAGCACGCTGAGTACTGAGCACTGAGCACCCTGAGTACTGAGCACCAAGGACCCTGAGCACTGAGCACCCAGCACGCTGAGTACTGAGCGCTGTGCACCCTGAGTACTGAGCACCGAGCACCCTGAGTACTGAGCACCCAGCACCCTGAGCACTGAGCACCCAGCACACCGAGTACTGAGCACCCAGCACCCTGAGTACTGAGCACCGAGCACCCCGAGAACTGAGCACCCAGCACCCTGAGTACTGAGCACCCAGCACCCTGAGTACTGAGCACCCAGCACCATGAGCACTGAGCACCCAGCACCCCGAGCACTGAGCACCCAGCACCCCGAGAATGAGCACCCAGCAGCCTGAGTACTGAGAACAGAGCACCCAGAGTACTGAGCACAAAGCACGCTGAGCACTGAGCACCCAGCACCCCGAGAATGAGCACCCAGCAGCCTGAGTACTGAGAACAGAGCACCCAGAGTACTGAGCACCCAGCACCCTGAGTACTGAGCACCCAGCACCTCGTGCACTGAGCACCCTGAGTACTGAGCACCCAGCACCCTGAGTACTGAGCGCTAAGCACCCAGAGCGCTGAGCACCCAGCACCCCAAGCACGGAGCACCCAGGACCCTGAGCACTGAGTACTGAGCACCCAGCACCCTGAGTACTGAGCACCGAGCTCCCCGAGCACTGAGCACCCTGAGTACTGAGCACCCAGCACCCCGATGACAGAGCACCCAGCACCCTCAGCACTGAGCACGCAGCACCCCGAGCACTGAGCACCGAGCACCCCGAGCACTGAGCACCCAGCACCCTGAGTACTGAGCACCCAGCACCCTGAGCACTGAGCACCCAGCACCCTTAGCACTGAGCACCCAGCACCCTGAGCACTGAGCACCCAGCACCCTGAGTACTGAGCACCCAACGTACTGAGCACCGAGCACCCCTAGCACTGAGCACCCAGCACCCCGAGCACTTAGCACTGAGCACCCTGAGTACTGAGCACTGAGCACCCTTAGTACTGAGCACCGAGCACCCCGAGCACTGAGCAGCCAGCACCTTGAGTACTGAGCACCGAGCACCCCGAGCACTGAGCACCCAGCACCCTGAGTCCTGAGCATCCAGCACCCTGAGCACTGAGCACCCAGCACCCCAAGCACTGAGCACCCAGCACCCTGAGTACTGAGCACCCAGCACCCTGAGTACTGAGCACCCAGTACCCCGAGCACTGAGCACCCAGCACCCTGAGCACTGAGAACCCAGCACCCTGAGTACTGAGCACCCAGCACCCCGAGCACTGAGCACCCAGCACCCTGAGTACTGAGCACTCAGCAGCCTGAGTACTGAGCACCGAGCACCCCGAGCACTGAGCACCCAGCACCCTGAGCACTGAGCACACTGAGGACTGAGCACCCAGCACCCTGAGTACTGAGCACCCAGCACCCTGAGTACTGAGCACCCAGCATACTGAGTACTGAGCACCGATCACCCTGAGCACTGAGCACCCAGCACCCTGAGCACTGAGCACCCAGCACCCTGAGTACTGAGCACCCTGAGTATTGAGCACCCAGCACCCCGAGCACTGAGCGCCCAGCACCCCGAGTACTGAGCACCCTGAGCACTGAGCACCCAGCACCCTGAGTACTGAGCACCCAGCACACTGAGCACTGAGCACCCAGCACCCTGAGTACTGAGCACCCAGCACCCTGAGCACTGAGCACCCAGCACCCTGAGTACTGTGCACGTAGCACCCTGAGTACTTAGCACCGAGCATCCTGAGTACTGAGCACCCAGCACCCTGAGTACTGAGCACCCAGCACCCTGAGTACTGAGCACCGAGCACCCCGAGTACTGAGCACCCTGAGCACTGAGAACCCAGCACCCTGAGCACTGAGCACCCAGCACCCCAAGCACTGAGCACCCAGCACCCTGAGCACTGAGCACTCAGCACCCTGAGCACTGAGCACCCAGCACCCTGAGCACTGAGCACCCAGCACACTGAGTACTGAGCACCCAGCACCCTGAGCACTGAGCACCCAGCACCCTGAGTACTTAGCACCCAGCACACTGAGCACTGAGCACCCAGAACCCTGAGTACTGAGCACCGACCACCCTGAGTACTGAGCACCCAGCACCCTGAGTACTGAGCACCCAGCACCCTGAGTACTGAGCACCGAGCATCCGGAGTACTGAGCACCCTGCACCCCGAGCACTGAGCACCCAGCACCCTGAGCACTGAGCACCCTGAGTACTGAGCACCCAGCACCCTGAGCACTGAGCACCCAGCACCCTGAGTACTGAGCACCGAGCACCCCGAGGACTGAGCACCCAGCACCCTGAGTACTGAGTACCCAGCACGAAGAGTACTGAGCACCGAGCATCCTGAGCACTGAGCACCGAGCACCCCGAGCACTGAGCATCCAGCACCCTGAGTACTGAGCACCCAGCACCAAGAGTACTGAGCACCGAGCACCCCGAGTACTGAGCACCCAGCACCCTGAGTAATGAGCACCCAGCACCCTGAGCACTGAGCACAAAGCACGCTGAATACTGAGCACTGAGCACCCTGAGTACTGAGCACCAAGGACCCTGAGCACTGAGCACCCAGCACGCTGAGTACTGAGCGCTGAGCACCCTGAGTACTGAGCACCGAGCACCCTGAGTACTGAGCACCCAGCACCCTGAGCACTGAGCAGCCAGCATCCTGAGCACTGAGCACCCAGCACCCCGAGCACTGAGCACCCAGCACCCTGAGCACTGAGCACCCAGCACCCCGAGGACTGAGCACCCAGCACCCTGAGTACTGAGCACCGAGCACCCGGAGCACAGAGCACCCAGCACCCTGAGTACTGAGCACCCAGCACCCTGAGTACTGAGCACCCAGCACCCCAAGCACTGAGCACCCAGCTCCCCGAGCATGAGCACCCAGCAGCCTGAGTACTGAGAACAGAGCACCCTGAGTTCTGAGCACCCAGCACGCTGAGCACTGAGCACCCAGCACCCCGAGTACTGAGCAAACAGCACCCCGAGCACTGAGCACCCAGCACCAAGAGAATTAGCACCCAGCACCCTGAGTACTGAGCACCCAGCACCCTGAGTACTGAGCACCCAGCACCCCGTGCACTGAGCACCCTGAGTACTGAGCACCCAGCACCCTGAGTACTGAGCACCCTGAGGACTGAGCACCGATAACCCTGAGCACTGAGCACCCAGCACCCTGAGTACTGAGCACCCAGCACCCTGAGTACTGAGCACCGAGCACCCCGAGCACTGAGCACCCAGCACCCTGAGTACTGAGCACCCAGCACCCTGAGGACTGAGCACCCAGCACCCTGAGCACTGAGCACCCATCACCCTGAGCACTGAGCACCCAGCACCCTGAGTACTGAGCACCCAACGTACTGAGCACCGAGCACCCCTAGCACTGAGCACCTAGCACCCTGAGTACTGAGCACCCAGCACCCGGAGCACTGAGCACCCAGCACACCGAGCACTGAGCACTGAGCACCCTGAATACTGAGCACTGAGCACCCTTAGTACTGAGCACCGAGCACCCTGAGTACTGAGCACCCAGCACCCTGAGCACTGAGCACGGAGCATCCCGAGGACTGAGCACCCAGCACCGTGAGCACTGAGCAGCCAGCACCTTGAGTACAGAGCACCGAGCACCCCGAGCACTGAGCACCCAGCACCCTGAGTCCTGAGCACCCAGCACCCTGAGCACTGCGCACCCAGCACCCCGAGCACTGAGCACCCAGCACCCTGAGTACTGAGCACCCAGCACCCTGAGTACTGAGCACCCAGTACCCCGAGCACTGAGCACCCAGCACCCTGAGCACTGAGCACCCAGCACCGTGAGTACTGAACACCCAGCACCGCGAGCACTGAGCACCCAGCACCCTGAGTACTGAGCACTCAGCACCCTGAGTACTGAGCACCGAGCACCCCGAGCACTGAGCACCCAGCACCCTGAGCACTGAGCACCCTGAGGACTGAGCACCCAGCACCCTGTGTACTGAGCACCCAGCACCCTGAGTACTGAGCACCCAGCATCCTGAGTACTGAGCAACGATCACCCTGAGCACTGAGCACCCAGCACCCTGAGCACTGAGCAGCCAGCACCCTGAGTACTGAGCACCCTGAGTACTGAGCACCCAGCACCCCGAGCACTGAGCACCCAGCACCCCGAGTACTGAGCACCCTGAGCACTGAGCACCCAGCAACCAGAGCACTGAGCACTCTGAGGTCTGAGCACCCAGCACCCTGAGTACTGAGCACCCAGTATCCTGAGTACTGAGCACCGATCACCCTGAGCACTGAGCACCCAGCAACCCGAGCACTGAGCACCCAGCACCCTGAGTACTGAGCACCCTGAGTACTGTGCACCCAGCACCCCGAGCACTGAGCACCCAGCACCCTGAGTACTGAGCACCCTGGGTACTGAGCACCCAGCACCCTGAGCACTGAGCACCCAGCACCCTGAGTACTGAGCACCCAGCACCCTGAGCACTGAGCACCCAGGACCCTGAGTACTGAGCTCCCAGCACCCTGAGTACTTAGCACCCAGCACCCTGAGCACTGAGCACCCAGCACCCTGAGTACTGAGCACCGAGCACCCTGAGTACTGAGCACCCAGCACCCTGAGTACTGAGCACCCAGCACCCTGAGTACTGAGCACCGAGCACCCCGAGTACTGACCACCCAGCACCCTGAGCACTGAGCACCCAGCACCCTGAGTACTGAGCACCCAGCACCCTGAGTACTGAGCACCCAGCACCCAGAGCACTGAGCACCCTGAGTTCTGAGCACTAAGCACCCAGAGCGCTGAGCACCCAGCACCCCAAGCACGGAGCACCCAGGACCCCGAGCACTGAGTACTGAGCACCCAGCACCCTGAGTACTGAGCACCGAGCTCCCCGAGCACTGAGCACCCTGAGTACTGAGCACCCAGCACCCCGATCACAGAGCACCCAGCACCCTCAGCACTGAGCACCCAGCACCACGAGCACTGAGCACCCAGCACCCTGAGTACTGAGCACCCTGAGGACTGAGCACCGATCACCCTGAGCACTGAGCACCCAGCACCCTGAGTACTCAGCACCCAGCACCCTGAGTACTGAGCACCGAGCACTCCGAGCACTGAGCACCCAGCACCCTGAGCACTGAGCACCCAGCACCCTGAGTACTGAGCACCCAGCACCCTGAGTACTGAGCACCCAGCACCCTGAGCACTGAGCACCCAGCACCCTGAGTACTGAGCACCCAGCACCCTGAGTACTGAGCACCGAGCACCCCGAGTACTGAACACCCAGCACCCCGAGAACTGAGCACCCAGCACCCTGAGCACTGAGCACCCAGCACCCCAAGCACTGAGCACCCAGCACCCTGAGTACTGAGTACTGAGCACCCTGAGTACTGAGCACCCAGCACCCTGAGCACTGAGCACCCAGCACCCTGAGTACTGAGCACCGAGCACCCCGAGCACTGAGCACCCAGCACCCTGAGTACTGAGCTCCCAGGACCAAGACTACTGAGCACCAAGCATCCTGAGCACTGAGCACAGAGCACCCTGAGCACTGAGCACCCAGCACCCTGAGTACTGAGCACCCAGCACCAAGAGTACTGAGCACCGAGCACCCCGAGCAGTGAGCACCCAGCACCCTGAGTAATGAGCACCCAGCACCCTGAGCACTGAGCACAAAGCACGCTGAGTACTGAGCACTGAGCACCCTGAGTACTGAGCACCAAGGACCCTGAGCACTGAGCACCCAGCACGCTGAGTACTGAGCGCTGTGCACCCTGAGTACTGAGCACCGAGCACCCTGAGTACTGAGCACCCAGCACCCTGAGCACTGAGCAGCCAGCACCCTGAGCACTGAGCACCCAGCACCCCGAGCACTGAGCACCCAGCACCCTGAGCACTGAGCACCCAGCACCCCGAGTACTGAGCACCCAGCACCCTGAGTACTGAGCACCGAGCACCCCGAGAACTGAGCACCCAGCACCCTGAGTACTGAGCACCCAGCACCCTGAGTACTGAGCACCCAGCACCCCGAGCACTGAGCAACCAGCACCCCGAGCACTGAGCACCCAGCACCCCGAGAATGAGCACCCAGCAGCCTGAGTACTGAGAACAGAGCACCCAGAGTACTGAGCACCCAGCACGCTGAGCACTGAGCACAAAGCACCCCGAGAATTAGCACCCAGCACCCTGAGTACTGAGCACCCAGCACCCTGAGTACTGAGCACCCAGCACCTCGTGCACTGAGCACCCTGAGTACTGAGCACCCAGCACCCTGAGTACTGAGCGCTAAGCACCCAGAGCGCTGAGCACCCAGCACCCCAAGCACGGAGCACCCAGGACCCTGAGCACTGAGTACTGAGCAACCAGCACCCTGAGTACTGAGCACCGAGCTCCCCGAGCACTGAGCACCCTGAGTACTGAGCAAACAGCACCCCGATGACAGAGCACCCAGCACCCTCAGCACTGTGCACGCAGCATCCCGAGCACTGAGCACCCAGCACCCTGAGTACTGAGCACCCTGAGGATTGAGCACCGATAACCCTGAGCACTGAGCACCCAGCACCCTGAGTACTGAGCACCCAGCACCCTGAGTACTGAGCACCGAGCACCCCGAGCACTGAGCACCCAGCACCCTGAGTACTGAGCACCCAGCACCCTGAGCACTGAGCACCCAGCACCCTTAGCACTGAGCACCCAGCACCCTGAGCACTGAGCACCCAGCACCCTGAGTACTGAGCACCCAACGTACTGAGCACCGAGCACCCCTAGCACTGAGCACCCAGCACCCTGAGTACTGAGCACTCAGCAGCCTGAGTACTGAGCACCGAGCACCCCGAGCACTGAGCACCCAGCACCCTGAGCACTGAGCACACTGCGGACTGAGCACCCAGCACCCTGAGTACTGAGCACCCAGCACCCTGAGTACTGAGCACCCAGCATACTGAGTACTGAGCACCGATCACCCTGAGCACTGAGCACCCAGCACCCCGAGCACTGAGCACCCAGCACCCTGAGTACTGAGCACCCTGAGTATTGAGCACCCAGCACCCCGAGCACTGAGCGCCCAGCACCCCGAGTACTGAGCACCCTGAGCACTGAGCACTCAGCACCCTGAGTACTGAGCACCCAGCACACTGAGCACTGAGCACCCAGCACCCTGAGTACTGAGCACCCAGCACCCTGAGCACTGAGCACCCAGCACCCTGAGTACTGAGCACCCAGCACCCTGAGTACTTAGCACCGAGCACCCTGAGTACTGAGCACCCAGCACCCTGAGTACTGAGCACCCAGCACCCTGAGTACTGAGCACCGAGCACCCCGAGTACTGAGCACCCAGCACCCTGAGCACTGAGAACCCAGCACCCTGAGCACTGAGCACCCAGCACCCCAAGCACTGAGCACCCAGCATCCTGAGCACTGAGCACTCAGCACCCTGAGCACTGAGCACCCAGCACCCTGAGCACTGAGCACCCAGCACCCTGAGTACTGAGCAACCAGGACCCTGAGCACTGAGCACCCAGCACCCTGAGTACTGAGCACCCAGCACCCTGAGTACTTAGCACCCAGCACACTGAGCACTGAGCACCCAGAACCCTGAGTACTGAGCACCGAGCACCCTGAGTACTGAGCACCGAGCACCCTGAGTACTGAGCACCCAGCACCCTGAGTACTGAGCACCGAGCATCCGGAGTACTGAGCACCCTGCACCAAGAGCACTGAGCACCCAGCACCCTGAGCACTGAGCACCCTGTGTACTGAGCACCCAGCACCCTGAGCACTGAGGACCCAGCACCCTGAGTACTGAGCACCGAGCACCCCGAGGACTGACACCCAGCACCCTGAGTACTGAGCACCCAGCACCAAGAGTACTGAGCACCGAGCATCCTGAGCACTGAGCACCGAGCACCCTGAGTACTGAGCACCGAGCACCCTGAGTACTGAGCACCCAGCACCCTGAGTACTGAGCACCCAGCACCCTGAGTACTGAGCACCCAGCACCAAGAGTACTGAGCACTGAGCACCCCGAGTACTGAGCACCCAGCACCCTGAGTAATGAGCACCCAGCACCCTGAGCACTGAGCACAAAGCACGCTGAATACTGAGCACGGAGCACCCTGAGTACTGAGCACCAAGGACCCTGAGCACTGAGCACCCAGCACGCTGAGTACTGAGCGCTGAGCACCCTGAGTACTGAGCACCGAGCACCCTGAGTACTGAGCACCCAGCACCCTGAGCACTGAGCAGCCAGCATCCTGAGCACTGAGCACCCAGCACCCCGAGCACTGAGCACCCAGCACCCTGAGCACTGAGCACCCAGCACCCCGAGTACTGAGCACCCAGCACCCTGAGTACTGAGCAACGATCACCCTGAGCACTGAGCACCCAGCACCCTGAGCACTGAGCAGATAGCACCCTGAGTACTGAGCACCCTGAGTACTGAGCACCCAGCACCCCGAGCACTGAGCACCCAGCACCCCGAGTACTGAGCACCCTGAGCACTGAGCACCCAGCAACCCGAGCACTGAGCACCCAGCACCCTGAGTACTGAGCACCCTGAGTACTGTGCACCCAGCACCCCGAGCACTGAGCACCCAGCACCCTGAGTACTGAGCACCCTGAGTACTGAGCACCCAGCACACTGAGTACTGAGCACCCTGAGTACTGAGCACCCAGCACCCTGAGCACTGAGCACCCAGCACCCTGAGTACTGAGCACCCAGCACCCTGAGCACTGAGCACCCAGCACCCTGAGTACTGAGCTCCCAGCACCCTGAGTACTTAGCACCCAGCACCCTGAGCACTGAGCACCCAGCACCCTGAGTACTGAGCACCGAGCACCCTGAGTCCTGAGCACCCAGCACCCTGAGTACTGAGCACCCAGCACCCTGAGTACTGAGCACCGAGCACCCCGAGTACTGACCACCCAGCACCCTGAGCACTGAGCACCCAGCACCCTGAGTACTGAGCACCCAGCACCCTGAGTACTGAGCACCCAGCACCCAGAGCACTGAGCACCCTGAGTTCTGAGCACTAAGCACCCAGAGCGCTGAGCACCCAGCACCCCAAGCACGGAGCACCCAGGACCCCGAGCACTGAGTACTGAGCACCCAGCACCCTGAGTACTGAGCACCGAGCTCCCTGAGCACTGAGCACCCTGAGTACTGAGCACCCAGCACCCCGATCACAGAGCACCCAGCACCCTCAGCACTGAGCACCCAGCACCACGAGCACTGAGCACCCATCACCCTGAGTACTGAGCACCCTGAGGACTGAGCACCGATCACCCTGAGCACTGAGCACCCAGCACCCTGAGTACTGAGCACCCAGCACCCTGAGTACTGAGCACCGAGCACTCCGAGCACTGAGCACCCAGCTCCCTGAGCACTGAGCACCCAGCACCCCGCGAATGAGCACCCAGCAGCCTGAGTACTGAGAACAGAGCACCCAGAGTACTGAGCACCCAGCACGCTGAGCACTGAGCACAAAGCACCCCGAGAATTAGCACCCAGCACCCTGAGTACTGAGCACCCAGCACCCTGAGTACTGAGCACCCAGCACCTCGTGCACTGAGCACCCTGAGTACTGAGCACCCAGCACCCTGAGTACTGAGCGCTAAGCACCCAGAGCGCTGAGCACCCAGCACCCCAAGCACGGAGCACCCAGGACCCTGAGCACTGAGTACTGAGCACCCAGCACCCTGAGTACTGAGCACCGAGCTCCCCGAGCACTGAGCACCCTGAGTACTGAGCAAACAGCACCCCGATGACAGAGCACCCAGCACCCTCAGCACTGTGCACGCAGCATCCCGAGCACTGAGCACCCAGCACCCTGAGTACTGAGCACCCTGAGGAGTGAGCACCGATAACCCTGAGCACTGAGCACCCAGCACCCTGAGTACTGAGCACCCAGCACCCTGAGTACTGAGCACCGAGCACCCCGAGCACTGAGCACCCAGCACCCTGAGTACTGAGCACCCAGCACCCTGAGCACTGAGCACCCAGCACCCTTAGCACTGAGCACCCAGCACCCTGAGCACTGAGCACCCAGCACCCTGAGTACTGAGCACCCAACGTACTGAGCACCGAGCACCCCTAGCACTGAGCACCCAGCACCCTGAGTACTGAGCACTCAGCAGCCTGAGTACTGAGCACCGAGCACCCCGAGCACTGAGCACCCAGCACCCTGAGCACTGAGCACACTGAGGACTGAGCACCCAGCACCCTGAGTACTGAGCACCCAGCACCCTGAGTACTGAGCACCCAGCATACTGAGTACTGAGCACCGATCACCCTGAGCACTGAGCACCCAGCACCCCGAGCACTGAGCACCCAGCACCCTGAGTACTGAGCACCCTGAGTATTGAGCACCCAGCACCCCGAGCACTGAGCGCCCAGCACCCCGAGTACTGAGCACCCTGAGCACTGAGCACTCAGCACCCTGAGTACTGAGCACCCAGCACACTGAGCACTGAGCACCCAGCACCCTGAGTACTGAGCACCCAGCACCCTGAGCACTGAGCACCCAGCACCCTGAGTACTGAGCACCCAGCACCCTGAGTACTTAGCACCGAGCACCCTGAGTACTGAGCACCCAGCACCCTGAGTACTGAGCACCCAGCACCCTGAGTACTGAGCACCGAGCACCCCGAGTACTGAGCACCCAGCACCCTGAGCACTGAGAACCCAGCACCCTGAGCACTGAGCACCCAGCACCCCAAGCACTGAGCACCCAGCACCCTGAGCACTGAGCACTCAGCACCCTGAGCACTGAGCACCCAGCACCCTGAGCACTGAGCACCCAGCACCCTGAGTACTGAGCAACCAGGACCCTGAGCACTGAGCACCCAGCACCCTGAGTACTGAGCACCCAGCACCCTGAGTACTTAGCTCCCAGCACACTGAGCCCTGAGCACCCAGAACCCTGAGTACTGAGCACCGAGCACCCTGAGTACTGAGCACCCAGCACCCTGAGTACTGAGCACCCAGCACCCTGAGTACTGAGCACCGAGCATCCGGAGTACTGAGCACCCTGCACCAAGAGCACTGAGCACCCAGCACCCTGAGCACTGAGCACCCTGTGTACTGAGCACCCAGCACCCTGAGCACTGAGCACCCAGCACCCTGAGTACTGAGCACCGAGCACCCCGAGGACTGAGCACCCAGCACCCTGAGTACTGAGCACCCAGCACCAAGAGTACTGAGCACCGAGCATCCTGAGCACTGAGCACCGAGCACCCCGAGCACTGAGCACCCAGCACCCTGAGTACTGAGCACCCAGCACCAAGAGTACTGAGCACTGAGCACCCCGAGTACTGAGCACCCAGCACCCTGAGTAATGAGCACCCAGCACCCTGAGCACTGAGCACAAAGCACGCTGAATACTGAGCACGGAGCACCCTGAGTACTGAGCACCAAGGACCCTGAGCACTGAGCACCCAGCACGCTGAGTACTGAGCGCTGAGCACCCTGAGTACTGAGCACCGAGCACCCTGAGTACTGAGCACCCAGCACCCTGAGCACTGAGCAGCCAGCATCCTGAGCACTGAGCACCCAGCACCCCGAGCACTGAGCACCCAGCACCCTGAGCACTGAGCACCCAGCACCCCGAGTACTGAGCACCCAGCACCCTGAGTACTGAGCAACGATCACCCTGAGCACTGAGCACCCAGCACCCTGAGCACTGAGCAGATAGCACCCTGAGTACTGAGCACCCTGAGTACTGAGCACCCAGCACCCCGAGCACTGAGCACCCAGCACCCCGAGTACTGAGCACCCTGAGCACTGAGCACCCAGCACCCTGAGCACTGAGCACTCTGAGGTCTGAGCACCCAGCACCCTGAGTACTGAGCACCCAGTATCCTGAGTACTGAGCACCGATCACCCTGAGCACTGAGCACCCAGCAACCCGAGCACTGAGCACCCAGCACCCTGAGTACTGAGCACCCTGAGTACTGTGCACCCAGCACCCCGAGCACTGAGCACCCAGCACCCTGAGTACTGAGCACCCTGAGTACTGAGCACCCAGCACACTGAGTACTGAGCACCCTGAGTACTGAGCACCCAGCACCCTGAGCACTGAGCACCCAGCACCCTGAGTACTGAGCACCCAGCACCCTGAGCACTGAGCACCCAGCACCCTGAGTACTGAGCTCCCAGCACCCTGAGTACTTAGCACCCAGCACCCTGAGCACTGAGCACCCAGCAGCCTGAGTACTGAGCACCGAGCACCCTGAGTACTGAGCACCCAGCACCCTGAGTACTGAGCACCCAGCACCCTGAGTACTGAGCACCGAGCACCCCGAGTACTGACCACCCAGCACCCTGAGCACTGAGCACCCAGCACCCTGAGTACTGAGCACCCAGCACCCTGAGTACTGAGCACCCAGCACCCAGAGCACTGAGCACCCTGAGTTCTGAGCACTAAACACCCAGAGCGCTGAGCACCCAGCACCCCAAGCACGGAGCACCCAGGACCCCGAGCACTGAGTACTGAGCACCCAGCACCCTGAGTACTGAGCACCGAGCTCCCCGAGCACTGAGCACCCTGAGTACTGAGCACCCAGCACCCCGATCACAGAGCACCCAGCACCCTCAGCACTGAGCACCCAGCACCACGAGCACTGAGCACCCAGCACCCTGAGTACTGAGCACCCTGAGGACTGAGCACCGATCACCCTGAGCACTGAGCACCCAGCACCCTGAGTACTGAGCACCCAGCACCCTGAGTACTGAGCACCGAGCACTCCGAGCACTGAGCACCCAGCACCCTGAGCACTGAGCACCCAGCACCCTGAGTACTGAGCACCCAGCACCCTGAGTACTGAGCACCCAGCACCCTGAGCACTGAGCACCCAGCACCCTGAGTACTGAGCACCCAGCACCCTGAGTACTGAGCACCCAGCATCCTGAGTACTGAGCACCGAGCACCCCGAGTACTGAACACCCAGCACCCCGAGCACTGAGCACCCAGCATCCTGAGCACTGAGCACCCAGCACCCCAAGCACTGAGCACCCAGCACCCTGAGTACTGAGTACTGAGCACCCTGAGTACTGAGCACCCAGCACCCTGAGCACTGAGCACCCAGCACCCTGAGTACTGAGCACCGAGCACCCCGAGCACTGAGCACCCAGCACCCTGAGTACTGAGCACCCAGGACCAAGACTACTGAGCACCAAGCATCCTGAGCACTGAGCACAGAGCACCCTGAGCACTGAGCACCCAGCACCCTGAGTACTGAGCACCCAGCACCAAGAGTACTGAGCACCGAGCACCCCGAGCACTGAGCACCCAGCACCCTGAGTAATGAGCACCCAGCACCCTGAGCACTGAGCACAAAGCACGCTGAGTACTGAGCACTGAGCACCCTGAGTACTGAGCACCAAGGACCCTGAGCACTGAGCACCCAGCACGCTGAGTACTGAGCGCTGTGCACCCTGAGTACTGAGCACCGAGCACCCTGAGTACTGAGCACCCAGCACCCTGAGCACTGAGCAGCCAGCACCCTGAGCACTGAGCACCCAGCACCCCGAGCACTGAGCACCCAGCACCCTGAGCACTGAGCACCCAGCACCCCGAGTACTGAGCACCCAGCACCCTGAGTACTGAGCACCGAGCACCCCGAGAACTGAGCACCCAGCACCCTGAGTACTGAGCACCCAGCACCCTGAGTACTGAGCACCCAGCACCCCGAGCACTGAGCAACCAGCACCCCGAGCACTGAGCACCCAGCACCCCGAGAATGAGCACCCAGCAGCCTGAGTACTGAGAACAGAGCACCCAGAGTACTGAGCACCCAGCACGCTGAGCACTGAGCACAAAGCACCCCGAGAATTAGCACCCAGCACCCTGAGTACTGAGCACCCAGCACCCTGAGTACTGAGCACCCAGCACCTCGTGCACTGAGCACCCTGAGTACTGAGCACCCAGCACCCTGAGTACTGAGCGCTAAGCACCCAGAGCGCTGAGCACCCAGCACCCTAAGCACGGAGCACCCAGGACCCTGAGCACTGAGTACTGAGCACCCAGCACCCTGAGTACTGAGCACCGAGCTCCCCGAGCACTGAGCACCCTGAGTACTGAGCAAACAGCACCCCGATGACAGAGCACCCAGCACCCTCAGCACTGAGCACGCAGCACCCCGAGCACTGAGCACCCAGCACCCTGAGTACTGAGCACCCTGAGGAGTGAGCACCGATAACCCTGAGCACTGAGCACCCAGCACCCTGAGTACTGAGCACCCAGCACCCTGAGTACTGAGCACCGAGCACCCCGAGCACTGAGCACCCAGCACCCTGAGTACTGAGCACCCAGCACCCTGAGCACTGAGCACCCAGCACCCTTAGCACTGAGCACCCAGCACCCTGAGCACTGAGCACCCAGCACCCTGAGTACTGAGCACCCAACGTACTGAGCACCGAGCACCCCTAGCACTGAGCACCCAGCACCCTGAGTAGTGAGCACCCAGCACCCTGAGTACTGAGCACCCAGCACACCGAGCACTGAGCACCCAGCACCCCGAGCACTGAGCACTGAGCACCCTGAGTACTGAGCACTGAGCACGCTTAGTACTGAGCACCGAGCACCCCGAGCACTGAGCAGCCAGCACCTTGAGTACTGAGCACCGAGCACCCCGAGCACTGAGCACCCAGCACCCTGAGTCCTGAGCACCCAGCACCCTGAGCACTGAGCACCCAGCACCCCAAGCACTGAGCACCCAGCACCCTGAGTACTGAGCACCGAGCACCCTGAGTACTGAGCACCCAGTACCCCGAGCACTGAGCACCCAGCACCCTGAGCACTGAGAACCCAGCACCCTTAGTACTGAGCACCCAGCACCCCGAGCACTGAGCACCCAGCACCCTGAGTACTGAGCACTCAGCAGCCTGAGTACTGAGCACCGAGCACCCCGAGCACTGAGCACCCAGCACCCTGAGCACTGAGCACACTGAGGACTGAGCACCCAGCACCCTGAGTACTGAGCACCCAGCACCCTGAGTACTGAGCACCCAGCATACTGAGTACTGAGCACCGATCACCCTGAGCACTGAGCACCCAGCACCCCGAGCACTGAGCACCCAGCACCCTGAGTACTGAGCACCCTGAGTATTGAGCACCCAGCACCCCGAGCACTGAGCGCCCAGCACCCCGAGTACTGAGCACCCTGAGCACTGAGCACCCAGCACCCTGAGTACTGAGCACCCAGCACACTGAGCACTGAGCACCCAGCACCCTGAGTACTGAGCACCCAGCACCCTGAGCACTGAGCACCCAGCACCCTGAGTACTGAGCACCCAGCACCCTGAGTACTTAGCACCGAGCACCCTGAGTACTGAGCACCCAGCACCCTGAGTACTGAGCACCCAGCACCCTGAGTACTGAGCACCGAGCACCCCGAGTACTGAGCACCCAGCACCCTGAGCACTGAGAACCCAGCACCCTGAGCACTGGGCACCCAGCACCCCAAGCACTGAGCACCCAGCACCCTGAGCACTGAGCACTCAGCACCCTGAGCACTGAGCACCCAGCACCCTGAGCACTGAGCACCCAGCACCCTGAGTACTGAGCAACCAGGACCCTGAGCACTGAGCACCCAGCACCCTGAGTACTGAGCACCCAGCACCCTGAGTACTTAGCACCCAGCACACTGAGCACTGAGCACCCAGAACCCTGAGTACTGAGCACCGAGCACCCTGAGTACTGAGCACCCAGCACCCTGAGTACTGAGCACCCAGCACCCTGAGTACTGAGCACCGAGCATCCGGAGTACTGAGCACCCTGCACCCCGAGCACTGAGCACCCAGCACCCTGAGCACTGAGCACCCTGAGTACTGAGCACCCAGCACCCTGAGCACTGAGCACCAAGCACCCTGAGTACTGAGCACCGAGCACCCCGAGGACTGAGCACCCAGCACCCTGAGTACTGAGCACCCAGCACCAAGAGTACTGAGCACCGAGCATCCTGAGCACTGAGCACCGAGCACCCCGAGCACTGAGCACCCAGCACCCTGAGTACTGAGCACCCAGCACCAAGAGTACTGAGCACCGAGCACCCCAAGTACTGAGCACCCAGCACCCTGAGTAATGAGCACCCAGCACCCTGAGCACTGAGCACAAAGCACGCTGAATACTGAGCACGGAGCACCCTGAGTACTGAGCACCAAGGACCCTGAGCACTGAGCACCCAGCACGCTGAGTACTGAGCGCTGAGCACCCTGAGTACTGAGCACCGAGCACCCTGAGTACTGAGCACCCAGCACCCTGAGCACTGAGCAGCCAGCATCCTGAGCACTGAGCACCCAGCACCCCGAGCACTGAGCACCCAGCACCCTGAGCACTGAGCACCCAGCACCCCGAGTACTGAGCACCCAGCACCCTGAGTACTGAGCACCGAGCACCCCGAGAACTGAGCACCCAGCACCCTGAGTACTGAGCACCCAGCACCCTGAGTACTGAGCACCCAGCACCCCGAGCACTGAGCAACCAGCACCCCGAGCACTGAGCACCCAGCACCCCGAGAATGAGCACCCAGCCGCCTGAGTACTGAGAACAGAGCACCCAGAGTACTGAGCACCCAGCACGCTGAGCACTGAGCACAAAGCACCCCGAGAATTAGCACCCAGCACCCTGAGTACTGAGCACCCAGCACCCTGAGTACTGAGCACCCAGCACCTCGTGCACTGAGCACCCTGAGTACTGAGCACCCAGCACCCTGAGTACTGAGCGCTAAGCACCCAGAGCGCTGAGCACCCAGCACCCCAAGCACGGAGCACCCAGGACCCTGAGCACTGAGTACTGAGCACCCAGCACCCTGAGTACTGAGCACCGAGCTCCCCGAGCACTGAGCACCCTGAGTACTGAGCAAACAGCACCCCGATGACAGAGCACCCAGCACCCTCAGCACTGAGCACGCAGCACCCCGAGCACTGAGCACCCAGCACACTGAGTACTGAGCACCCTGAGGAGTGAGCACCGATAACCCTGAGCACTGAGCACCCAGCACCCTGAGTACTGAGCACCCAGCACCCTGAGTACTGAGCACCGAGCACCCCGAGCACTGAGCACCCAGCACCCTGAGTACTGAGCACCCAGCACCCTGAGCACTGAGCACCCAGCACCCTTAGCACTGAGCACCCAGCACCCTGAGCACTGAGCACCCAGCACCCTGAGTACTGAGCACCCAACGTACTGAGCACCGAGCACCCCTAGCACTGAGCACCCAGCACCCTGAGTAGTGAGCACCCAGCACCCTGAGTACTGAGCACCCAGCACACCGAGCACTGAGCACCCAGCACCCCGAGCACTGAGCACTGAGCACCCTGAGTACTGAGCACTGAGCACCCTTAGTACTGAGCACCGAGCACCCCGAGCACTGAGCAGCCAGCACCTTGAGTACTGAGCACCGAGCACCCCGAGCACTGAGCACCCAGCACCCTGAGTACTGAGCACCCAGCACCCTGAGTACTGAGCACCCAGTACCCCGAGCACTGAGCACCCAGCACCCTGAGCACTGAGAACCCAGCACCCTGAGTACTGAGCACCCAGCACCCCGAGCACTGAGCACCCAGCACCCTGAGTACTGAGCACTCAGCAGCCTGAGTACTGAGAACCGAGCACCCCGAGCACTGAGCACCCAGCAGCCTGAGCACTGAGCACACTGAGGACTGAGCACCCAGCACCCTGAGTACTGAGCACCCAGCACCCTGAGTACTGAGCACCCAGCATACTGAGTACTGAGCACCGATCACCCTGAGCACTGAGCACCCAGCACCCCGAGCACTGAGCACCCAGCACCCTGAGTACTGAGCACCCTGAGTATTGAGCACCCAGCACCCCGAGCACTGAGCGCCCAGCACCCCGAGTACTGAGCACCCTGAGCACTGAGCACCCAGCACCCTGAGTACTGACCACCCAGCACACTGAGCACTGAGCACCCAGCACCCTGAGTACTGAGCACCCAGCACCCTGAGCACTGAGCACCCAGCACCCTG
This sequence comes from Microtus oregoni, assembly GCF_018167655.1. NCBI lineage: Eukaryota > Metazoa > Chordata > Mammalia > Rodentia > Cricetidae > Microtus > Microtus oregoni. The sequence goes on from NW_024543298.1 coordinate 268,320, forward strand.
AGTACTGAGCACCCAGCACCCTGAGTACTTAGCACCGAGCACCCTGAGTACTGAGCACCCAGCACCCTGAGTACTGAGCACCGAGCACCCCGAGTACTGAGCACCCAGCACCCTGAGCACTGAGAACCCAGCACCCTGAGCACTGAGCACCCAGCACCCCAAGCACTGAGCACCCAGCACCCTGAGCACTGAGCACTCAGCACCCTGAGCACTGAGCACCCAGCACCCTGAGCACTGAGCACCCAGCACCCTGAGTACTGAGCAACCAGGACCCTGAGCACTGAGCACCCAGCACCCTGAGTACTGAGCACCCAGCACCCTGAGTACTTAGCACCCAGCACACTGAGCACTGAGCACCCAGAACCCTGAGTACTGAGCACCGAGCACCCTGAGTACTGAGCACCCAGCACCCTGAGTACTGAGCACCCAGCACCCTGAGTACTGAGCACCGAGCATCCGGAGTACTGAGCACCCTGCACCCCGAGCACTGAGCACCCAGCACCGTGAGCACTGAGCACCCTGAGTACTGAGCACCCAGCACCCTGAGCACTGAGCACCCAGCACCTCGTGCACTGAGCACCCTGAGTACTGAGCACCCAGCACCCTGAGTACTGAGCGCTAAGCACCCAGAGCGCTGAGCACCCAGCAAACCAAGCACGGAGCACCCAGGACCCTGAGCACTGAGTACTGAGCACCCAGCACCCTGAGTACTGAGCACCGAGCTCCCCAAGCACTGAGCACCCTGAGTACTGAGCAAACAGCACCCCGATGACAGAGCACCCAGCACCCTCAGCACTGAGCACGCAGCACCCCGAGCACTGAGCACCCAGCACCCTGAGTACTGAGCACCCTGAGGAGTGAGCACCGATAACCCTGAGCACTGAGCACCCAGCACCCTGAGTACTGAGCACCCAGCACCCTGAGTACTGAGCACCGAGCACCCCGAGCACTGAGCACCCAGCACCCTGAGTACTGAGCACCCAGCACCCTGAGCACTGAGCACCCAGCACCCTTAGCACTGAGCACCCAGCACCCTGAGCACTGAGCACCCAGCACCCTGAGTACTGAGCACCCAACGTACTGAGCACCGAGCACCCCTAGCACTGAGCACCCAGCACCCTGAGTAGTGAGCACCCAGCACCCTGAGTACTGAGCACCCAGCACACCGAGCACTGAGCACCCAGCACCCCGAGCACTGAGCACTGAGCACCCTGAGTACTGAGCACTGAGCACCCTTAGTACTGAGCACGGAGCACCCCGAGCACTGAGCAGCCAGCACCTTGAGTACTGAGCACCGAGCACCCCGAGCACTGAGCACCCAGCACCCTGAGTACTGAGCACCCAGCACCCTGAGTACTGAGCACCCAGTACCCCGAGCACTGAGCACCCAGCACCCTGAGCACTGAGAACCCAGCACCCTGAGTACTGAGCACCCAGCACCCCGAGCACTGAGCACCCAGCACCCTGAGTACTGAGCACTCAGCAGCCTGAGTACTGAGAACCGAGCACCCCGAGCACTGAGCACCCAGCACCCTGAGCACTGAGCACACTGAGGACTGAGCACCCAGCACCCTGAGTACTGAGCACCCAGCACCCTGAGTACTGAGCACCCAGCATACTGAGTACTGAGCACCGATCACCCTGAGCACTGAGCACCCAGCACCCCGAGCACTGAGCACCCAGCACCCTGAGTACTGAGCACCCTGAGTATTGAGCACCCAGCACCCCGAGCACTGAGCGCCCAGCACCCCGAGTACTGAGCACCCTGAGCACTGAACACCCAGCACCCTGAGTACTGAGCACCCAGCACACTGAGCACTGAGCACCCAGCACCATGAGTACTGAGCACCCAGCACCCTGAGCACTGAGCACCCAGCACCCTGAGTACTGAGCACCCAGCACCCTGAGTACTTAGCACCGAGCACCCTGAGTACTGAGCACCCAGCACCCTGAGTACTGAGCACCCAGCACCCTGAGTACTGAGCACCCAGCACCCCGAGCACTGAGCAACCAGCACCCCGAGCACTGAGCACCCAGCACCCCGAGAATGAGCACCCAGCCGCCTGAGTACTGAGAACAGAGCACCCAGAGTACTGAGCACCCAGCACGCTGAGCACTGAGCACAAAGCACCCCGAGAATTAGCACCCAGCACCCTGAGTACTGAGCACCCAGCACCCTGAGTACTGAGCACCCAGCACCTCGTGCACTGAGCACCCTGAGTACTGAGCACCCAGCACCCTGAGTACTGAGCGCTAAGCACCCAGAGCGCTGAGCACCCAGCACCCCAAGCACGGAGCACCCAGGACCCTGAGCACTGAGTACTGAGCACCCAGCACCCTGAGTACTGAGCACCGAGCTCCCCGAGCACTGAGCACCCTGAGTACTGAGCAAACAGCACCCCGATGACAGAGCACCCAGCACCCTCAGCACTGAGCACGCAGCACCCCGAGCACTGAGCACCCAGCACACTGAGTACTGAGCACCCTGAGGAGTGAGCACCGATAACCCTGAGCACTGAGCACCCAGCACCCTGAGTACTGAGCACCCAGCACCCTGAGTACTGAGCACCGAGCACCCCGAGCACTGAGCACCCAGCACCCTGAGTACTGAGCACCCAGCACCCTGAGCACTGAGCACCCAGCACCCTTAGCACTGAGCACCCAGCACCCTGAGCACTGAGCACCCAGCACCCTGAGTACTGAGCACCCAACGTACTGAGCACCGAGCACCCCTAGCACTGAGCACCCAGCACCCTGAGTAGTGAGCACCCAGCACCCTGAGTACTGAGCACCCAGCACACCGAGCACTGAGCACCCAGCACCCCGAGCACTGAGCACTGAGCACCCTGAGTACTGAGCACTGAGCACCCTTAGTACTGAGCACCGAGCACCCCGAGCACTGAGCAGCCAGCACCTTGAGTACTGAGCACCGAGCACCCCGAGCACTGAGCACCCAGCACCCTGAGTACTGAGCACCCAGCACCCTGAGTACTGAGCACCCAGTACCCCGAGCACTGAGCACCCAGCACCCTGAGCACTGAGAACCCAGCACCCTGAGTACTGAGCACCCAGCACCCCGAGCACTGAGCACCCAGCACCCTGAGTACTGAGCACTCAGCAGCCTGAGTACTGAGAACCGAGCACCCCGAGCACTGAGCACCCAGCAGCCTGAGCACTGAGCACACTGAGGACTGAGCACCCAGCACCCTGAGTACTGAGCACCCAGCACCCTGAGTACTGAGCACCCAGCATACTGAGTACTGAGCACCGATCACCCTGAGCACTGAGCACCCAGCACCCCGAGCACTGAGCACCCAGCACCCTGAGTACTGAGCACCCTGAGTATTGAGCACCCAGCACCCCGAGCACTGAGCGCCCAGCACCCCGAGTACTGAGCACCCTGAGCACTGAGCACCCAGCACCCTGAGTACTGACCACCCAGCACACTGAGCACTGAGCACCCAGCACCCTGAGTACTGAGCACCCAGCACCCTGAGCACTGAGCACCCAGCACCCTGAGTACTGAGCACCCAGCACCCTGAGTACTTAGCACCGAGCACCCTGAGTACTGAGCACCCAGCACCCTGAGTACTGAGCACCCAGCACCCTGAGTACTGAGCACCGAGCACCCCGAGTACTGAGCACCCAGCACCCTGAGCACTGAGAACCCAGCACCCTGAGCACTGAGCACCCAGCACCCCAAGCACTGAGCACCCAGCACCCTGAGCACTGAGCACTCAGCACCCTGAGCACTGAGCACCCAGCACCCTGAGCACTGAGCACCCAGCACCCTGAGTACTGAGCAACCAGGACCCTGAGCACTGAGCACCCAGCACCCTGAGTACTGAGCACCCAGCACCCTGAGTACTTAGCACCCAGCACACTGAGCACTGAGCACCCAGAACCCTGAGTACTGAGCACCGAGCACCCTGAGTACTGAGCACCCAGCACCCTGAGTACTGAGCACCCAGCACCCTGAGTACTGAGCACCGAGCATCCGGAGTACTGAGCACCCTGCACCCCGAGCACTGAGCACCCAGCACCGTGAGCACTGAGCACCCTGAGTACTGAGCACCCAGCACCCTGAGCACTGAGCACCCAGCACCTCGTGCACTGAGCACCCTGAGTACTGAGCACCCAGCACCCTGAGTACTGAGCGCTAAGCACCCAGAGCGCTGAGCACCCAGCAAACCAACCACGGAGCACCCAGGACCCTGAGCACTGAGTACTGAGCACCCAGCACCCTGAGTACTGAGCACCGAGCTCCCCAAGCACTGAGCACCCTGAGTACTGAGCAAACAGCACCCCGATGACAGAGCACCCAGCACCCTCAGCACTGAGCACGCAGCACCCCGAGCACTGAGCACCCAGCACCCTGAGTACTGAGCACCCTGAGGAGTGAGCACCGATAACCCTGAGCACTGAGCACCCAGCACCCTGAGTACTGAGCACCCAGCACCCTGAGTACTGAGCACCGAGCACCCCGAGCACTGAGCACCCAGCACCCTGAGTACTGAGCACCCAGCACCCTGAGCACTGAGCACCCAGCACCCTTAGCACTGAGCACCCAGCACCCTGAGCACTGAGCACCCAGCACCCTGAGTACTGAGCACCCAACGTACTGAGCACCGAGCACCCCTAGCACTGAGCACCCAGCACCCTGAGTAGTGAGCACCCAGCACCCTGAGTACTGAGCACCCAGCACACCGAGCACTGAGCACCCAGCACCCCGAGCACTGAGCACTGAGCACCCTGAGTACTGAGCACTGAGCACCCTTAGTACTGAGCACGGAGCACCCCGAGCACTGAGCATCCAGCACCTTGAGTACTGAGCACCGAGCACCCCGAGCACTGAGCACCCAGCACCCTGAGTACTGAGCACCCAGCACCCTGAGTACTGAGCACCCAGTACCCCGAGCACTGAGCACCCAGCACCCTGAGCACTGAGAACCCAGCACCCTGAGTACTGAGCACCCAGCACCCCGAGCACTGAGCACCCAGCACCCTGAGTACTGAGCACTCAGCAGCCTGAGTACTGAGAACCGAGCACCCCGAGCACTGAGCACCCAGCACCCTGAGCACTGAGCACACTGAGGACTGAGCACCCAGCACCCTGAGTACTGAGCACCCAGCACCCTGAGTACTGAGCACCCAGCATACTGAGTACTGAGCACCGATCACCCTGAGCACTGAGCACCCAGCACCCCGAGCACTGAGCACCCAGCACCCTGAGTACTGAGCACCCTGAGTATTGAGCACCCAGCACCCCGAGCACTGAGCGCCCAGCACCCCGAGTACTGAGCACCCTGAGCACTGAACACCCAGCACCCTGAGTACTGAGCACCCAGCACACTGAGCACTGAGCACCCAGCACCATGAGTACTGAGCACCCAGCACCCTGAGCACTGAGCACCCAGCACCCTGAGTACTGAGCACCCAGCACCCTGAGTACTTAGCACCGAGCACCCTGAGTACTGAGCACCGAGCACCCCGAGTACTGAGCACCCAGCACCCTGAGCACTGAGAACCCAGCACCCTGAGCACTGAGCACCCAGCACCCCAAGCACTGAGCACCCAGCACCCTGAGCACTGAGCACTCAGCACCCTGAGCACTGAGCACCCAGCACCCTGAGCACTGAGCACCCAGCACCCTGAGTACTGAGCAACCAGGACCCTGAGCACTGAGCACCCAGCACCCTGAGTACTGAGCACCCAGCACCCTGAGTACTTAGCACCCAGCACACTGAGCACTGAGCACCCAGAACCCTGAGTACTGAGCACCGAGCACCCTGAGTACTGAGCACCCAGCACCCTGAGTACTGAGCACCCAGCACCCTGAGTACTGAGCACCGAGCATCCGGAGTACTGAGCACCCTGCACCCCGAGCACTGAGCACCCAGCACCCTGAGCACTGAGCACCCTGAGTACTGAGCACCCAGCACCCTGAGCACTGAGCACCCAGCACCCTGAGTACTGAGCACCGAGCACCCCGAGGACTGAGCACCCAGCACCCTGAGTACTGAGCACCCAGCACCAAGAGTACTGAGCACCGAGCATCCTGAGCACTGAGCACCGAGCACCCCGAGCACTGAGCACCCAGCACCCTGAGTACTGAGCACCCAGCACCAAGAGTACTGAGCATCGAGCACCCCGAGTACTGAGCACCCAGCACCCTGAGTAATGAGCACCCAGCACCCTGAGCACTGAGCACAAAGCACGCTGAATACTGAGCACGGAGCACCCTGAGTACTGAGCACCAAGGACCCTGAGCACTGAGCACCCAGCACGCTGAGTACTGAGCGCTGAGCACCCTGAGTACTGAGCACCGAGCACCCTGAGTACTGAGCACCCAGCACCCTGAGCACTGAGCAGCCAGCATCCTGAGCACTGAGCACCCAGCACCCCGAGCACTGAGCACCAAGCACCCTGAGCACTGAGCACCCAGCACCCCGAGGACTGAGCACCCAGCACCCTGAGTACTGAGCACCGAGCACCCGGAGCACTGAGCACCCAGCACCCTGAGTACTGAGCACCCAGCACCCTGAGTACTGAGCACCCAGCACCCCAAGCACTGAGCACCCAGCACCCCGAGCATTGAGCACCCAGCTCCCCGAGCATGAGCACCCAGCAGCCTGAGTACTGAGAACAGAGCACCCTGAGTACTGAGCACCCAGCACGCTGAGCACTGAGCACCCAGCACCCCGAGTACTGAGCAAACAGCACCCCGAGCACTGAGCACCCAGCACCCCGAGAATTAGCACCCAGCACCCTGAGTACTGAGCACCCAGCACCCTGAGTACTGAGCACCCAGCACCCCGTGCACTGAGCACCCTGAGTTCTGAGCACCCAGCACCCTGAGTACTGAGCACTAAGCACCCAGAGCGCTGAGCACCCAGCACCCCAAGCACGGAGCACCCAGGACCCCGAGCACTGAGTACTGAGCTCCCAGCACCCTGAGTACTGAGCACCGAGCTCCCCGAGCACTGAGCACCCTGAGTACTGAGCACCCAGCACCCCGATGACAGAGCACCCAGCACCCTCAGCACTGAGCACGCAGCACCCCGAGCACTGAGCACCCAGCACCCTGAGTACTGAGCACCCTGAGGACTGAGCACCGATAACCCTGAGCACTGAGCACCCAGCAACCTGAGTACTGAGCACCCAGCACCCTGAGTACTGAGCACCGAGCACCCCGAGCACTGAGCACCCAGCACCCTGAGTACTGAGCACCCAGCACCCTGAGAACTGAGCACCCAGCACCCTGAGTACTGAGCACCCAACGTACTGAGCACCGAGCACCCCTAGCACTGAGCACCCAGCACCCTGAGTACTGAGCACCCAGCACCCGGAGCACTGAGCACCCAGCACACCGAGCACTGAGCACTGAGCACCCTGAATACTGAGCACTGAGCACCCTTAGTACTGAGCACCGAGCACCCTGAGTACTGAGCACCCAGCACCCTGAGCACTGAGCACGGAGCATCCCGAGGACTGAGCACCCAGCACCGTGAGCACTGAGCAGCCAGCACCTTGAGTACAGAGCACCGAGCACCCCGAGCACTGAGCACCCAGCACCCTGAGTCCTGAGCACCCAGCACCCTGAGCACTGCGCACCCAGCACCCCGAGCACTGAGCACCCAGCACCCTGAGTACTGAGCACCCAGCACCCTGAGTACTGAGCACCCAGTACCCCGAGCACTGAGCACCCAGCACCCTGAGCACTGAGCACCCAGCACCCTGAGTACTGAACACCCAGCACCCCGAGCACTGAGCACCCAGCACCCTGAGTACTGAGCACTCAGCACCCTGAGTACTGGGCACCGAGCACCCCGAGCACTGAGCACCCAGCACCCTGAGCACTGAGCACCCTGAGGACTGAGCACCCAGCACCCTGAGTACTGAGCACCCAGCACCCTGAGTACTGAGCACCCAGCATCCTGAGTACTGAGCAACGATCACCCTGAGCACTGAGCACCCAGCACCCTGAGCACTGAGCAGCCAGCACCCTGAGTACTGAGCACCCTGAGTACTGAGAACCCAGCACCCCGAGCACTGAGCACCCAGCACCCCGAGTACTGAGCACCCTGAGCACTGAGCACCCAGCACCCTGAGTACTGAGCACCCAGCACCCTGAGCACTGAGCACCCAGCACCCTGAGTACTGAGCACCCAGCACCCTGAGCACTGAGCACCCAGCACCCTGAGTACTGAGCACCCAGCACCCTGAGTACTTAGCACCGAGCACCCTGAGTACTGAGCACCCAGGAACCTGAGTACTGAGCACCCAGCACCCTGAGTACTGAGCACTGAGCACCCCGAGTACTGAGCACCCAGCACCCTGAGCACTGAGAACCCAGCACCCTGAGCACTAAGCTCCCAGCACCCCAAGCACTGAGCACCCAGCACCCTGAGCACTGAGCACCCAGCACCCTGAGCACTGAGCACCCAGCACCCTGAGCACTGAGCACCCAGCACCCTGAGTACTGAGCACCCAACGTACTGAGCACCGAGCACCCCTAGCACTGAGCACCCAGCACCCTGAGTACTGAGCACACAGCACCCTGAGTACTGAGCACCCAGCACCCCGAGCACTGAGCACCCAGCACCCCGAGCACTGAGCACTGAGCACCCTGAGTACTGAGCTCTGAGCACCCTTAGTACTGAGCACCGAGCACCCTGAGTACTGAGCACCCAACACCCTGAGCACTGAGCACGGAGCACCCCGAGGACTGAGCACCCAGAACCGTGAGCACTGAGCAGCCAGGACCTTGAGTACTGAGCACCGAGCACCCCGAGCACTGAGCACCCAGCACCCTGAGGCCTGAGCACCCAGCACCCTGAGTACTGAACACCCAGCACCCTGAGTACTGTGCACCGAGCATCCGGAGTACTGAGCACCCTGCACCCCGAGCACTGAGCACCCAGCACCCTGAGCACTGAGCACCCTGAGGAATGAGCACCCAGCACCCTGAGTACTGAGCACCCAGCATCCTGAGTACTGAGCACCGATCACCCTGAGCACTGAGCACCCAGCAACCCGAGCACTGAGCACCCAGCACCCTGAGTACTGAGCACCCTGAGTACTGAGCACCCAGCACCCTGAGAACTGAGCACCCTGAGTACTGAGCACCCACCACCCTGAGCACTGAGCACCCAGCACCCTGAGTACTGAGCACCCAGCACCCTGAGCACTGAGCACCCAGCACCCTGAGTACGGAGCACCCAGCACCCTGAGTACTTAGCACCCAGCAACCTGAGCACTGAGCACCCAGCACCCTGAGTACTGAGCACCGAGCACCCTGAGCACTGAGTACCCAGCACCCTGAGTACTGAGCACACAGCACCCCAAGCACTGAGCACCCAGCACCCTGAGCACTGAGCACCCAGCACCCTGAGCACTGAGCACCCAGCACCCCGAGCACTGAGCACCCAGCACCCTGAGTACTGAGCACCCAGCACCCCAAGCACTGAGCACCCAGCACCCTGAGCACTGAGCACCCAGCACCCCAAGCACTGAGCACCCAGCACCCTGAGCACTGAGCACCCAGCACCCTGAGCACTGAGCACCCAGCACCCTGAGCACTGAGCACCCAGCACCCTGAGTACTGAGCACCCAACGTACTGAGCACCGAGCACCCCTAGCACTGAGCACCCAGCACCCTGAGTACTGAGCACCCAGCACCCTGAGTACTGAGCACCCAGCACCCCGAGCACTGAGCACCCAGCACCCCGAGCACTGAGCACTGAGCACCCTGAGTACTGAGCACTGAGCACACTTAGTAATGAGCACCGAGCACCCTGAGTACTGAGCACCCAGCACCCTGAGCACTGAGCACCCAGCACCCTGAGTACTGAGCACCCTGAGGAGTGAGCACCGATAACCCTGAGCACTGAGCACCCAGCACCCTGAGTACTGAGCACCCAGCACCCTGAGTACTGAGCACCGAGCACCCCGAGCACTGAGCACCCAGCACCCTGAGTACTGAGCACCCAGCACCCTGAGCACTGAGCACCCAGCACCCTTAGCACTGAGCACCCAGCACCCTGAGCACTGAGCACCCAGCACCCTGAGTACTGAGCACCCAACGTACTGAGCACCGAGCACCCCTAGCACTGAGCACCCAGCACCCTGAGTAGTGAGCACCCAGCACCCTGAGTACTGAGCACCCAGCACACCGAGCACTGAGCACCCAGCACCCCGAGCACTGAGCACTGAGCACCCTGAGTACTGAGCACTGAGCACCCTTAGTACTGAGCACCGAGCACCCCGAGCACTGAGCAGCCAGCACCTTGAGTACTGAGCACCGAGCACCCCGAGCACTGAGCACCCAGCACCCTGAGTACTGAGCACCCAGCACCCTGAGTACTGAGCACCCAGTACCCCGAGCACTGAGCACCCAGCACCCTGAGCACTGAGAACCCAGCACCCTGAGTACTGAGCACCCAGCACCCCGAGCACTGAGCACCCAGCACCCTGAGTACTGAGCACTCAGCAGCCTGAGTACTGAGAACCGAGCACCCCGAGCACTGAGCACCCAGCAGCCTGAGCACTGAGCACACTGAGGACTGAGCACCCAGCACCCTGAGTACTGAGCACCCAGCACCCTGAGTACTGAGCACCCAGCATACTGAGTACTGAGCACCGATCACCCTGAGCACTGAGCACCCAGCACCCCGAGCACTGAGCACCCAGCACCCTGAGTACTGAGCACCCTGAGTATTGAGCACCCAGCACCCCGAGCACTGAGCGCCCAGCACCCCGAGTACTGAGCACCCTGAGCACTGAGCACCCAGCACCCTGAGTACTGAGCACCCAGCACACTGAGCACTGAGCACCCAGCACCCTGAGTACTGAGCACCCAGCACCCTGAGCACTGAGCACCCAGCACCCTGAGTACTGAGCAACCAGCACCCTGAGTACTTAGCACCGAGCACCCTGAGTACTGAGCACCCAGCACCCTGAGTACTGAGCACACAGCACCCTGAGTACTGAGCACCGAGCACCCCGAGTACTGAGCACCCAGCACCCTGAGCACTGAGAACCCAGCACCCTGAGCACTGAGCACCCAGCACCCCAAGCACTGAGCACCCAGCACCCTGAGCACTGAGCACTCATCACCCTGAGCACTGAGCACCCAGCACCCTGAGCACTGAGCACCCAGCACCCTGAGTACTGAGCAACCAGGACCCTGAGCACTGAGCACCCAGCACCCTGAGTACTGAGCACCCAGCACCCTGAGTACTTAGCACCCAGCACACTGAGCACTGAGCACCCAGAACCCTGAGTACTGAGCACCGAGCACCCTGAGTACTGAGCACCCAGCACCCTGAGTACTGAGCACCCAGCACCCTGAGTACTGAGCACCGAGCATCCGGAGTACTGAGCACCCTGCACCCCGAGCACTGAGCACCCAGCACCGTGAGCACTGAGCACCCTGAGTACTGAGCACCCAGCACCCTGAGCACTGAGCACCCAGCACCTCGTGCACTGAGCACCCTGAGTACTGAGCACCCAGCACCCTGAGTACTGAGCGCTAAGCACCCAGAGCGCTGAGCACCCAGGAAACCAAGCACGGAGCACCCAGGACCCTGAGCACTGAGTACTGAGCACCCAGCACCCTGAGTACTGAGCACCGAGCTCCCCGAGCACTGAGCACCCTGAGTACTGAGCAAACAGCACCCCGATGACAGAGCACCCAGCACCCTCAGCACTGAGCACGCAGCACCCCGAGCACTGAGCACCCAGCACCCTGAGTACTGAGCACCCTGAGGAGTGAGCACCGATAACCCTGAGCACTGAGCACCCAGCACCCTGAGTACTGAGCACCCAGCACCCTGAGCACTGAGCACCCAGCACCCTGAGTACTGAGCACCCAGCACCCTGAGCACTGAGCACCCAGCACCCTGAGTACTGAGCACCCAGCACCCTGAGTACTTAGCACCGAGCACCCTGAGTACTGAGCACCCAGGACCCTGAGTACTGAGCACCCAGCACCCTGAGTACTGAGCACTGAGCACCCCGAGTACTGAGCACCCAGCACCCTGAGCACTGAGAACCCAGCACCCTGAGCACTAAGCTCCCAGCACCCCAAGCACTGAGCACCCAGCACCCTGAGCACTGAGCACCCAGCACCCTGAGCACTGAGCACCCAGCACCCTGAGCACTGAGCACCCAGCACCCTGAGTACTGAGCACCCAACGTACTGAGCACCGAGCACCCCTAGCACTGAGCACCCAGCACCCTGAGTACTGAGCACACAGCACCCTGAGTACTGAGCACCCAGCACCCCGAGCACTGAGCACCCAGCACCCCGAGCACTGAGCACTGAGCACCCTGAGTACTGAGCACTGAGCACCCTTAGTACTGAGCACCGAGCACCCTGAGTACTGAGCACCCAACACCCTGAGCACTGAGCACGGAGCACCCCGAGGACTGAGCACCCAGAACCGTGAGCACTGAGCAGCCAGGACCTTGAGTACTGAGCACCGAGCACCCCGAGCACTGAGCACCCAGCACCCTGAGTCCTGAGCACCCAGCACCCTGAGTACTGAACACCCAGCACCCTGAGTACTGTGCACCGAGCATCCGGAGTACTGAGCACCCTGCACCCCGAGCACTGAGCACCCAGCACCCTGAGCACTGAGCACCCTGAGGAATGAGCACCCAGCACCCTGAGTACTGAGCACCCAGCATCCTGAGTACTGAGCACCGATCACCCTGAGCACTGAGCACCCAGCAACCCGAGCACTGAGCACCCAGCACCCTGAGTACTGAGCACCCTGAGTACTGAGCACCCAGCACCCTGAGAACTGAGCACCCTGAGTACTGAGCACCCACCACCCTGAGCACTGAGCACCCAGCACCCTGAGTACTGAGCACCCAGCACCCTGAGCACTGAGCACCCAGCACCCTGAGTACGGAGCACCCAGCACCCTGAGTACTTAGCACCCAGCAACCTGAGCACTGAGCACCCAGCACCCTGAGTACTGAGCACCGAGCTCCCTGAGCACTGAGTACCCAGCACCCTGAGTACTGAGCACACAGCACCCCAAGCACTGAGCACCCAGCACCCTGAGCACTGAGCACCCAGCACCCTGAGCACTGAGCACCCAGCACCCTGAGCACTGAGCACCCAGCACCCTGAGTACTGAGCACCCAGCACCCCAAGCACTGAGCACCCAGCACCCTGAGCACTGAGCACCCAGCACCCCAAGCACTGAGCACCCAGCACCCTGAGCACTGAGCACCCAGCACCCTGAGCACTGAGCACCCAGCACCCTGAGCACTGAGCACCCAGCACCCTGAGTACTGAGCACCCAACGTACTGAGCACCGAGCACCCCTAGCACTGAGCACCCAGCACCCTGAGTACTGAGCACCCAGCACCCTGAGTACTGAGCACCCAGCACCCCGAGCACTGAGCACCCAGCACCCCGAGCACTGAGCACTGAGCACCCTGAGTACTGAGCACTGACCACCCTTAGTAATGAGCACCGAGCACCCTGAGTACTGAGCACCCAGCACCCTGAGCACTGAGCACCTAGCACCCTGAGTACTGAGCACCCTGAGGAGTGAGCACCGATAACCCTGAGCACTGAGCACCCAGCACCCTGAGTACTGAGCACCCAGCACCCTGAGTACTGAGCACCGAGCACCCCGAGCACTGAGCACCCAGCACCCTGAGTACTGAGCACCCCGCACCCTGAGCACTGAGCACCCAGCACCCTTAGCACTGAGCACCCAGCACCCTGAGCACTGAGCACCCAGCACCCTGAGTACTGAGCACCCAACGTACTGAGCACCGAGCACCCCTAGCACTGAGCACCCAGCACCCTGAGTAGTGAGCACCCAGCACCCTGAGTACTGAGCACCCAGCACACCGAGCACTGAGCACCCAGCACCCCGAGCACTGAGCACTGAGCACCCTGAGTACTGAGCACTGAGCACCCTTAGTACTGAGCACCGAGCACCCCGAGCACTGAGCAGCCAGCACCTTGAGTACTGAGCACCGAGCACCCCGAGCACTGAGCACCCAGCACCCTGAGTACTGAGCACCCAGCACCCTGAGTACTGAGCACCCAGTACCCCGAGCACTGAGCACCCAGCACCCTGAGCACTGAGAACCCAGCACCCTGAGTACTGAGCACCCAGCACCCCGAGCACTGAGCACCCAGCAGCCTGAGTACTGAGCACTCAGCAGCCTGAGTACTGAGAACCGAGCACCCCGAGCACTGAGCACCCAGCAGCCTGAGCACTGAGCACACTGAGGACTGAGCACCCAGCACCCTGAGTACTGAGCACCCAGCACCCTGAGTACTGAGCACCCAGCATACTGAGTACTGAGCACCGATCACCCTGAGCACTGAGCACCCAGCACCCCGAGCACTGAGCACCCAGCACCCTGAGTACTGAGCACCCTGAGTATTGAGCACCCAGCACCCCGAGCACTGAGCGCCCAGCACCCCGAGTACTGAGCACCCTGAGCACTGAGCACCCAGCACCCTGAGTACTGAGCACCCAGCACACTGAGCACTGAGCACCCAGCACCCTGAGTACTGAGCACCCAGCACCCTGAGCACTGAGCACCCAGCACCCTGAGTACTGAGCAACCAGCACCCTGAGTACTTAGCACCGAGCACCCTGAGTACTGAGCACCCAGCACCCTGAGTACTGAGCACACAGCACCCTGAGTACTGAGCACCGAGCACCCCGAGTACTGAGCACCCAGCACCCTGAGCACTGAGAACCCAGCACCCTGAGCACTGAGCACCCAGCACCCCAAGCACTGAGCACCCAGCACCCTGAGCACTGAGCACTCAGCACCCTGAGCACTGAGCACCCAGCACCCTGAGCACTGAGCACCCAGCACCCTGAGTACTGAGCAACCAGGACCCTGAGCACTGAGCACCCAGCACCCTGAGTACTGAGCACCCAGCACCCTGAGTACTTAGCACCCAGCACACTGAGCACTGAGCACCCAGAACCCTGAGTACTGAGCACCGAGCACCCTCAGTACTGAGCACCCAGCACCCTGAGTACTGAGCACCCAGCACCCTGAGTACTGAGCACCGAGCATCCGGAGTACTGAGCACCCTGCACCCCGAGCACTGAGCACCCAGCACCGTGAGCACTGAGCACCCTGAGTACTGAGCACCCAGCACCCTGAGCACTGAGCACCCAGCACCTCGTGCACTGAGCACCCTGAGTACTGAGCACCCAGCACCCTGAGTACTGAGCGCTAAGCACCCAGAGCGCTGAGCACCCAGGAAACCAAGCACGGAGCACCCAGGACCCTGAGCACTGAGTACTGAGCACCCAGCACCCTGAGTACTGAGCACCGAGCTCCCCGAGCACTGAGCACCCTGAGTACTGAGCAAACAGCACCCCGATGACAGAGCACCCAACACCCTCAGCACTGAGCACCCAGCACCCCGAGCACTGAGCACCCAGCACCCTGAGTACTGAGCACCCTGAGGAGTGAGCACCGATAACCCTGAGCACTGAGCACCCAGCACCCTGAGTACTGAGCACCCAGCACCCTGAGTACTGAGCACCAAGCACCCCGAGCACTGAGCACCCAGCACCCTGAGTACTGAGCACCCAGCACCCTGAGCACTGAGCACCCAGCACCCTTAGCACTGAGCACCCAGCACCCTGAGCCCTGAGCACCCAGCACCCTGAGTACTGAGCACCCAACGTACTGAGCACCGAGCACCCCTAGCACTGAGCACCCAGCACCCTGAGTAGTGAGCACCCAGCACCCTTAGTACTGAGCACCCAGCACACCGAGCACTGAGCACCCAGCACCCCGAGCACTGAGCACTGAGCACCCTGAGTACTGAGCACTGAGCACCCTTAGTACTGAGCACGGAGCACCCCGAGCACTGAGCAGCCTGCACCTTGAGTACTGAGCACCGAGCACCCCGAGCACTGAGCACCCAGCACCCTGAGTACTGAGCACCCAGCACCCTGAGTACTGAGCACCCAGTACCCCGAGCACTGAGCACCCAGCACCCTGAGCACTGAGAACCCAGCACCCTGAGTACTGAGCACCCAGCACCCCGAGCACTGAGCACCCAGCACCCTGAGTACTGAGCACTCAGCAGCCTGAGTACTGAGAACCGAGCACCCCGAGCACTGAGCACCCAGCACCCTGAGCACTGAGCACACTGAGGACTGAGCACCCAGCACCCTGAGTACTGAGCACCCAGCACCCTGAGTACTGAGCACCCAGCATACTGAGTACTGAGCACCGATCACCCTGAGCACTGAGCACCCAGCACCCCGAGCACTGAGCACCCAGCACCCTGAGTACTGAGCACCCTGAGTATTGAGCACCCAGCACCCCGAGCACTGAGCGCCCAGCACCCCGAGTACTGAGCACCCTGAGCACTGAGCACCCAGCACCCTGAGTACTGAGCACCCAGCACACTGAGCACTGAGCACCCAGCACCCTGAGTACTGAGCACCCAGCACCCTGAGCACTGAGCACCCAGCACCCTGAGTACTGAGCACCCAGCACCCTGAGTACTTAGCACCGAGCACCCTGAGTACTGAGCACCCAGCACCCTGAGTACTGAGCACCCAGCACCCTGAGTACTGAGCACCGAGCACCCCGAGTACTGAGCACCCAGCACCCTGAGCACTGAGAACCCAGCACCCTGAGCACTGAGCACCCAGCACCCCAAGCACTGAGCACCCAGCACCCTGAGCACTGAGCACTCAGCACCCTGAGCACTGAGCACCCAGCACCCTGAGCACTGAGCACCCAGCACCCTGAGTACTGAGCAACCAGGACCCTGAGCACTGAGCACCCAGCACCCTGAGTACTGAGCACCCAGCACCCTGAGTACTTTGCACCCAGCACACTGAGCACTGAGCACCCAGAACCCTGAGTACTGAGCACCGAGCACCCTGAGTACTGAGCACAGAGCACCCTGAGTACTGAGCACCCAGCACCCTGAGTACTGAGCACCGAGCATCCGGAGTACTGAGCACCCTGCACCCCGAGCACTGAGCACCCAGCACCCTGAGCACTGAGCACCCTGAGTACTGAGCACCCAGCACCCTGAGCACTGAGCACCCAGCACCCTGAGTACTGAGCACCGAGCACCCCGAGGACTGAGCACCCAGCACCCTGAGTACTGAGCACCCAACACCAAGAGTACTGAGCACCGAGCATTCTGAGCACTGAGCACCGAGCACCCCGAGCACTGAGCCCCCAGCACCCTGAGTACTGAGCACCCAGCACCAAGAGTACTGAGCATCGAGCACCCCGCGTACTGAGCACCCAGCACCCTGAGTAATGAGCACCCAGCACCCTGAGCACTGAGCACAAAGCACGCTGAATACTGAGCACGGAGCACCCTGAGTACTGAGCACCAAGGACCCTGAGCACTGAGCACCCAGCACGCTGAGTACTGAGCGCTGAGCACCCTGAGTACTGAGCACCGAGCACCCTGAGTACTGAGCACCCAGCACCCTGAGCACTGAGCAGCCAGCATCCTGAGCACTGAGCACCCAGCACCCCGAGCACTGAGCACCAAGCACCCTGAGCACTGAGCACCCAGCACCCCGAGGACTGAGCACCCAGCACCCTGAGTACTGAGCACCGAGCACCCGGAGCACTGAGCACCCAGCACCCTGAGTACTGAGCACCCAGCACCCTGAGTACTGAGCACCCAGCACCCCAAGCACTGAGCACCCAGCACCCCGAGCATTGAGCACCCAGCTCCCCGAGCATGAGCACCCAGCAGCCTGAGTACTGAGAACAGAGCACCCTGAGTACTGAGCACCCAGCACGCTGAGCACTGAGCACCCAGCACCCCGAGTACTGAGCAAACAGCACCCCGAGCACTGAGCACCCAGCACCCCGAGAATTAGCACCCAGCACCCTGAGTACTGAGCACCCAGCACCCTGAGTACTGAGCACCCAGCACCCCGTGCACTGAGCACCCTGAGTACTGAGCACCCAGCACCCTGAGTACTGAGCACTAAGCACCCAGAGCGCTGAGCACCCAGCACCCCAAGCACGGAGCACCCAGGACCCCGAGCACTGAGTACTGAGCTCCCAGCACCCTGAGTACTGAGCACCGAGCTCCCCGAGCACTGAGCACCCTGAGTACTGAGCACCCAGCACCCCGATGACAGAGCACCCAGCACCCTCAGCACTGAGCACGCAGCACCCCGAGCACTGAGCACCCAGCACCCTGAGTACTGAGCACCCTGAGGACTGAGCACCGATAACCCTGAGCACTGAGCACCCAGCAACCTGAGTACTGAGCACCCAGCACCCTGAGTACTGAGCACCGAGCACCCCGAGCACTGAGCACCCAGCACCCTGAGTACTGAGCACCCAGCACCCTGAGCACTGAGCACCCAGCACCCTGAGTACTGAGCACCCAACGTACTGAGCACCGAGCACCCCTAGCACTGAGCACCCAGCACCCTGAGTACTGAGCACCCAGCAGCCGGAGCACTGAGCACCCAGCACACCGAGCACTGAGCACTGAGCACCCTGAATACTGAGCACTGAGCACCCTTAGTACTGAGCACCGAGCACCCTGAGTACTGAGCACCCAGCACCCTGAGCACTGAGCACGGAGCATCCCGAGGACTGAGCACCCAGCACCGTGAGCACTGAGCAGCCAGCACCTTGAGTACAGAGCACCGAGCACCCCGAGCACTGAGCACCCAGCACCCTGAGTCCTGAGCACCCAGCACCCTGAGCACTGCGCACCCAGCACCCCGAGCACTGAGCACCCAGCACCCTGAGTACTGAGCACCCAGCACCCTGAGTACTGAGCACCCAGTACCCCGAGCACTGAGCACCCAGCACCCTGAGCACTGAGCACCCAGCACCCTGAGTACTGAACACCCAGCACCCCGAGCACTGAGCACCCAGCACCCTGAGTACTGAGCACTCAGCACCCTGAGTACTGGGCACCGAGCACCCCGAGCACTGAGCACCCAGCACCCTGAGCACTGAGCACCCTGAGGACTGAGCACCCAGCACCCTGAGTACTGAGCACCCAGCACCCTGAGTACTGAGCACCCAGCATCCTGAGTACTGAGCAACGATCACCCTGAGCACTGAGCACCCAGCACCCTGAGCACTGAGCAGCCAGCACCCTGAGTACTGAGCACCCTGAGTACTGAGAACCCAGCACCCCGAGCACTGAGCACCCAGCACCCCGAGTACTGAGCACCCTGAGCACTGAGCACCCAGCACCCTGAGTACTGAGCACCCAGCACCCTGAGCACTGAGCACCCAGCACCCTGAGTACTGAGCACCCAGCACCCTGTGCACTGAGCACCCAGCACCCTGAGTACTGAGCACCCAGCACCCTGAGTACTTAGCACTGAGCACCCTGAGTACTGAGCACCCAGGACCCTGAGTACTGAGCACCCAGCACCCTGAGTACTGAGCACTGAGCACCCCGAGTACTGAGCACCCAGCACCCTGAGCACTGAGAACCCAGCACCCTGAGCACTAAGCACCCAGCACCCCAAGCACTGAGCACCCAGCACCCTGAGCACTGAGCACCCAGCACCCTGAGCACTGAGCACCCAGCACCCTGAGCACTGAGCACCCAGCACCCTGAGTACTGAGCACCCAACGTACTGAGCACCGAGCACCCCTAGCACTGAGCACCCAGCACCCTGAGTACTGAGCACACAGCACCCTGAGTACTGAGCACCCAGCACCCCGAGCACTGAGCACCCAGCACCCCGAGCACTGAGCACTGAGCACCCTGAGTACTGAGCACTGAGCACCCTTAGTACTGAGCACCGAGCACCCTGAGTACTGAGCACCCAACACCCTGAGCACTGAGCACGGAGCACCCCGAGGACTGAGCACCCAGAACCGTGAGCACTGAGCAGCCAGGACCTTGAGTACTGAGCACCGAGCACCCCGAGCACTGAGCACCCAGCACCCTGAGGCCTGAGCACCCAGCACCCTGAGTACTGAGCACCCAGCACCCTGAGTACTGAGCACCGAGCATCCGGAGTACTGAGCACCCTGCACCCCGAGCACTGAGCACCCAGCACCCTGAGCACTGAGCACCCTGAGGAATGAGCACCCAGCACCCTGAGTACTGAGCACCCAGCATCCTGAGTACTGAGCACCGATCACCCTGAGCACTGAGCACCCAGCAACCCGAGCACTGAGCACCCAGCACCCTGAGTACTGAGCACCCTGAGTACTGAGCACCCAGCACCCTGAGAACTGAGCACCCTGAGTACTGAGCACCCACCACACTGAGCACTGAGCACCCAGCACCCTGAGTACTGAGCACCCAGCACCCTGAGCACTGAGCACCCAGCACCCTGAGTACGGAGCACCCAGCACCCTGAGTACTTAGCACCCAGCAACCTGAGCACTGAGCACCCAGCACCCTGAGTACTGAGCACCGAGCACCCTGAGCACTGAGTACCCAGCACCCTGAGTACTGAGCACACAGCACCCCAAGCACTGAGCACCCAGCACCCTGAGCACTGAGCACCCAGCACCCTGAGCACTGAGCACCCAGCACCCTGAGCACTGAGCACCCAGCACCCTGAGTACTGAGCACCCAGCACCCCAAGCACTGAGCACCCAGCACCCTGAGCACTGAGCACCCAGCACCCCAAGCACTGAGCACCCAGCACCCTGAGCACTGAGCACCCAGCACCCTGAGCACTGAGCACCCAGCACCCTGAGCACTGAGCACCCAGCACCCTGAGTACTGAGCACCCAACGTACTGAGCACCGAGCACCCCTAGCACTGAGCACCCAGCACCCTGAGTACTGAGCACCCAGCACCCTGAGTACTGAGCACCCAGCACCCCGAGCACTGAGCACCCAGCACCCCGAGCACTGAGCACTGAGCACCCTGAGTACTGAGCACTGAGCACCCTTAGTAATGAGCACCGAGCACCCTGAGTACTGAGCACCCAGCACCCTGAGCACTGAGCACGGAGCACCCCGAGGACTGAGCACCCAGCACCGTGAGCACTGAGCAGCCAGCACCTTGAGTACTGAGCACCGAGCACCCCGAGCACTGAGCACCCAGCACCCTGAGTCCTGAGCACCCAGCACCCTGAGCACTGAGCACCCAGCACCCTGAGTACTGAGCACCCAGTACCCCGAGCACTGAGCACCCAGCACCCCGAGCACTGAGCACCCAGCACCCTGAGTACTGAGCACCCTGAGTACTGAGCACCCAGCACCCCGAGCACTGAGCACCCAGCACCCCGAGTACTGAGCACCCTTAGTACTGAGCACCCAGCACCCTGAGTACTGAGCACCCTGAGTACTGAGCACCCAGCACCCTGAGCACTGAGCACCCAGCACCCTGAGCACTGAGCACCCAGCACCCTGAGTACTGAGCAACCAGGACCCTGAGCACTGAGCACCCAGCACCCTGAGTACTGAGCACCCAGCACCCTGAGTACTTAGCACCCAGCACACTGAGCACTGAGCACCCAGAACCCTGAGTACTGAGCACCGAGCACCTTGAGTACTGAGCACCCAGCACCCTGAGTACTGAGCACCCAGCACCCTGAGTACTGAGCACCGAGCATCCGGAGTACTGAGCACCCTGCACCCCGAGCACTGAGCACCCAGCACCCTGAGCACTGAGCACCCTGAGTACTGAGCACCCAGCACCCTGAGCACTGAGCACCCAGCACCCTGAGTACTGAGCACCGAGCACCCCGAGGACTGAGCACCCAGCACCCTGAGTACTGAGCACCCAGCACCAAGAGTACTGAGCACCGAGCATCCTGAGCACTGAGCACCGAGCACCCCGAGCACTGAGCACACAGCACCCTGAGTACTGAGCACCCAGCACCAAGAGTACTGAGCACCGAGCACCCCGAGTACTGAGCACCCAGCACCCTGAGTAATGAGCACCCAGCACCCTGAGCACTGAGCACAAAGCACGCTGAATACTGAGCACGGAGCACCCTGAGTACTGAGCACCAAGGACCCTGAGCACTGAGCACCCAGCACGCTGAGTACTGAGCGCTGAGCACCCTGAGTACTGAGCACCGAGCACCCTGAGTACTGAGCACCCAGCACCCTGAGCACTGAGCAGCCAGCATCCTGAGCACTGAGCACCCAGCACCCCGAGCACTGAGCACCCAGCACCCTGAGCACTGAGCACCCAGCACCCCGAGTACTGAGCACCCAGCACCCTGAGTACTGAGCACCGAGCACCCCGAGAACTGAGCACCCAGCACCCTGAGTACTGAGCACCCAGCACCCTGAGTACTGAGCACCCAGCACCCCGAGCACTGAGCAACCAGCACCCCGAGCACTGAGCACCCAGCACCCCGAGAATGAGCACCCAGCAGCCTGAGTACTGAGAACAGAGCACCCAGAGTACTGAGCACCCAGCACGCTGAGCACTGAGCACAAAGCACCCCGAGAATTAGCACCCAGCACCCTGAGTACTGAGCACCCAGCACCCTGAGTACTGAGCACCCAGCACCTCGTGCACTGAGCACCCTGAGTACTGAGCACCGAGCTCCCCGAGCACTGAGCACCCAGAGTACTGAGCAAACAGCACCCCGATGACAGAGCACCCAGCACCCTCAGCACTGAGCACGCAGCACCCCGAGCACTGAGCACCCAGCACCCTGAGTACTGAGCACCCTGAGGAGTGAGCACCGATAACCCTGAGCACGGAGCACCCAGCACCCTGAGTACTGAGCACCCAGCACCCTGAGTACTGAGCACCGAGCACCCCGAGCACTGAGCACCCAGCACCCTGAGTACTGAGCACCCAGCACCCTGAGCACTGAGCACCCAGCACCCTTAGCACTGAGCACCCAGCACCCTGAGCACTGAGCACCCAGCACCCTGAGTACTGAGCACCCAACGTACTGAGCACCGAGCACCCCTAGCACTGAGCACCCAGCACACTGAGTAGTGAGCACCCAGCACCCTGAGTACTGAGCACCCAGCACAACGAGCACTGAGCACCCAGCACCCCGAGCACTGAGCACTGAGCACCCTGAGTACTGAGCACTGAGCACCCTTAGTACTGAGCACCGAGCACCCCGAGCACTGAGCAGCCAGCACCTTGAGTACTGAGCACCGAGCACCCCGAGCACTGAGCACCCAGCACCCTGAGTACTGAGCACCCAGCACCATGAGTACTGAGCACCCAGTACCCCGAGCACTGAGCACCCAGCACCCTGAGCACTGAGAACCCAGCACCCTGAGTACTGAGCACCCAGCACCCCGAGCACTGAGCACCCAGCACCCTGAGTACTGAGCACTCAGCAGCCTGATTACTGAGAACCGAGCACCCCAAGCACTGAGCACCCAGCACCCTGAGCACTGAGCACACTGAGGACTGAGCACCCAGCACCCTGAGTACTGAGCACCCAGCACCCTGAGTACTGAGCACCCAGCATACTGAGTACTGAGCACCGATCACCCTGAGCACTGAGCACCCAGCACCCCGAGCACTGAGCACCCAGCAGCCTGAGTACTGAGCACCCTGAGTATTGAGCACCCAGCACCCCGAGCACTGAGCGCCCAGCACCCCGAGTACTGAGCACCCTGAGCACTGAGCACCCAGCACCCTGAGTACTGAGCACCCAGCACACTGAGCACTGAGCACCCAGCACCCTGAGTACTGAGCACCCAGCACCCTGAGCACTGAGCACCCAGCACCCTGAGTACTGAGCACCCAGCACCCTGAGTACTTAGCACCGAGCACCCTGAGTACTGAGCACCCAGCACCCTGAGTACTGAGCACCCAGCACCCTGAGTACTGAGCACCGAGCACCCCGAGTACTGAGCACCCAGCACCCTGAGCACTGAGAACCCAGCACCCTGAGCACTGAGCACCCAGCACCCCAAGCACTGAGCACCCAGCACCCTGAGCACTGAGCACTCAGCACCCTGAGCACTGAGCACCCAGCACCCTGAGCACTGAGCACCCAGCACCCTGAGTACTGAGCAACCAGGACCCTGAGCACTGAGCACCCAGCACCCTGAGTACTGAGCACCCAGCACCCTGAGTACTTAGCACCCAGCACACTGAGCACTGAGCACCCAGAACCCTGAGTACTGAGCACCGAGCACCCTGAGTACTGAGCACCCAGCACCCTGAGTACTGAGCACCCAGCACCCTGAGTACTGAGCACCGAGCATCCGGAGTACTGAGCACCCTGCACCCCGAGCACTGAGCACACAGCACCCTGAGCACTGAGCACCCTGAGTACTGAGCACCCAGCACCCTGAGCACTGAGCACCCAGCACCCTGAGTACTGAGCACCGAGCACCCCGAGGACTGAGCACCCAGCACCCTGAGTACTGAGCACCCAGCACCAAGAGTACTGAGCATCGAGCACCCCGAGTACTGAGCACCCAGCACCCTGAGTAATGAGCACCCAGCACCCTGAGCACTGAGCACAAAGCACGCTGAATACTGAGCACGGAGCACCCTGAGTACTGAGCACCAAGGACCCTGAGCACTGAGCACCCAGCACGCTGAGTACTGAGCGCTGAGCACCCTGAGTACTGAGCACCGAGCACCCTGAGTACTGAGCACCCAGCACCCTGAGCACTGAGCAGCCAGCATCCTGAGCACTGAGCACCCAGCACCCCGAGCACTGAGCACCCAGCACCCTGATCACTGAGCACCCAGCACCCCGAGGACTGAGCACCCAGCACCCTGAGTACTGAGCACCGAGCACCCGGAGCACTGAGCACCCAGCACCCTGAGTACTGAGCACCCAGCACCCTGAGTACTGAGCACCCAGCACCCCAAGCACTGAGCACCCAGCACCCCGAGAATTGAGCACCCACCTCCCCGAGCATGAGCACCCAGCAGCCTGAGTACTGAGAACAGAGCACCCTGAGTACTGAGCACCCAGCACGCTGAGCACTGAGCACCCAGCACCCCGAGTACTGAGCAAACAGCACCCCGAGCACTGAGCACCCAGCACCCCGAGAATTAGCACCCAGCACCCTGAGTACTGAGCACCCAGCACCCTGAGTACTGAGCACCCAGCACCCCGTGCACTGAGCACCCTGAGTACTGAGCACCCAGCACCCTGAGTACTGAGCACTAAGCACCCAGAGCTCTGAGCACCCAGCACCCCAAGCACGGAGCACCCAGGACCCCGAGCACTGAGTACTGAGCACCCAGCACCCTGAGTACTGAGCACCGAGCTCCCCGAGCACTGAGCACCCTGAGTACTGAGCACCCAGCACCCCGATGACAGAGCACCCAGCACCCTCAGCACTGAGCACGCATCACCCCGAGCACTGAGCACCCAGCACCCTGAGTACTGAGCACCCTGAGGACTGAGCACCGATAACCCTGAGCACTGAGCACCCAGCAACCTGAGTACTGAGCACCCAGCACCCTGAGTACTGAGCACCGAGCACCCCGAGCACTGAGCACCCAGCACCCTTAGTACTGAGCACCCAGCACCCTGAGCACTGAGCACCCAGCACCCTGAGTACTGAGCACCCAACGTACTGAGCACCGAGCACCCCTAGCACTGAGCACCCAGCACCCTGAGTACTGAGCACCCAGCACCCGGAGCACTGAGCACCCAGCACACCGAGCACTGAGCACTGAGCACCCTGAATACTGAGCACTGAGCACCCTTAGTACTGAGCACCGAGCACCCTGAGTACTGAGCACCCAGCACCCTGAGCACTGAGCACGGAGCATCCCGAGGACTGAGCACCCAGCACGTGAGCACTGAGCAGCCATTACCTTGAGTACAGAGCACCGAGCACCCCGAGCACTGAGCACCCAGCACCCTGAGTCCTGAGCACCCAGCACCCTGAGCACTGCGCACCCAGCACCCCGAGCACTGAACACCCAGCACCCTGAGTACTGAGCACCCAGCACCCTGAGTACTGAGCACCCAGTACCCCGAGCACTGAGCACCCAGCACCCTGAGCACTGAGCACCCAGCACCCTGAGTACTGAACACCCAGCACCCCGAGCACTGAGCACCCAGCACCCTGAGTACTGAGCACTCAGCACCCTGAGTACTGAGCACCGAGCACCCCGAGCACTGAGCACCCATCACCCTGAGCACTGAGCACCCTGAGGACTGAGCACCCAGCACCCTGAGTACTGAGCACCCAGCACCCTGAGTACTGAGCACCCAGCATCCTGAGTACTGAGCAACGATCACCCTGAGCACTGAGCACCCAGCACCCTGAGCACTGAGCAGCCAGCACCCTGAGTACTGAGCACCCTGAGTACTGAGAACCCAGCACCCCGAGCCCTGAGCACCCAGCACCCCGAGTACTGAGCACCCTGAGCACTGAGCACCCAGCACCCTGAGTACTGAGCACCCAGCACCCTGAGCACTGAGCACCCAGCACCCTGAGTACTGAGCACCCAGCACCCTGAGCACTGAGCACCCAGCACCCTGAGTACTGAGCACCCAGCACCCTGAGTACTTAGCACCGAGCACCCTGAGTACTGAGCACCCAGGACCCTGAGTACTGAGCACCCAGCACCCTGAGTACTGAGCACTGAGCACCCCGAGTACTGAGCACCCAGCACCCTGAGAACTGAGAACCCAGCACCCTGAGCACTAAGCACCCAGCACCCCAAGCACTGAGCACCCAGCACCCTGAGCACTGAGCACCCAGCACCCTGAGAACTGAGCACCCAGCACCCTGAGCACTGAGCACCCAGCACCCTGAGTACTGAGCACCCAACGTACTGAGCACCGAGCACCCCTAGCCCTGAGCACCCAGCACCCTGAGTACTGAGCACACAGCACCCTGAGTACTGAGCACCCAGCACCCCGAGCACTGAGCACCCAGCACCCCGAGCACTGAGCACTGAGCACCCTGAGTACTGAGCACTGAGCACCCTTAGTACTGAGCACCGAGCACCCTGAGTACTGAGCACCCAACACCCTGAGCACTGAGCACGGAGCACCCCGAGGACTGAGCACCCAGAACCGTGAGCACTGAGCAGCCAGGACCTTGAGTACTGAGCACCGAGCACCCCGAGCACTGAGCACCCAGCACCCTGAGGCCTGAGCACCCAGCACCCTGAGTACTGAGCACCCAGCACCCTGAGTACTGAGCACCGAGCATCCGGAGTACTGAGCACCCTGCACCCCGAGCACTGAGCACCCAGCACCCTGAGCACTGAGCACCCTGAGGAATGAGCACCCAGCACCCTGAGTACTGAGCACCCAGCATCCTGAGTACTGAGCACCGATCACCCTGAGCACTGAGCACCCAGCAACCCGAGCACTGAGCACCCAGCACCCTGAGTACTGAGCACCCTGAGTACTGAGCACCCAGCACACCGAGAACTGAGCACCCTGAGTACTGAGCACCCACCACCCTGAGCACCCAGCACCCTGAGTACTGAGCACCCAGCACCCTGAGCACTGAGCACCCAGCACCCTGAGTACGGAGCACCCAGCACCCTGAGCACTGAGTACCCAGCACCCTGAGTACTGAGCACACAGCACCCCAAGCACTGAGCACCCAGCACCCTGAGCACTGAGCACCCAGCACCCTGAGCACTGAGCACCCAGCACCCTGAGCACTGAGCACCCAGCACCCTGAGTACTGAGCACCCAGCACCCCAAGCACTGAGCACCCAGCACCCTGAGCACTGAGCACCCAGCACCCCAAGCACTGAGCACCCAGCACCCTGAGCACTGAGCACCCAGCACCCTGAGCACTGAGCACCCAGCACCCTGAGCACTGAGCACCCAGCACCCTGAGTACTGAGCACCCAACGTACTGAGCACCGAGCACCCCTAGCACTGAGCACCCAGCACCCTGAGTACTGAGCACCCAGCACCCTGAGTACTGAGCACCCAGCACCCCGAGCACTGAGCACCCAGCACCCCGAGCACTGAGCACTGAGCACCCTGAGTACTGAGCACTGAGCACCCTTAGTAATGAGCACCGAGCACCCTGAGTACTGAGCACCCAGCACCCTGAGCACTGAGCACGGAGCACCCCGAGGACTGAGCACCCAGCACCGTGAGCACTGAGCAGCCAGCACCTTGAGTACTGAGCACCGAGCACCCCGAGCACTGAGCACCCAGCACCCTGAGTCCTGAGCACCCAGCACCCTGAGCACTGAGCACCCAGCACCCCGAGCACTGAGCACCCAGCACCCTGAGTACTGAGCACCCAGCACCCTGAGTACTGAGCACTCAGCACCCTGAGTACTGAGCACCGAGCACCCCGAGCACTGAGCACCCAGCACCCTGAGCACTGAGCACACTGAGGACTGAGCACCCAGCACCCTGAGTACTGAGCACCCAGCACCCTGAGTACTGAGCACCCAGCATACTGAGTACTGAGCACCGATCACCCTGAGCACTGAGCACCCAGCACCCCGAGCACTGAGCACCCAGCACCCTGAGTACTGAGCACCCTGAGTATTGAGCACCCAGCACCCTGAGCACTGAGCTCCCAGCACCCCGAGTACTGAGCACCCTGAGCACTTAGCACTGAGCACCCAGCACCCTGAGTACTGAGCACCCAGCACCCTGAGCACTGAGCACCCAGCACCCTGAGTACTGAGCACCCAGCACCCTGAGTACTTAGCACCGAGCACCCTGAGTACTGAGCACCCAGCACCCTGAGTACTGAGCACCCAGCACCCTGAGTACTGAGCACCGAGCACCCTGAGTACTGAGCACCCAGCACCCTGAGCACTGAGAACCCAGCACCCTGAGCACTGAGCACCCAGCACCCCAAGCACTGAGCACCCAGCACCCTGAGCACTGAGCACTCAGCACCCTGAGCACTGAGCACCCAGCACCCTGAGCACTGAGCACCCAGCACCCTGAGTACTGAGCACCCAGCACCCTGAGCACTGAGCACACAGCACCCTGAGTACTGAGCACCCAGCACCCTGAGTACTGAGCACCCAGCACCCTGAGCACTGAGCACCCAGCACCCCGAGCACTGAGCACCCAGCACCCTGAGTACTGAGCACCCTGAGTACTGAGCACCCAGCACCCCGAGCACTGAGCACCCAGCACCCCGAGTACTGAGCACCCTGAGTACTGAGCACCCAGCACCCTGAGTACTGAGCACCCTGAGTACTGAGCACCCAGCACCCTGAGCACTGAGCACCCAGCACCCTGAGTACTGAGCACCCAACGTACTGAGCACCGAGCACCCCGAGCACTGAGCACCCAGCACCCTGACTACTGAGCACCCAGCACCCTGAGTACTGAGCACTCAGCACCCTGAGTACTGAGCACCGAGCACCCAGAGTACTGAGTACCCAGCACCCTGAGCACTGAGAACCCAGCACCCTGAGCACTGAGCACCCAGCACCCCAAGCACTGAGCACCCAGCACCCTGAGTACTGAGCACCCTGAGTACTGAGCACCCAGCACCCCGAGCACTGAGCACCCTGCACCCTGAGTACTGAGAACCAAAGCACCATGAGTACTGAGCACCCTGAGTACTGAGCACCCAGCACCCTGAGCACTGAGCACCCAGCACCCTGAGTACTGAGCACCCAGCACCCTGAGCACTGAGCACCCAGCACCCTGAGTCCTGAGCACCCAGCACCCTGAGTTCTTAGAACCCAGCACACTGAGCACTGAGCACCCAGCACCCTGAGTACTGAGCACCGAGCACCCTGAGTACTGAGCACCCAGCACCCTGAGTACTGAGCACCCAGCACGCTGAGTACTGAGCACCGAGCATCCGGAGTACTGAGCACCCTGCACCCCGAGCACTGAGCACCCAGCACCCTGAGCACTGAGCACCCTGAGGACTGAGCACCCAGCACCCTGAGTACTGAGCACCCAGTATCCTGAGTACTGAGCACCGATCACCCTGAGCACTGAGCACCCAGCAACCCGAGCACTGAGCACCCAGCACCCTGAGTACTGAGCACCCTGAGTACTGTGCACCCAGCACCCCGAGCACTGCGCACCCAGCACCCCGAGCACTGAGCACCCAGCACCCTGAGTACTGAGCACCCAGGACCCTGAGTACTGAGCACCCAGTACCAAGAGCACTGAGCACCCAGCACCCTGAGCACTGAGCACCCAGCACCCTGAGTACTGAACACCCAGCACCCCGAGCACTGAGCACCCAGCACCCTGAGTACTGAGCACTCAGCACCCTGATTACTGAGCACCGAGCACCCCGAGCACTGAGCACACAGCACCCTGAGCACTGAGCACCCTGAGGACTGAGCACCCAGCACCCTGAGTACTGAGCACCCAGCACCCTGAGTACTGAGCACCCAGCATCCTGAGTACTGAGCAACGATCACCCTGAGCACTGGGCACCCAGCACCCTGAGCACTGAGCAGCCAGCACCCTGAGTACTGAGCACCCTGAGTACTGAGCACCCAGCACCCCGAGCACTGAGCACCCAGCACCCCGAGTACTGAGCACCCTGAGCACTGAGCACCCAGCACCCTGAGAACTGAGCACCCAGCACCCTGAGCACTGAGCACCCAACACCCTGAGTACTGAGCACAAAGCACCCTGAGCACTGAGCACCCAGCACCCTGAGTACTGAGCACCCAGCACCCTGAGTACTTAGCACTGAGCACCCTGAGTACTGAGCACCCAGGACCCTGAGTACTGAGCACCCAGCACCCTGAGTACTGAGCACCGAGCACCCCGAGTACTGAGCACCCAGCACCCTGAGCACTGAGAACCCAGCACCCTGAGCACTAAGCACCCAGCACCCCAAGCACTGAGCACCCAGCATCCTGAGCACTGAGCACCCAGCACCGTGAGCACTGAGCACCCAGCACCCTGAGCACTGAGCACCCAGCACCCTGAGTACTGAGCACCCAACGTACTGAGCACCGAGCACCCCTAGCACTGAGCACCCAGCACCCTGAGTACTGAGCACCCAGCACCCTGAGTACTGAGCACCCAGCACCCCGAGCACTGAGCACCCAGCACCCCGAGCACTGAGCACTGAGCACCCTGAGTACTGAGCACTGAGCCCCCTTAGTACTGAGCACCGAGCACCCTGAGTACTGAGCACCCAACACCCTGAGCACTGAGTACCCAGCACCCTGAGCACTGAGCACCCAGCACCCTGAGTACTGAGCACCCAGAACCGTGAGCACTGAGCAGCCAGGACCTTGAGTACTGAGCACCGAGCACCCCGAGCACTGAGCACCCAGCACCCTGAGTCCTGAGCACCCAGCACCCTGAGTACTGAGCACCCAGCACCCTGAGTACTGAGCACCGAGCATCCGGAGTACTGAGCACCCTGCACCCCGAGCACTGAGCACCCAGCACCCTGAGCACTGAGCACCCTGAGGAATGAGCACCCAGCACCCTGAGTACTGAGCACCCAGCATCCTGAGTACTGAGCACCGATCACCCTGAGCACTGAGCACCCAGCAACCCGAGCACTGAGCACCCAGCACCCTGAGTACTGAGCACCCTGTGTACTGAGCACCCAGCACCCCGAGCACTGAGCACCCAGCAACCCGAGCACTGAGCACCCAGCACCCTGAGTACTGAGCACCCTGAGTACTGAGCACCCAGCACCCTGAGTACTGAGCACCCTGAGTACTGAGTACCCACCACCCTGAGCACTGAGCACCCAGCACCCTGAGTACTGAGCACCCAGCACCCTGAGCACTGAGCACCCAGCACCCTGAGTATGGAGCACCCAGCACCCTGAGTACTTAGCACCCTGCAACCTGAGCACTGAGCACCCAGCACCCTGAGTACTGAGCACCGAGAACCCTGAGCACTGAGTACCCAGCACCCTGAGCACTGAGCACACAGCACCCCAAGCACTGAGCACCCAGCACCCTGAGCACTGAGCACCCAGCACCCTGAGCACTGAGCACCCAGCACCCTGAGCACTGAGCACCCAGCACCCTGAGTACTGAGCACCCAGCACCCCAAGCACTGAGCACCCAGCACCCTGAGCACTGAGCACCCAGCACCCCAAGCACTGAGCACCCAGCACCCTGAGCACTGAGCACCCAGCACCCTGAGCACTGAGCACCCAGCACCCTGAGTACTGAGCACCCAACGTACTGAGCACCGAGCACCCCTAGCACTGAGCACCCAGCACCCTGAGTACTGAGCACCCAGCACCCTGAGTACTGAGCACCCAGCACCCCGAGCACTGAGCACTGAGCACCCTGAGTACTGAGCACTGAGCACCCTTAGTAATGAACACCGAGCACCCTGAGTACTGAGCACCCAGCACCCTGAGCACTGAGCACGGAGCACCCCGAGGACTGAGCACCCAGCACCGTGAGCACTGAGCAGCCAGCACCTTGAGTACTGAGCACCGAGCACCCCGAGCACTGAGCACCCAGCACCCTGAGTCCTGAGCACCCAGCACCCTGAGCACTGAGCACCCAGCACCGCGAGCACTGAGCACCCAGCACCCTGAGTACTGAGCACCCAGCACCCTGAGTACTGAGCACCCAGTACCCCGAGCACTGAGCACCCAGCACACTGAGCACTGAGCACCCAGCACCCTGAGTACTGAGCACCCAGCACCCCGAGCACTGAGCACCCAGCACCCTGAGTACTGAGCACTCAGCACCCTGAGTACTGAGCACCGAGCACCCCGAGCACTGAGCACCCAGCACCCTGAGCACTGAGCACACTGAGGACTGAGCACCCAGCACCCTGAGTACTGAGCACCCAGCACCCTGAGTACTGAGCACCCAGCATACTGAGTACTGAGCACCGATCACCCTGAGCACTGAGCACCCAGCACCCCGAGCACTGAGCACCCAGCACCCTGAGTACTGAGCACCCAGAGTATTGAGCACCCAGCACCCTGAGCACTGAGCGCCCAGCACCCCGAGTACTGAGCACCCTGAGCACTGAGCACTGAGCACCCAGCACCCTGAGTACTGAGCACCCAGCACCCTGAGCACTGAGCACCCAGCACCCTGAGTACTGAGCACCCAGCACCCTGAGTACTTAGCACCGAGCACCCTGAGTACTGAGCACCCAGCACCCTGAGTACTGAGCACCCAGCACCCTGAGCACTGAGCACTCAGCACCCTGAGCACTGAGCACCCAGCACCCTGAGCACTGAGCACCCAGCACCCTGAGTACTGAGCACCCAGCACCCTGAGCACTGAGCACCCAGCACCCTGAGTACTGAGCACCCAGCACCCTGAGTACTGAGCACCCAGCACCCTGAGCACTGAGCACCCAGCACCCCGAGCACTGAGCACCCAGCACCCTGAGTACTGAGCACCCTGAGTACTGAGCACCCAGCACCCCGAGCACTGAGCACCCAGCACCCCGAGTACTGAGCACCCTGAGTACTGAGCACCCAGCACCCTGAGTACTGAGCACCCTGAGTACTGAGCACCCAGCACCCTGAGCACTGAGCACCCAGCACCCTGAGTACTGAGCACCCAGCACCCTGAGCACTGAGCACCCAGCACCCTGAGTACTGAGCACCCAGCACCCTGAGTACTTAGCACCGAGCACCCTGAGTACTGAGGACCCAGCACCCTGAGTACTGAGCACCGAGCACCCCGAGTACTGAGTACCCAGCACCCTGAGCACTGAGAACCCAGCACCCTGAGCACTGAGCACCCAGCACCCCAAGCACTGAGCACCCAGCACCCTGAGTACTGAGCACCCTGAGTACTGAGCACCCAGCACCCCGAGAACTGAGCACCCTGCACCCTGAGTACTGAGCACCAAAGCACCATGAGTACTGAGCACCCTGAGTACTGAGCACCCAGCACCCTGAGCACTGAGCACCCAGCACCCTGAGTACTGAGCACCCAGCACCCTGAGCACTGAGCACCCAGCACCCTGAGTCCTGAGCACCCAGCACCCTGAGTTCTTAGCACCCAGCACACTGAGCACTGAGCACCCAGCACCCTGAGTACTGAGCACCGAGCACCCTGAGTACTGAGCACCCAGCACCCTGAGTACTGAGCACCCAGCACGCTGAGTACTGAGCACCGAGCATCCCGAGTACTGAGCACCCTGCACCCCGAGCACTGAGCACCCAGCACCCTGAGCACTGAGCACCCTGAGGACTGAGCACCCAGCACCCTGAGTACTGAGCACCCAGCATCCTGAGTACTGAGCACCGATCACCCTGAGCACTGAGCACCCAGCAACCCGAGCACTGAGCACCCAGCACCCTGAGTACTGAGCACCCTGAGTACTGTGCACCCAGCACCCCGAGCACTGAGCACCCAGCAACCCGAGCACTGAGCACCAAGCACCCTGAGTACTGAGCACCCTGAGTACTGAGCACCCAGCACCCTGAGTACTGAGCACCCTGAATACTGAGCACCCAGCACCCTGAGTACTGAGCACCCAGCACCCTGAGTATTGAGCACCCAGCACCCCGAGCACTGAGCGCCCAGCACCCCGAGTACTGAGCACCCTGAGCACTGAGCACTGAGCACCCAGCACCCTGAGTACTGAGCACCCAGCACCCTGAGCACTGAGCACCCAGCACCCTGAGTACTGAGCACCCAGCACCCTGAGTACTTAGCACCGAGCACCCTGAGTACTGAGCACCCAGCACCCTGAGTACTGAGCACCCAGCACCCTGAGTACTGAGCACCGAGCACCCCGAGTACTGAGCACGCAGCACCCTGAGCACAGAGCACTCAGCACCCTGAGCACTGAGCACCCAGCACCCTGAGCACTGAGCACCCAGCACCCTGAGTACTGAGCACCCAGCACCCTGAGCACTGAGCACCCAGCACCCTGAGTACTGAGCACCCAGCACCCTGAGCACTGAGCACCCAGCACCCTGAGTACTGAGCACCCAGCACCCTGAGTACTGAGCACCCAGCACCCTGAGCACTTAGCACCCAGCACCCTGAGTACTGAGCACCCAGCACCCTGAGCACTGAGCACCCAGCACCCTGAGTACTGAGCACCCAGCACCCTGAGCACTGAGCACCCAGCACCCTGAGTACTGAGCACCCAGCACCCGGAGCACTGAGCACCCAGCACCCTGAGTACTGAGCACAAAGCACCCTGAGTACTGAGCACCCAGCACCCTGAGCACTGAGCACCCAGCACCCTGAGTACTGAGCACCCAGCACCCTGAGTACTTAGCACCCAGCACACTGAGCACTGAGCACCCAGCACCCTGAGTACTGAGCACCGAGCACCCTGAGTACTGAGCACCCAGCACCCTGAGTACTGAGCACCCAGCACCCTGAGTACTGAGCACCGAACATCCGGAGTACTGATCACCCTGCACCCCGAGCACTGAGCACCCAGCACCCTGAGCACTGAGCACCCTGAGTACTGAGCACCCAGCACCCTGAGCACTGAGCACCCAGCACCCTGAGTACTGAGCACCGAGCACCCCGAGCACTGAGCACCCAGCACCCTGAGTACTGAGCACCCAGCACCAAGAGTACTGAGCACCGTGCATCCTGAGCACTGAGCATCGAGCACCACGAGCACTGAGCACCCAGCACCCTGAGTACTGAGCACCCAGCACCAAGAGTACTGAGCACCGAGCACCCCGAGTACTGAGCAAACAACACCCTGAGTAATGAGCACCCAGCACCCTGAGCACTGAGCACCCTGAGTACTGAGCACCAAGGACCCTGAGCACTGAGCACCCAGCACGCTGAGTACTGAGCGCTGAGCACCCTGAGTACTGAGCACCGAGCACCCTGAGTACTGAGCACCCAGCACCCTGAGCACTGAGCAGCCAGCATCCTGAGCACTGAGCACCCAGCACCCCGAGCACTGAGCACCCAGCACCCTGAGCACTGAGCACCCAGCACCCCGAGGACTGAGCACCCAGCACCCTGAGTACTGAGCACCGAGCACCCCGAGCACTGAGCACCCAGCACCCTGAGTACTGAGCACCCAGCACCCTGAGTACTGAGCACCCAGCACCCCGAGCACTGAGCACCCAGCACCCCGAGCACTGAGCACCCAGCTCCCCGAGCATGAGCACCCAGCAGCCTGAGTACTGAGAACAGAGCACCCAGAGTACTGAGCACCCAGCACGCTGAGCACTGAGCACCCAGCACCCCGAGTACTGAGCAAACAGCACCCCGAGCACTGAGCACCCAGCACCCCGAGAATTAGCACCCAGCACCCTGAGTACTGAGCACCCAGCACCCTGAGTACTGAGCACCCAGCACCCCATGCACTGAGCACCCTGAGTACTGAGCACCCAGCACCCTGAGTAGTGAGCACTAAGCACCCAGAGCGCTGAGCACCCAGCACCCCAAGCACGGAGCACCCAGGACCCCGAGCACTGAGTACTGAGCACCCAGCACCCTGAGTACTGAGCACCGAGCTCCCCGAGCACTGATCACCCTATGTACAGAGCACCCAGCACCCCGATGACAGAGCACCCAGCAACCTCAGCACTGAGCACGCAGCACCCCGAGCACTGAGCACCCAGCATCCTGAGTACTGAGCACCCTGAGGACTGAGCACCGATAACCCTGAGCACTGAGCACCCAGCACCCTGAGTCCTGAGCACCCAGCACCCTGAGTACTGAGCACCAAGCACCCCGAGCACTGAGCACCCAGCACCCTGAGTACTGAGCACCCAGCACCCTGAGCACTGAGCAGCCAGGACCCTGAGCACTGAGCACCCAGCACCCTGAGCACTGAGCACCCAGCACCCTGAGTACTGAGCACCCAACGTACTGAGCACCGAGCACCCCTAGCACTGAGCACCCAGCACCCTGAGTACTGAGCACCCAGCACCCTGAGTACTGAGCACCCAGCACCCCGAGCACTGAGCACTGAGCACCCTGAGTACTGAGCACTGAGCACCCTTAGTACTGAGCACCGAGCACCCTGAGTACTGAGCACCCAGCACCCTGAGCACTGAGCACGGAGCATCCCGAGGACTGAGCACCCAGCACCGTGAGCACTGAGCAGCCAGCACCTTGAGTACTGAGCACCGAGCACCCCGAGCACTGAGCACCCAGCACCCTGAGTCCTAAGCACCCAGCATCCTGAGAACTGCGCACCCAGCACCCCGAGCACTGAGCACCCAGCACCCTGAGTACTGAGCACCCAGCACCCTGAGTACTGAGCACCCAGTACCCCGAGCACTGAGCACCCAGCACCCTGAGCACTGAGCACCCAGCACCCTGAGTACTGAACACCCAGCACCCCGAGCACTGAGCACCCAGCACCCTGAGTACTGAGCACTCAGCACCCTGAGTACTGAGCACCGAGCACCCCGAGCACTGAGCACCCAGCACCCTGAGCACTGAGCACCCTGAGGACTGAGCACCCAGCACCCTGAGTACTGAGCACCCAGCACCCTGAGTACTGAGCACCCAGCATCCTGAGTACTGAGCACCGATCACCCTGAGCACTGAGCACCCAGCACCCTGAGCACTGTGCAGCCAGCACCCTGAGTACTGAGCACCCTGAGTACTGAGCACCCAGCACCCCGAGCACTGAGCACCCAGCACCCCGAGTACTGAGCACCCTGAGCACTGAGCACCCAGCACCCTGAGTACTGAGCACCCAGCACCCTGAGTACTGAGCACCCAGCACCCTGAGTACTGAGCACCGAGCACCCCGAGTACTGAGCACCCAGCACCCTGAGCACTGAGAACCCAGCACCCTGAGCACTGAGCACCCAGCACCCCAAGCACTGAGCACCCAGCACCCTGAGCACTGAGCACTCAGCACCCTGAGCACTGAGCACCCAGCACCCTGAGCACTGGGCACCCAGCACCCTGAGTACTGAGCACCCAGCACAATGAGCACTGAGCACCCAGCACCCTGAGTACTGAGCACGGGGCACCCTGAGTACTGAGCACCCAGCACCCTGAGCACTGAGCACCCAGCACCCCGAGCACTGAGCACCCAGCACCCTGAGTACTGAGCACCCTGAGTACTGAGCACCCAGCACCCCGAGCACTGAGCACCCAGCACCCCGAGTACTGAGCACCCTGAGTACTGAGCACCCAGCACCCTGAGTACTGAGCACCCTGAGTACTGAGCACCCAGCACCCTGAGCACTGAGCACCCAGCACCCTGAGTACTGAGCACCCAGCACCCTGAGCACTGAGCACCCAGCACCCTGAGTACTGAGCACCCAGCACCCTGAGTACTTAGCACCGAGCACCCTGAGTACTGAGGACCCAGCACCCTGAGTACTGAGCACCCAGCACCCTGAGTACTGAGCACCGAGCACCCCGAGTACTGAGTACCCAGCACCCTGAGCACTGAGAACCCAGCACCCTGAGCACTGAGCACCCAGCACCCCAAGCACTGAGCACCCAGCACCCTGAGTACTGAGCACCCTGAGTACTGAGCACCCAGCACCCCGAGCACTGAGCACCCTGCACCCTGAGTACTGAGCACGAAAGCACCATGAGTACTGAGCACCCTGAGTACTGAGCACCCAGCACCCTGAGCACTGAGCACCCAGCACCCTGAGTACTGAGCACCCAGCACCCTGAGCACTGAGCACCCAGCACCCTGATTCCTGAGCACCGAGCACCCTGAGTTCTTAGCACCCAGCACACTGAGCACTGAGCACCCAGCACCCTGAGTACTGAGCACCAAGCACCCTGAGTACTGAGCACCCAGCACCCTGAGTACTGAGCACCCAGCACGCTGAGTACTGAGCACCGAGCATCCGGAGTACTGAGCACCCTGCACCCCGAGCACTGAGCAACCAGCACCCTGAGTACTGAGCACCCTGAGTACTGTGCACCCAGCACCCCGAGCACTGAGCACCCAGCAACCCGAGCACTGAGCACCAAGCACCCTGAGTACTGAGCACCCTGAGTACTGAGCACCCAGCACCCTGAGTACTGAGCACCCTGAGTACTGAGCACCCAGCACCCTGAGTACTGAGCACCCAGCACCCTGAGTATTGAGCACCCAGCACCCCGAGCACTGAGCGACCAGCACCCCGAGTACTGAGCACCCTGAGCACTGAGCACTGAGCACCCAGCACCCTGAGTACTGAGCACCCAGCACCCTGAGCACTGAGCACCCAGCACCCTGAGTACTGAGCACCCAGCACCCTGAGTACTTAGCACCGAGCACCCTGAGTACTGAGCACCCAGCACCCTGAGTACTGAGCACCCAGCACACTGAGTACTGAGCACCGAGCACCCCGAGTACTGAGCACGCAGCACCCTGAGCACTGAGCACTCAGCACCCTGAGCACTGAGCACCAAGCACCCTGAGCACTGAGCACCCAGCACCCTGAGTACTGAGCACCCAGCACCCTGAGCACTGAGCACCCATCACCCTGAGTACTGAGCACCCAGCACCCTGAGCACTGAGCACCCAGCACCCTGAGTACTGAGCACCCAGCACCCTGAGTACTGAGCACCCAGCACCCTGAGCACTGAGCACCCAGCACCCTGAGTACTGAGCACCCAGCACCCTGAGCACTGAGCACCCAGCACCCTGAGTACTGAGCACCCAGCACCCTGAGCACTGAGCACCCAGCACCCTGAGTACTGAGCACCCAGCACCCTGAGCACTGAGCACCCAGCACCCTGAGTACTGAGCACCCAGCACCCTGAGTACTGAGCACCCAGCACCCTGAGCACTGAGCACCCAGCACCCTGAGTACTGAGCACCCAGCACCCTGAGTACTTAGCACCCAGCACACTGAGCACTGAGCACCCAGCACCCTGAGTACTGAGCACCGAGCACCCTGAGTACTGAGCACCCAGCACCCTGAGTACTGAGCACCCAGCACCCTGAGTACTGAGCACCGAACATCCGGAGTACTAATCACCCTGCACCCCGAGCACTGAGCACCCAGCACCCTGAGCACTGAGCACCCTGAGTACTGAGTACCCAGCACCCTGAGCACTGAGCACCCAGGACCCTGAGTACTGAGCACCGAGCACCCCGAGCACTGAGCACCCAGCACCCTGAGTACTGAGCACCCAGCACCAAGAGTACTGAGCACCGAGCATCCTGAGCACTGAGCACCGAGCACCACGAGCACTGAGCACCCAGCACCCTGAGTACTGAGCACCCAGCACCAAGAGTACTGAGCACCGAGCACCCCGAGTACTGAGCACCCAACACCCTGAGTAATGAGCACCCAGCACCCTGAGCACTGAGCACAAAGCATGCTGAATACTGAGCACTGAGCACCCTGAGTACTGAGCACCAAGGACCCTGAGCACTGAGCACCCAGCACGCTGAGTACTGAGCGCTGAGCACCCTGAGTACTGAGCACCGAGCACCCTGAGTACTGAGCACCCAGCACCCTGAGCACTGAGCAGCCAGCATCCTGAGCACTGAGCACCCAGCACCCCGAGGACTGAGCACCCAGCACCCTGAGCACTGAGCACCCAGCACCCCGAGGACTGAGCACCCAGCACCCTGAGTACTGAGCACCGAGCACCCGGAGCACTGAGCACCCAGCACCCTGAGTACTGAGCACCCAGCACCCTGAGTACTGAGCACCCAGCACCCCGAGCACTGAGCACACAGCACCCCGAGCACTGAGCACCCAGCTCCCCGAGCATGAGCACCCAGCAGCCTGAGTACTGAGAACAGAGCACCCAGAGTACTGAGCACCCAGCACGCTGAGCACTGAGCACCCAGCACCCCGAGTACTGAGCAAACAGCACCCCGAGCACTGAGTACCCAGCACCCCGAGAATTAGCACCCAGCACCCTGAGTACTGAGCACCCAGCACCCTGAGTACTGAGCACCCAGCACATCGTGCACTGAGCACCCTGAGTACTGAGCACCCAGCACCCTGAGTACTGAGCACTAAGCAGCCAGAGCGCTGAGCACCCAGCACCCCAAGCACGGAGCACCCAGGACCCCGAGCACTGAGTACTGAGCACCCAGCACCCTGAGTACTGAGCACCGAGCTCCCCGAGCACTGATCACCCTATGTACTGAGCACCCAGCACCCCGATGACAGAGCACCCAGCAACCTCAGCACTGAGCACGCAGCACCCCGAGCACTGAGCACCCAGCACCCTGAGTACTGAGCACCCTGAGGACTGAGCACCGATAACCCTGAGCACTGAGCACCCAGCACCCTGAGTCCTGAGCACCCAGCACCCTGAGTACTGAGCACCGAGCACCCCGAGGACTGAGCACCCAGCACCCTGAGTACTGAGCACCCAGCACCCTGAGCACTGAGCACCCAGGTCCCTGAGCACTGAGCACCCAGCACCTGAGCACTGAGCACCCAGCACCCTGAGTACTGAGCACCCAACGTACTGAGCACCGAGCACCCCTAGCACTGAGCACCCAGCACCCTGAGTACTGAGCACCCAGCACCCTGAGTACTGAGCACCCAGCACCCCGTACACTGAGCACTGAGCACCCTGAGTACTGAGCACTGAGCACCCTTAGTACTGAGCACCGAGCACCCTGAGTACTGAGCACCCAGCACCCTGAGCACTGAGCACGGAGCATCCCGAGGACTGAGCACCCAGCACCGTGAGCACTGAGCAGCCAGCACCTTGAGTACTGAGCACCGAGCACCCCGAGCACTGAGCACCCAGCACCCTGAGTCCTAAGCACCCAGCATCCTGAGCACTGCGCACCCAGCACCCCGAGCACTGAGCACCCAGCACCCTGAGTACTGAGTACCCAGCACCCTGAGTACTGAGCACCCAGTACCCCGAGCACTGAGCACCCAGCAACCTGAGCACTGAGCACCCAGCACCCTGAGTACTGAACACCCAGCACCCCGAGCACTGAGCACCCAGCACCCTGAGTACTGAGCACTCAGCACCCTGAGTACTGAGCACCGAGCACCCCGAGCACTGAGCACCCAGCACCCTGAGCACTGAGCACCCT
This sequence comes from Microtus oregoni, assembly GCF_018167655.1. Taxonomy (NCBI): domain Eukaryota; kingdom Metazoa; phylum Chordata; class Mammalia; order Rodentia; family Cricetidae; genus Microtus; species Microtus oregoni. The sequence continues at coordinate 310,055 of NW_024543298.1, forward strand.
GAGGACTGAGCACCCAGCACCCTGAGTACTGAGCACCCAGCACCCTGAGTACTGAGCACCCAGCATCCTGAGTACTGAGCACCGATCACCCTGAGCACTGAGCACCCAGCACCCTGAGCACTGTGCAGCCAGCACCCTGAGTATTGAGCACCCTGAGTACTGAGCACCCAGCACCCCGAGCACTGAGCACCCAGCACCCCGAGTAATGAGCACCCTGAGCACTGAGCACCCAGCACCCTGAGTACTGAGCACCCAGCACCCTGAGCACTGAGCACCCAGCACCCTGAGTACTGAGCACCCAGCACCCTGAGTACTGAGCACCCAGCACCCTGAGTACTGAGCACCGAGCACCGCGAGTACTGAGCACCCAGCACCCTGAGCACTGAGAACCCAGCACCCTGAGCACTGAGCACGCAGCACACCAAGCACTGAGCACCGAGCACCCTGAGTACTGAGCACCCAGCACCCTGAGTACTGAGCACCCAGCACCCTGAGTACTGAGCACCCAGCACCCTGAGTACTGAGCACCGAACATCCGGAGTACTGATCACCCTGCACCCCGAGCACTGAGCACCCAGCACCCTGAGCACTGAGCACCCTGAGTACTGAGTACCCAGCACCCTGAGCACTGAGCACCCAGGACCCTGAGTACTGAGCACCGAGCACCCCGAGCACTGAGCACCCAGCACCCTGAGTACTGAGCACCCAGCACCAAGAGTACTGAGCACCGAGCATCCTGAGCACTGAGCACCGAGCACCACGAGCACTGAGCACCCAGCACCCTGAGTACTGAGCACCCAGCACCAAGAGTACTGAGCACCGAGCACCCCGAGTACTGAGCACCCAACACCCTGAGTAATGAGCACCCAGCACCCTGAGCACTGAGCACAAAGCATGCTGAATACTGAGCACTGAGCACCCTGAGTACTGAGCACCAAGGACCCTGAGCACTGAGCACCCAGCACGCTGAGTACTGAGCGCTGAGCACCCTGAGTACTGAGCACCCAGCACCCTGAGTACTGAGCACCCAGCACCCTGAGCACTGAGCAGCCAGCATCCTGAGCACTGAGCACCCAGCACCCCGAGCACTGAGCACCCAGCACACTGAGCACTGAGCACCAAGCACCCCGAGGACTGAGCACCCAGCACCCTGAGTACTGAGCACCGAGCACCCCGAGCACTGAGCACCCAGCACCCTGAGTACTGAGCACCCAGCACCCTGAGTACTGAGCACCCAGCACCCCGAGCACTGAGCACCCAGCACCCCGAGCACTGAGCACCCAGCTCCCCGAGCATGAGCACCCAGCAGCCTGAGTACTGAGAACAGAGCACCCAGAGTACTGAGCACCCAGCACGCTGAGCACTGAGCACCCAGCACCCCGAGTACTGAGCAAACAGCACCCCGAGCACTGAGCACCCAGCACCCCGAGAATTAGCACCCAGCACCCTGAGTACTGAGCACCCAGCACCCTGAGTACTGAGCACCCAGCACATCGTGCACTGATCACCCTGAGTACTGAGCACCCAGCACCCTGAGTACTGAGCACTAAGCACCCAGAGCGCTGAGCAACCAGCACCCCAAGCACGGAGCACCCAGGACCCCGAGCACTGAGTACTGAGCACCCAGCACCCTGAGTACTGAGCACCGAGCTCCCCGAGCACTGATCATCCTATGTACTGAGCACCCAGCACCCCGATGACAGAGCACCCAGCAACCTCAGCACTGAGCACGCAGCACCCCGAGCACTGAGCACCCAGCACCCTGAGTACTGAGCACCCTGAGGACTGAGCACCGATAACCCTGAGCACTGAGCACCCAGCACCCTGAGTCCTGAGCACCCAGCACCCTGAGTACTGAGCACCGAGCACCCCGAGCACTGAGCACCCAGCACCCTGAGTACTGAGCACCCAGCAACCTGAGCACTGAGCACCCAGGACCCTGAGCACTGAGCACCCAGCACCCTGAGCACTGAGCACCCAGCACCCTGAGTACTGAGCACCCAACGTACTGAGCACCGAGCACCCCTAGCACTGAGCACCCAGCACCCTGAGTACTGAGCACCCAGCACCCTGAGTACTGAGCACCCAGCACCCCGAGCACTGAGCACTGAGCACCCTGAGTACTGAGCACTGAGCACCCTTAGTACTGAGCACCGAGCACCCTGAGTACTGAGCACCCAGCACCCTGAGCACTGAGCACGGAGCATCCCGAGGACTGAGCACCCAGCACCGTGAGCACTGAGCAGCCAGCACCTTGAGTACTGAGCACCGATTACCCTGAGCACTGAGCACCCAGCACCCTGAGTCCTAAGCACCCAGCATCCTGAGCACTGCGCACCCAGCACCCCGAGCACTGAGCACCCAGCACCCTGAGTACTGAGCACCCAGCACCCTGAGTACTGAGCACCCAGTACCCCGAGCACTGAGCACCCAGCACCCTGAGCACTGAGCACCCAGCACCCTGAGTACTGAACACCCAGCACCCCGAGCACTGAGCACCCAGCACCCTGAGTACTGAGCACTCAGCACCCTGAGTACTGAGCACCGAGCACCCCGAGCACTGAGCACCCAGCACCCTGAGCACTGAGCACCCTGAGGACTGAGCACCCAGCACCCTGAGTACTGAGCACCCAGCACCCTGAGTACTGAGCACCCAGCATCCTGAGTACTGAGCACCGATCACCCTGAGCACTGAGCACCCAGCACCCCGAGCACTGAGCACCCAGCACCCCGAGTACTGAGCTCCCTGAGCACTGAGCACCCAGCACCCTGAGTACTGAGCACCCAGCACCTTGAGCACTGAGCACCCAGCACCCTGAGTACTGAGCACCCAGCACCCTGAGCACTGAGCACCCAGCACCCTGAGTACTGAGCACCGAGCACCCTGAGTACTTAGCACCGAGCACCCTGAGTACTGAGCACCCAGCACCCTGAGTACTGAGCACCCAGCACCCTGAGTACTGAGCACCGAGCACCGCGAGTACTGAGCACCCAGCACCCTGAGCACTGAGAACCCAGCACCCTGAGCACTGAGCACGCAGCACACCAAGCACTGAGCACCCAGCACCCCAAGCACTGAGCACCCAGCACCCTGAGCACTGAGCACCCAGCACCCTGAGCACTGAGCACCCAGCACCCTGAATACTGAGCACCCAACGTACAGAGCACCGAGCACCTCTAGCACTGAGCACCCAGCACCCTGAGTACTGAGCACCCAGCACCCTGAGTACTGAGCACCCAGCACCCCGAGCACTGAGCACCCAGCACCCCGAGCACTGAGCACTGAGCACCCTGAGTACTGAGCACTGATCACCCTGAGAACTGAGCACGGAGCACCCCGAGGACTGAGCACCCAGAACCGTGAGCACTGAGCAGCCAGCACATTGAGTACTGAGCACCGAGCACCCCGAGCACTGAGCACCCAGCACCCTGAGACCTGAGCACCGAGCACCCTGCGTACTGAGGACCCAGCACCCTGAGTACTGAGCACCCAGCACCCTGAGTACTGAGCACCGAGCACCCCGAGTACTGAGTACCCAGCACCCTGAGCACTGAGAACCCAGCACCCTGAGCACTGAGCACCCAGCACCCCAAGCACTGAGCACCCAGCACCCTGAGTACTGAGCACCCTGAGTACTGAGCACCCAGGACCCCGAGCACTGAGCACCCAGCACCCTGAGTACTGAGCACCCAGCACCCTGAGTACTGAGCACCCTGAGTACTGAGCACCCAGCACCCTGAGCACTGAGCACCCAGCACCCTGAGTACTGAGCACCCAGCACCCTGAGCACTGAGCACCCAGCACCCTGAGTCCTGAGCACCCAGCACCCTGAGTACTTAGCACCCAGCACACTGAGCACTGAGCACCCAGCACCCTGAGTACTGAGCACCGAGCACCCTGAGTACTGAGCACCCAGCACCCTGAGTACTGAGCACCCAGCACCCTGAGTACTGAGCACCGAGCATCCGGAGTACTGAGCACCCTGCACCCCGAGCACTGAGCACCCAGCACCCTGAGCACTGAGCACCCTGAGGACTGAGCACCCAGCACCCTGAGTACTGAGCACCCAGCATCCTGAGTACTGAGCACCGATCACCCTGAGCACTGAGCACCCAGCAACCCGAGCACTGAGCACCCAGCACCCTGAGTACTGAGCACCCTGAGTACTGAGCACCCAGCACCCTGAGTACTGAGCACCCTGAGTACTGAGCACCCAGCACCCTGAGCACTGAGCACCCAGCACCCTGAGTACTGAGCACCCAGCACCCTGAGCACTGAGAACCCAGCACCCTGAGTACGGAGCACCCAGCACCCTGAGTACTTAGCACCCAGCACCCTGAGCACTGAGCACCCAGCACCCTGAGTACTGAGCACCGAGCACCCTGAGCACTGAGAACCCAGCACCCTGAGCACTGAGCACCCAGCACCCCAAGCACTGAGCACCCAGCACCCTGAGCACTGAGCACCCAGCACCCTGAGCACTGAGCACCCAGCACCCTGAGCACTGAGCACCCAGCACCCTGAGTACTGAGCACCCAACGTACTGAGCACCGAACACCCCTAGCACTGAGCACCCAGCACCCTGAGTACTGAGCACCCAGCACCCTGAGCACTGAGAACCCAGCAGCCTGAGCACTGAGCACCCAGCACCCCAAGCACTGAGCACCCAGCAACCTGAGCACTGAGCACCCAGCACCCTGAGCACTGAGCACCCAGCACCCTGAGCACTGAGCACCCAGCACCCTGAGTACTGAGCACCCAACGTACTGAGCACCGAGCACCCCTAGCACTGAGCACCCAGCAACCTGAGTACTGAGCACCCAGCACCCTGAGTACTGAGCACCCAGCACCCCGAGCACTGAGCACCCAGCACCCCGAGCACTGAGCACTGAGCACCCTGAGTACTGAGCACTGAGCACCCTTAGTACTGAGCACCGAGCACCCTGAGTACTGAGCACCCAACACCCTGAGCACTGAGCACGGAGCACCCAGAGGACTGAGCACCCAGAACCGTGAGCACTGAGCAGCCAGCACCTTGAGTACTGAGCACCGAGCACCCCGAGCACTGAGCACCCAGCACCCTGAGTCCTGAGCACCCAGCACCCTGAGCACTGAGCACCCAGCACCCCGAGCACTGAGCACCCAGCACCCTGAGTACTGAGCACACAGCACCCTGAGTACTGAGCACCCAGTACCCCGAGCACTGAGCACCCAACACCCTGAGCACTGAGCACCCAGCACCCTGAGTACTGAGCACCCAGCACCCCGAGCACTGAGCATCCAGCACCCTGAGTACTGAGCACTCAGCACCCTGAGTACTGAGCACCGAGCACCCCGAGCACTGAGCACCCAGCATCCTGAGCACTGAGCACTCTGAGGACTGATCAACCAGCACCGTGAGTACTGAGCACCCAGCACCCTGAGTACTGAGCACCCAGCATCCTGAGTACTGAGCACCGATCACCCTGAGCACTGAGCACCCAGCACCCCGAGCACTGAGCACCCAGCACCCTGAGTACTGAGCACCCTGAGTACTGAGCACCCAGCACCCCGAGCACTGAGCACCCAGCACCCCGAGTACTGAGCACCCTGAGTACTGAGCACCCAGCACCCTGAGTACTGAGCACCCTGAGTACTGAGCACCCAGCACCCTGAGCACTGAGCACCCAGCACCCTGAGTACTGAGCACCCAGCACCCTGAGCACTGAGCACCCAGCACCCTGAGTACTGAGCACCCAGCACCCTGAGTACTTAGCACCGAGCACCCTGAGTACTGAGGACCCAGCACCCTGAGTACTGAGCACCCAGCACCCTGAGTACTGAGCACCGAGCACCCCGAGTACTGAGTACCCAGCACACTGAGCACTGAGAACCCAGCACCCTGAGCACTGAGCACCCAGCACCCCAAGCACTGAGCACCCAGCACCCTGAGTACTGAGCACCCTGAGTACTGAGCACCCAGCACCCCGAGCACTGAGCACCCAGCACCCTGAGTACTGAGCACCCAGCACCCTGAGTACTGAGCACCCTGAGTACTGAGCACCCAGCACCCTGAGCACTGAGCACCCAGCACCCTGAGTACTGAGCACCCAGCACCCTGAGCACTGAGCACCCAGCACCCTGAGTCATGAGCACCCAGCACAGTGAGTACTTAGCACCCAGCACACTGAGCACTGAGCACCCAGCACCCTGAGTACTGAGCACCGAGCACCCTGAGTACTGAGCACCCAGCACCCTGAGTACTGAGCACCCAGCACCCTGAGTACTGAGCACCGAGCATCCGGAGTACTGAGCACCCTGCACCCCGAGCACTGAGCACCCAGCACCCTGAGCACTGAGCACCCTGAGGACTGAGCACCCAGCACCCTGAGTACTGAGCACCCAGCATCCTGAGTACTGATCACCGATCACCCTGAGCACTGAGCACACAGCAACCCGAGCACTGAGCCCCCAGCACCCTGAGTACTGAGCACCCTGAGTACTGAGCACACAGCACCCTGAGTACTGAGCACCCTGAGTACTGAGCACCCTGAGTACTGAGCACCCAGCACCCTGAGTACTGAGCACCCTGAGTACTGAGCACCCAGCATCCTGAGTACTGAGCACCGATCACCCTGAGCACTGAGCACCCAGCAACCCGAGCACTGAGCACCCAGCACCCTGAGTACTGAGCACCCTGAGTACTGAGCACCCAGCACCCTGAGCACTGAGCACCCAGCACCCTGAGTACTGAGCACCGAGCACCCTGAGTACTGAGCACCCAGCACCCTGAGCACTGAGCACCCAGCACCCTGAGTACTGAGCACCGAGCACCCTGAGTACTGAGCACCCAGCACCCTGAGTACTGAGCACCAAGCACCCTGAGTACTGAGCACCGAGCACCCCGAGTAGTGAGCACCCAGCACCCTGAGCACTGAGCACCCAGCACCCTGAGTACTGAGCACCCAGCACCCTGAGTACTGAGCACCCAGTACCCCGAGCACTGAGCACCCTGAGTACTGAGCACCCAGCACCCTGAGTACTGAGCACTAAGCACCCAGAGCGCTGAGCACCCAGCACCCCAAGCACGGAGCACCCAGGACCCCGAGCACTGAGTACTGAGCACCCAGCACCCTGATTACTGAGCACCGAGCTCCCCGAGCACTGAGCACCCTGAGTACTGAGCACCCAGCACCCCGATCACAGAGCACCCAGCACCCGCAGCACTGAGCAGCCAGCACCCCGAGCACTGAGCACCCAGCACCCTGAGTACTGAGCACCCTGAGGACTGAGCACCGATCACCCTGAGCACTGAGCACCCAGCACCCTGAGTACTGAGCACCCAGTACCCTGAGTACTGAGCACCTAGCACCCCGAGCACTGAGCACCCAGCACCCTGAGCACTGAGCACCCAGCACCCTGAGTACTGAGCACCCAGCACCCTGAGCACTGAGCACCCAACACCCTGAGTACTGAGCACCCAGCACCCTGAGTACTGAGCACCCAGCACCCTGAGTACTGAGCACCCAGCACCCTGAGCACTGAGCACCCAGCACCCTGAGTACGGAGCACCCAGCACCCTGAGTACTTAGCACCCAGCACCCTGAGCACTGAGCACCCAGCACCCTGAGTACTGAGCACCGAGCACCCTGAGTACTGAGCACCCCACACCCTGAGTACTGAGCACCCAGCACCCTGAGTACTGAGCACCGAGCACCCCGAGTACTGAGCACCAAGCACCCTGAGCACTGAGCACCCAGCACCCTGAGTACTGAGCACCCAGCACCCTGAGAACTGAGCACCCAGCACCCCGAGCACTGAGCACCCTGAGTACTGAGCACTAAGCACCCAGAGCGCTGAGCACCCAGCACCCCAAGCACGGAGCACCCAGGACCCCGAGCACTGAGTACTGAGCACCCAGCACCCTGAGTACTGAGCACCGAGCTCCCCGAGCACTGAGCACCCTGCGTACTGAGCACCCAGCACCCCGATCACAGAGCACCCAGCACCCTCAGCACTGAGCACCCAGCACCCCGAGCACTGAGCACCCAGCACCCTGAGTACTGAGCACCGAGCATCCGGAGTACTGAGCACCCTGCACCCCGAGCACTGAGCACCCAGCACCCTCAGCACTGAGCACCCAGCACCCCGAGCACTGAGCACCCAGCACCCTGAGTACTGAGCACCGAGCATCCGGAGTACTGAGCACCCTGCACCCCGAGCACTGAGCACCCAGCACCCTGAGTACTGAGCACCCAGCACCCTGAGTACTGAGCACCCAGCACCCTGAGTACTGAGCACCGAGCATCCGGAGTACTGAGCACCCTGCACCCCGAGCACTGAGCACCCAGCACCCTGAGCACTGAGCACCCTGAGGACTGAGCACCCAGCACCCTGAGTACTGAGCACCCAGCATCCTGAGTACTGAGCACCGATCACCCTGAGCACTGAGCACCCAGCAACCCGAGCACTGAGCACCCAGCACCCTGAGTACTGAGCACCCTGAGTACTGAGCACCCAGCACCCTGAGTACTGAGCACCCTGAGTACTGAGCACCCAGCACCCTGAGCACTGAGCACCCAGCACCCTGAGTACTGAGCATCCAGCACCCTGAGCACTGAGAACCCAGCACCCTGAGTACGGAGCACCCAGCACCCTGAGTACTTAGCACCCAGCACCCTGAGCACTGAGCACCCAGCACCCTGAGTACTGAGCACCGAGCACCCTGAGCACTGAGAACCCAGCACCCTGAGCACTGAGCACCCAGCACCCCAAGCACTGAGCACCCAGCACCCTGAGCACTGAGCACCCAGCACCCTGAGCACTGAGCACCCAGCACCCTGAGCACTGAGCACCCAGCACCCTGAGTACTGAGCACCCAACGTACTGAGCACCGAACACCCCTAGCACTGAGCACCCAGCACCCTGAGTACTGAGCACCCAGCACCCTGAGCACTGAGAACCCAGCACCCTGAGCACTGAGCACCCAGCACCCCAAGCACTGAGCACCCAGCAACCTGAGCACTGAGCACCCAGCACCCTGAGCACTGAGCACCCAGCACCCTGAGCACTGAGCACCCAGCACCCTGAGTACTGAGCACCCAACGTACTGAGCACCGAGCACCCCTAGCACTGAGCACCCAGCACCCTGAGTACTGAGCACCCAGCACCCTGAGTACTGAGCACCCAGCACCCCGAGCACTGAGCACCCAGCACCCCGAGCACTGAGCACTGAGCACCCTGAGTACTGAGCACTGAGCACCCTTAGTACTGAGCACCGAGCACCCTGAGTACTGAGCACCCAACACCCTGAGCACTGAGCACGGAGCACCCAGAGGACTGAGCACCCAGAACCGTGAGCACTGAGCAGCCAGCACCTTGAGTACTGAGCACCGAGCACCCCGAGCACTGAGCACACAGCACCCTGAGTCCTGAGCACCCAGCACCCTGAGCACTGAGCACCCAGCACCCCGAGCACTGAGCACCCAGCACCCTGAGTACTGAGCACACAGCACCCTGAGTACTGAGCATCCAGTACCCCGAGCACTGAGCACCCAACACCCTGAGCACTGAGCACCCAGCACCCTGAGTACTGAGCACCCAGCACCCCGAGCACTGAGCATCCAGCACCCTGAGTACTGAGCACTCAGCACCCTGAGTACTGAGCACCGAGCACCCCGAGCACTGAGCACCCAGCATCCTGAGCACTGAGCACTCTGAGGACTGATCAACCAGCACCGTGAGTACTGAGCACCCAGCACCCTGAGTACTGAGCACCCAGCATCCTGAGTACTGAGCACCGATCACCCTGAGCACTGAGCACCCAGCACCCCGAGCACTGAGCACCCAGCACCCTGAGTACTGAGCACCCTGAGTACTGAGCACCCAGCACCCCGAGCACTGAGCACCCAGCACCCCGAGTACTGAGCACCCTGAGTACTGAGCACCCAGCACCCTGAGTACTGAGCACCCTGAGTACTGAGCACCCAGCACCCTGAGCACTGAGCACCCAGCACCCTGAGTACTGAGCACCCAGCACCCTGAGCACTAAGCACCCAGCACCCTGAGTACTGAGCACCCAGCACCCTGAGTACTTAGCACCGAGCACCCTGAGTACTGAGGACCCAGCACCCTGAGTACTGAGCACCCAGCACCCTGAGTACTGAGCACCGAGCACCCCGAGTACTGAGTACCCAGCACACTGAGCACTGAGAACCCAGCACCCTGAGCACTGAGCACCCAGCACCCCAAGCACTGAGCACCCAGCACCCTGAGTACTGAGCACCCTGAGTACTGAGCACCCAGCACCCCGAGCACTGAGCACCCAGCACCCTGAGTACTGAGCACCCAGCACCCTGAGTACTGAGCACCCTGAGTACTGAGCACCCAGCACCCTGAGCACTGAGCACCCAGCACCCTGAGTACTGAGCACCCAGCACCCAGAGCACTGAGCACCCAGCACCCTGAGTCATGAGCACCCAGCACCCTGAGTACTTAGCACCCAGCACACTGAGCACTGAGCACCCAGCACCCTGAGTACTGAGCACCGAGCACCCTGAGTACTGAGCACCCAGCACCCTGAGTACTGAGCACCCAGCACCCTGAGTACTGAGCACCGAGCATCCGGAGTACTGAGCACCCTGCACCCCGAGCACTGAGCACCCAGCACCCTGAGCACTGAGCACCCTGAGGACTGAGCACCCAGCACCCTGAGTACTGAGCACCCAGCATCCTGAGTACTGATCACCGATCACCCTGAGCACTGAGCACACAGCAACCCGAGCACTGAGCCCCCAGCACCCTGAGTACTGAGCACCCTGAGTACTGAGCACACAGCACCCTAAGTACTGAGCACCCTGAGTACTGAGCACCCTGAGTACTGAGCACCCAGCACCCTGAGTACTGAGCACCCTGAGTACTGAGCACCCAGCATCCTGAGTACTGAGCACCGATCACCCTGAGCACTGAGCACCCAGCAACCCGAGCACTGAGCACCCAGCACCCTGAGTACTGAGCACCCTGAGTACTGAGCACCCAGCACCCTGAGCACTGAGCACCCAGCACCCTGAGTACTGAGCACCGAGCACCCTGAGTACTGAGCACCCAGCACCCTGAGCACTGAGCACCCAGCACCCTGAGTACTGAGCACCGAGCACCCTGAGTACTGAGCACCCAGCACCCTGAGTACTGAGCACCAAGCACCCTGAGTACTGAGCACCGAGCACCCCGAGTAGTGAGCACCCAGCACCCTGAGCACTGAGCACCCAGCACCCTGAGTACTGAGCACCCAGCACCCTGAGTACTGAGCACCCAGTACCCCGAGCACTGAGCACCCTGAGTACTGAGCACCCAGCACCCTGAGTACTGAGCACTAAGCACCCAGAGCGCTGAGCACCCAGCACCCCAAGCACGGAGCACCCAGGACCCCGAGCACTGAGTACTGAGCACCCAGCACCCTGATTACTGAGCACCGAGCTCCCCGAGCACTGAGCACCCTGAGTACTGAGCACCCAGCACCCCGATCACAGAGCACCCAGCACCCGCAGCACTGAGCAGCCAGCACCCCGAGCACTGAGCACCCAGCACCCTGAGTACTGAGCACCCTGAGGACTGAGCACCGATCACCCTGAGCACTGAGCACCCAGCACCCTGAGTACTGAGCACCCAGTACCCTGAGTACTGAGCACCGAGCACCCCGAGCACTGAGCACCCAGCACCCTGAGCACTGAGCACCCAGCACCCTGAGTACTGAGCACCCAGCACCCTGAGCACTGAGCACCCAACACCCTGAGTACTGAGCACCCAGCACCCTGAGTACTGAGCACCCAGCACCCTGAGTACTGAGCACCCAGCACCCTGAGCACTGAGCACCCAGCACCCTGAGTACGGAGCACCCAGCACCCTGAGTACTTAGCACCCAGCACCCTGAGCACTGAGCACCCAGCACCCTGAGTACTGAGCACCGAGCACCCTGAGTACTGAGCACCCCACACCCTGAGTACTGAGCACCCAGCACCCTGAGTACTGAGCACCGAGCACCCCGAGTACTGAGCACCCAGCACCCTGAGCACTGAGCACCCAGCACCCTGAGTACTGAGCACCCAGCACCCTGAGAACTGAGCACCCAGCACCCCGAGCACTGAGCACCCTGAGTACTGAGCACTAAGCACCCAGAGCGCTGAGCACCCAGCACCCCAAGCACGGAGCACCCAGGACCCCGAGCACTGAGTACTGAGCACCCAGCACCCTGAGTACTGAGCACCGAGCTCCCCGAGCACTGAGCACCCTGCGTACTGAGCACCCAGCACCCCGATCACAGAGCACCCAGCACCCTCAGCACTGAGCACCCAGCACCCCGAGCACTGAGCACCCAGCACCCTGAGTACTGAGCACCGAGCATCCGGAGTACTGAGCACCCTGCACCCCGAGCACTGAGCACCCAGCACCCTGAGCAATGAGCACCCAGCACACCAAGCACTGAGCACCCAGCACCCTGAGTACTGAGTACTGAGCTCCCTGAGTACTGAGCAACCAGGACCCTGAGCACTGAGCACCCAGCACCCTGAGTACTGAGCACCGAGCACCCCGAGCACGGAGCACCCAGCACCCTGAGCAATGAGCACCCAGCACCAAGAGTACTGAGCACCGAGCATCCTGAGCACTGAGCACCGAGCACCCCGAGCACTGAGCACCCAGCACCCTGAGTACTGAGCACCCTGCACCAAGAGTACTGAGCACCGAGCACCCCGAGCACTGAGCACCCAGCACCCTGAGTAATGAGCACCCAGCACCCTGAGTAATGAGCACCCAGCACCCCGAGCACTGAGCACCCAGCACCCTGAGTACTGAGCACCCTGCACCAAGAGTACTGAGCACCGAGCACCCCGAGCACTGAGCACCCAGCACCCTGAGTAATGAGCACCCAGCACCCTGAGTAATGAGCACGCAGCACCCCGAGTACTGAGCACCCAGCACCCTGAGTAATGAGCACCCAGCACCCCGAGTACTGAGCACCCAGCACAGTGAGTACTGAGCACCCAGCACCCTGAGTACTGAGCACCCAGCACCCTGAGCACTGAGCACAAAGCACGCTGAGTACTGAGCACTGAGCACCGTGAGTACTGAGCACCGAGGACCCTGAGCACTGAGCACCCAGCACGCTGAGTACTGAGCACCCAGCACCCTGAGTACTGAGCAGCCAGCACCCTGAGTACTGAGCACTGAGCACTGAGCACCCTGAGCACTGAGCACCCAGCACCCCGAGCACTGAGCACTGAGCACCCTGAGTACTGAGCACTGAGCACTCTGAGTACTGAGCACCCAGCACCCTGAGTACTGAGCACCCAGCACCCCGAGCACTGAGCACCGGGCACCCCGAGCACTGAGCACCCAGCACCCTGAGTACTGAGCACCCAGCACCCTGAGTACTGAGTACTGAGCACTGAGCACCCTGAGCACTGAGCACCCAGCATCCTGAGCACTGAGTACTGAGCACCCAGCACCCTGAGCACTGAGAACCCAGCACCCTGAGTACTGAGCACCCAGCACCAGGAGCACTGAGCACCCAGCACCCCGAGCACTGAGCACTTAGCACCCTTAGTACTGAGCACCGAGCACCCTGAGTACTGAGCACCCAGCACCCTGAGCACTGAGCACGGAGCACCCCGAGGACTGAGCACCCAGCACCGTGAGCACTGAGCACCCAGCACCTTAAGTACTGAGCACCGAGCACCCCGAGCACTGAGCACCCAGCACCCTAAGTACTGAGCATCCAGCACCCTGAGCACTGAGCACCCAGCACCCCGAGCACTGAGCACCCAGCACCCTGAGTACTGAGCACCCAGCACCCTGAGTACTGAGCACCCAGCACTCCGAGCACTGAGCACACAGCACCCTGAGTCCTGAGCACCCAGCACCCTGAGTACTTAGCACCCAGCACACTGAGCACTGAGCACCCAGCACCCTGAGTACTGAGCACCGAGCACCCTGAGTACTGAGCACCCAGCACCCTGAGTACTGAGCACCGAGCATCCGGAGTACTGAGCACACTGCACCCCGAGCACTGAGCACCCAGCACCCTGAGCACTGAGCACCCTGAGGACTGAGCACCCAGCACCCTGAGTACTGAGCACCCAGCATCCTGAGTACTGAGCACCGATCACCCTGAGCACTGAGCACCCAGCAACCCGAGCACTGAGCACCCAGCACCCTGAGTACTGAGCACCCTATGTACTGAGCACCCAGCACCCCGAGCACTGAGCACCCAGCAACCCGAGCACTGAGCACCCAGCACCCTGAGTACTGAGCACCCTGAGTACTGAGCACCCAGCAGCCTGAGTACTGAGCACCCTGAGTACTGAGCACCCAGCACCCTGAGCACTGAGCACCCAGCACCCTGAGTACTGAGCACCCAACGTACTGAGCACCGAACACCCCTAGCACTGAGCACCCAGCACCCTGAGTACTGAGCACCCAGCACCCTGAGCACTGAGAACCCACCACCCTGAGCACTGAGCACCCAGCACCCCAAGCACTGAGCACCCAGCAACCTGAGTACTGAGCACCCAGCACCCTGAGTACTGAGCACCCAGTACCCCGAGCACTGAGCACCCTGAGTACTGAGCACCCAGCACCCTGAGTACTGAGCACTAAGCACCCAGAGCGCTGAGCACCCAGCACCCCAAGCACGGAGCACCCAGGACCCCGAGCACTGAGTACTGAGCACCCAGCACCCTGATTACTGAGCACCGAGCTCCCCGAGCACTGAGCACCCTGAGTACTGAGCACCCAGCACCCCGATCACAGAGCACCCAGCACCCTCAGCACTGAGCAGCCAGCACCCCGAGCACTGAGCACCCAGCACCCTGAGTACTGAGCACCCTGAGGACTGAGCACCGATCACCCTGAGCACTGAGCACCCAGCACCCCGATCACAGAGCACCCAGCACCCTCAGCACTGAGCACCCAGCACCCCGAGCACTGAGCACCCAGCACCCTGAGTACTGAGCACCGAGCATCCGGAGTACTGAGCACCCTGCACCCCGAGCACTGAGCACCCAGCACCCTGAGCAATGAGCACCCAGCACCCCAAGCACTGAGCACCCAGCACCCTGAGTACTGAGTACTGAGCTCCCTGAGTACTGAGCAACCAGGACCCTGAGCACTGAGCACCCAGCACCCTGAGTACTGAGCACCGAGCACCCCGAGCACGGAGCACCCAGCACCCTGAGCAATGAGCACCCAGCACCAAGAGTACTGAGCACCGAGCATCCTGAGCACTGAGCACCGAGCACCCCGAGCACTGAGCACCCAGCACCCTGAGTACTGAGCACCCTGCACCAAGAGTACTGAGCACCGAGCACCCCGAGCACTGAGCACCCAGCACCCTGAGTAATGAGCACCCAGCACCCTGAGTAATGAGCACCCAGCACCCCGAGCACTGAGCACCCAGCACCCTGAGTACTGAGCACCCTGCACCAAGAGTACTGAGCACCGAGCACCCCGAGCACTGAGCACCCAGCACCCTGAGTAATGAGCACCCAGCACCCTGAGTAATGAGCACCCAGCACCCCGAGTACTGAGCACCCAGCACCCTGAGTAATGAGCACCCAGCACCCCGAGTACTGAGCACCCAGCACAGTGAGTACTGAGCACCCAGCACCCCGAGTACTGAGCACCCAGCACCCTGAGTAATGAGCACCCAGCACCCCGAGTACTGAGCACCCAGCACCCTGAGCACTGAGCACGGAGCACCCCGAGGACTGAGCACCCAGCACCGTGAGCACTGAGCACCCAGCACCTTAAGTACTGAGCACCGAGCACCCCGAGCACTGAGCACCCAGCACCCTAAGTACTGAGCATCCAGCACCCTGAGCACTGAGCACCCAGCACCCCGAGCACTGAGCACCCAGCACCCTGAGTACTGAGCACCCAGCACCCTGAGTACTGAGCACCCAGCACTCCGAGCACTGAGCACACAGCACCCTGAGTCCTGAGCACCCAGCACCCTGAGTACTTAGCACCCAGCACACTGAGCACTGAGCACCCAGCACCCTGAGTACTGAGCACCGAGCACCCTGAGTACTGAGCACCCAGCACCCTGAGTACTGAGCACCGAGCATCCGGAGTACTGAGCACACTGCACCCCGAGCACTGAGCACCCAGCACCCTGAGCACTGAGCACCCTGAGGACTGAGCACCCAGCACCCTGAGTACTGAGCACCCAGCATCCTGAGTACTGAGCACCGATCACCCTGAGCACTGAGCACCCAGCAACCCGAGCACTGAGCACCCAGCACCCTGAGTACTGAGCACCCTATGTACTGAGCACCCAGCACCCCGAGCACTGAGCACCCAGCAACCCGAGCACTGAGCACCCAGCACCCTGAGTACTGAGCACCCTGAGTACTGAGCACCCAGCAGCCTGAGTACTGAGCACCCTGAGTACTGAGCACCCAGCACCCTGAGCACTGAGCACCCAGCACCCTGAGTACTGAGCACCCAACGTACTGAGCACCGAACACCCCTAGCACTGAGCACCCAGCACCCTGAGTACTGAGCACCCAGCACCCTGAGCACTGAGAACCCACCACCCTGAGCACTGAGCACCCAGCACCCCAAGCACTGAGCACCCAGCAACCTGAGTACTGAGCACCCAGCACCCTGAGTACTGAGCACCCAGTACCCCGAGCACTGAGCACCCTGAGTACTGAGCACCCAGCACCCTGAGTACTGAGCACTAAGCACCCAGAGCGCTGAGCACCCAGCACCCCAAGCACGGAGCACCCAGGACCCCGAGCACTGAGTACTGAGCACCCAGCACCCTGATTACTGAGCACCGAGCTCCCCGAGCACTGAGCACCCTGAGTACTGAGCACCCAGCACCCCGATCACAGAGCACCCAGCACCCTCAGCACTGAGCAGCCAGCACCCCGAGCACTGAGCACCCAGCACCCTGAGTACTGAGCACCCTGAGGACTGAGCACCGATCATCCTGAGCACTGAGCACCCAGCACCCCGATCACAGAGCACCCAGCACCCTCAGCACTGAGCACCCAGCACCCCGAGCACTGAGCACCCAGCACCCTGAGTACTGAGCACCGAGCATCCGGAGTACTGAGCACCCTGCACCCCGAGCACTGAGCACCCAGCACCCTGAGCAATGAGCACCCAGCACCCCAAGCACTGAGCACCCAGCACCCTGAGTACTGAGTACTGAGCTCCCTGAGTACTGAGCAACCAGGACCCTGAGCACTGAGCACCCAGCACCCTGAGTACTGAGCACCGAGCACCCCGAGCACGGAGCACCCAGCACCCTGAGCAATGAGCACCCAGCACCAAGAGTACTGAGCACCGAGCATCCTGAGCACTGAGCACCGAGCACCCCGAGCACTGAGCACCCAGCACCCTGAGTACTGAGCACCCTGCACCAAGAGTACTGAGCACCGAGCACCCCGAGCACTGAGCACCCAGCACCCTGAGTAATGAGCACCCAGCACCCCGAGTACTGAGCACCCAGCACCCTGAGTAATGAGCACCCAGCACCCCGAGTACTGAGCACCCAGCACAGTGAGTACTGAGCACCCAGCACCCTGAGTACTGAGCACCCAGCACCCTGAGCACTGAGCACAAAGCACGCTGAGTACTGAGCACTGAGCACCGTGAGTACTGAGCACCGAGGACCCTGAGCACTGAGCACCCAGCACGCTGAGTACTGAGCACCCAGCACCCTGAGTACTGAGCAGCCAGCACCCTGAGTACTGAGCACTGAGCACTGAGCACCCTGAGCACTGAGCACCCAGCACCCCGAGCACTGAGCACTGAGCACCCTGAGTACTGAGCACTGAGCACTCTGAGTACTGAGCACCCAGCACCCTGAGTACTGAGCACCCAGCACCCCGAGCACTGAGCACCGGGCACCCCGAGCACTGAGCACCCAGCACCCTGAGTACTGAGCACCCAGCACCCTGAGTACTGAGTACTGAGCACTGAGCACCCTGAGCACTGAGCACCCAGCATCCTGAGCACTGAGTACTGAGCACCCAGCACCCTGAGCACTGAGAACCCAGCACCCTGAGTACTGAGCACCCAGCACCAGGAGCACTGAGCACCCAGCACCCCGAGCACTGAGCACTTAGCACCCTTAGTACTGAGCACCGAGCACCCTGAGTACTGAGCACCCAGCACCCTGAGCACTGAGCACGGAGCACCCCGAGGACTGAGCACCCAGCACCGTGAGCACTGAGCACCCAGCACCTTAAGTACTGAGCACCGAGCACCCCGAGCACTGAGCACCCAGCACCCTAAGTACTGAGCACCCAGCACCCCGAGCACTGAGCACCCAGCACCCCGAGCACTGAGCACCCAGCACCCTGAGTACTGAGCACCCAGCACCCTGAGTACTGAGCACCCAGCACTCCGAGCACTGAGCACACAGCACCCTGAGTCCTGAGCACCCAACACCCTGAGTACTTAGCACCCAGCACACTGAGCACTGAGCACCCAGCACCCTGAGTACTGAGCACCGAGCACCCTGAGTACTGAGCACCCAGCACCCTGAGTACTGAGCACCCAGCACCCTGAGTACTGAGCACCGAGCATCCGGAGTACTGAGCACACTGCACCCCGAGCACTGAGCACCCAGCACCCTGAGCACTGAGCACCCTGAGGACTGAGCACCCAGCACCCTGAGTACTGAGCACCCAGCATCCTGAGTACTGAGCACCGATCACCCTGAGCACTGAGCACCCAGCAACCCGAGCACTGAGCACCCAGCACCCTGAGTACTGAGCACCCTATGTACTGAGCACCCAGCACCCCGAGCACTGAGCACCCAGCAACCCGAGCACTGAGCACCCAGCACCCTGAGTACTGAGCACCCTGAGTACTGAGCACCCAGCAGCCTGAGTACTGAGCACCCTGAGTACTGAGCACCCAGCACCCTGAGCACTGAGCACCCAGCACCCTGAGTACTGAGCACCCAACGTACTGAGCACCGAACACCCCTAGCACTGAGCACCCAGCACCCTGAGTACTGAGCACCCAGCACCCTGAGCACTGAGAACCCACCACCCTGAGCACTGAGCACCCAGCACCCCAAGCACTGAGCACCCAGCAACCTGAGTACTGAGCACCCAGCACCCTGAGTACTGAGCACCCAGTACCCCGAGCACTGAGCACCCTGAGTACTGAGCACCCAGCACCCTGAGTACTGAGCACTAAGCACCCAGAGCGCTGAGCACCCAGCACCCCAAGCACGGAGCACCCAGGACCCCGAGCACTGAGTACTGAGCACCCAGCACCCTGATTACTGAGCACCGAGCTCCCCGAGCACTGAGCACCCTGAGTACTGAGCACCCAGCACCCCGATCACAGAGCACCCAGCACCCTCAGCACTGAGCAGCCAGCACCCCGAGCACTGAGCACCCAGCACCCTGAGTACTGAGCACCCTGAGGACTGAGCACCGATCACCCTGAGCACTGAGCACCCAGCACCCTGAGTACTGAGCACCCAGTACCCTGAGTACTGAGCACCGAGCACCCCGAGCACTGAGCACCCAGCACCCTGAGCACTGAGCACCCAGCACCCTGAGTACTGAGCACCCAGCACCCTGAGCACTGAGCACCCAACACCCTGAGTACTGAGCACCCAGCACCCTTAGTACTGAGCACCGAGCACCCTGAGTACTGAGCACCCAGCACCCTGAGCACTGAGCACGGAGCACCCCGAGGACTGAGCACCCAGCACCGTGAGCACTGAGCACCCAGCACCTTAAGTACTGAGCACCGAGCACCCCGAGCACTAAGCACCCAGCACCCTAAGTACTGAGCATCCAGCACCCTGAGCACTGAGCACCCAGCACCCCGAGCACTGAGCACCCAGCACCCTGAGTGGTGAGCACCCAGCACCCTGAGTACTGAGCACCCAGCACTCCGAGCACTGAGCACACAGCACCCTGAGTCCTGAGCACCCAGCACCCTGAGTACTTAGCACCCAGCACACTGAGCACTGAGCACCCAGCACCCTGAGTACTGAGCACCGAGCACCCTGAGTACTGAGCACCCAGCACCCTGAGTACTGAGCACCGAGCATCCGGAGTACTGAGCACACTGCACCCCGAGCACTGAGCACCCAGCACCCTGAGCACTGAGCACCCTGAGGACTGAGCACCCAGCACCCTGAGTACTGAGCACCCAGCATCCTGAGTACTGAGCACCGATCACCCTGAGCACTGAGCACCCAGCAACCCGAGCACTGAGCACCCAGCACCCTGAGTACTGAGCACCCTATGTACTGAGCACCCAGCACCCCGAGCACTGAGCACCCAGCAACCCGAGCACTGAGCACCCAGCACCCTGAGTACTGAGCACCCTGAGTACTGAGCACCCAGCAGCCTGAGTACTGAGCACCCTGAGTACTGAGCACCCAGCACCCTGAGCACTGAGCACCCAGCACCCTGAGTACTGAGCACCCAACGTACTGAGCACCGAACACCCCTAGCACTGAGCACCCAGCACCCTGAGTACTGAGCACCCAGCACCCTGAGCACTGAGAACCCACCACCCTGAGCACTGAGCACCCAGCACCCCAAGCACTGAGCACCCAGCAACCTGAGTACTGAGCACCCAGCACCCTGAGTACTGAGCACCCAGTACCCCGAGCACTGAGCACCCTGAGTACTGAGCACCCAGCACCCTGAGTACTGAGCACTAAGCACCCAGAGCGCTGAGCACCCAGCACCCCAAGCACGGAGCACCCAGGACCCCGAGCACTGAGTACTGAGCACCCAGCACCCTGATTACTGAGCACCGAGCTCCCCGAGCACTGAGCACCCTGAGTACTGAGCACCCAGCACCCCGATCACAGAGCCCCCAGCACCCTCAGCACTGAGCAGCCAGCACCCCGAGCACTGAGCACCCAGCACCCTGAGTACTGAGCACCCTGAGGACTGAGCACCGATCACCCTGAGCACTGAGCACCCAGCACCCTGAGTACTGAGCACCCAGTACCCTGAGTACTGAGCACCGAGCACCCCGAGCACTGAGCACCCAGCACCCTGAGCACTGAGCACCCAGCACCCTGAGTACTGAGCACCCAGCACCCTGAGCACTGAGCACCCAACACCCTGAGTACTGAGCACCCAGCACCCTGAGTACTGAGCACCCAGCACCCTGAGTACTGAGCACCCAGCACCCTGAGCACTGAGCACCCAGCACCCTGAGTACGGAGCACCCAGCACACTGAGTACTTAGCACCCAGCACCCTGAGCACTGAGCACCCAGCACCCTGAGTACTGAGCACCGAGCACCCTGAGTACTGAGCACCCCACACCCTGAGTACTGAGCACCCAGCACCCTGAGTACTGAGCACCGAGCACCCCGAGTACTGAGCACCCAGCACCCTGAGCACTGAGCACCCAGCACCCTGAGTACTGAGCACCCAGCACCCTGAGTACTGAGCACCCAGCACCCCGAGCACTGAGCACCCTGAGTACTGAGCACTAAGCACCCAGAGCGCTGAGCACCCAGCACCCCAAGCACGGAGCACCCAGGACCCCGAGCACTGAGTACTGAGCACCCAGCACCCTGAGTACTGAGCACCGAGCTCCCCGAGCACTGAGCACCCTGCGTACTGAGCACCCAGCACCCCGATCACAGAGCACCCAGCACCCTCAGCACTGAGCACCCAGCACCCCGAGCACTGAGCACCCAGCACCCTGAGTACTGAGCACCGAGCATCCGGAGTACTGAGCACCCTGCACCCCGAGCACTGAGCACCCAGCACCCTGAGCAATGAGCACCCAGCACCCCAAGCACTGAGCACCCAGCACCCTGAGTACTGAGTACTGAGCTCCCTGAGTACTGAGCAACCAGGACCCTGAGCACTGAGCACCCAGCACCCTGAGTACTGAGCACCGAGCACCCCGAGCACGGAGCACCCAGCACCCTGAGCAATGAGCACCCAGCACCAAGAGTACTGAGCACCGAGCATCCTGAGCACTGAGCACCGAGCACCCCGAGCACTGAGCACCCAGCACCCTGAGTACTGAGCACCCTGCACCAAGAGTACTGAGCACCGAGCACCCCGAGCACTGAGCACCCAGCACCCTGAGTAATGAGCACCCATCACCCTGAGTAATGAGCACCCAGCACCCCGAGCACTGAGCACCCAGCACCCTGAGTACTGAGCACCCTGCACCAAGAGTACTGAGCACCGAGCACCCCGAGCACTGAGCACCCAGCACCCTGAGTAAAGAGCACCCAGCACCCTGAGTAATGAGCACCCAGCACCCCGAGTACTGAGCACCCAGCACCCTGAGTAATGAGCACCCAGCACCCCGAGTACTGAGCACCCAGCACAGTGAGTACTGAGCACCCAGCACCCTGAGTACTGAGCACCCAGCACCCTGAGCACTGAGCACAAAGCACGCTGAGTACTGAGCACTGAGCACCGTGAGTACTGAGCACCGAGGACCCTGAGCACTGAGCACCCAGCACGCTGAGTACTGAGCACCCAGCACCCTGAGTACTGAGCAGCCAGCACCCTGAGTACTGAGCACTGAGCACTGAGCACCCTGAGCACTGAGCACCCAGCACCCCGAGCACTGAGCACTGAGCACCCTGAGTACTGAGCACTGAGCACTCTGAGTACTGAGCACCCAGCACCCTGAGTACTGAGCACCCAGCACCCCGAGCACTGAGCACCGGGCACCCCGAGCACTGAGCACCCAGCACCGTGAGTACTGAGCACCCAGCACCCTGAGTACTGAGTACTGAGCACTGAGCACCCTGAGCACTGAGCACCCAGCATCCTGAGCACTGAGTACTGAGCACCCAGCACCCTGAGCACTGAGAACCCAGCACCCTGAGTACTGAGCACCCAGCACCAGGAGCACTGAGCACCCAGCACCCCGAGCACTGAGCACTTAGCACCCTTAGTACTGAGCACCGAGCACCCTGAGTACTGAGCACCCAGCACCCTGAGCACTGAGCACGGAGCACCCCGAGGACTGAGCACCCAGCACCGTGAGCACTGAGCACCCAGCACCTTAAGTACTGAGCACCGAGCACCCCGAGCACTGAGCACCCAGCACCCTAAGTACTGAGCATCCAGCACCCTGAGCACTGAGCACCCAGCACCCCGAGCACTGAGCACCCAGCACCCTGAGTACTGAGCACCCAGCACCCTGAGTACTGAGCACCCAGCACTCCGAGCACTGAGCACACAGCACCCTGAGTCCTGAGCACCCAACACCCTGAGTACTTAGCACCCAGCACACTGAGCACTGAGCACCCAGCACCCTGAGTACTGAGCACCGAGCACCCTGAGTACTGAGCACCCAGCACCCTGAGTACTGAGCACCGAGCATCCGGAGTACTGAGCACACTGCACCCCGAGCACTGAGCACCCAGCACCCTGAGCACTGAGCACCCTGAGGACTGAGCACCCAGCACCCTGAGTACTGAGCACCCAGCATCCTGAGTACTGAGCACCGATCACCCTGAGCACTGAGCACCCAGCAACCCGAGCACTGAGCACCCAGCACCCTGAGTACTGAGCACCCTATGTACTGAGCACCCAGCACCCCGAGCACTGAGCACCCAGCAACCCGAGCACTGAGCACCCAGCACCCTGAGTACTGAGCACCCTGAGTACTGAGCACCCAGCAGCCTGAGTACTGAGCACCCTGAGTACTGAGCACCCAGCACCCTGAGCACTGAGCAACCAGCACCCTGAGTACTGAGCACCCAACGAACTGAGCACCGAACACCCCTAGCACTGAGCACCCAGCACCCTGAGTACTGAGCACCCAGCACCCTGAGCACTGAGAACCCACCACCCTGAGCACTGAGCACCCAGCACCCCAAGCACTGAGCACCCAGCAACCTGAGTACTGAGCACCCAGCACCCTGAGTACTGAGCACCCAGTACCCCGAGCACTGAGCACCCTGAGTACTGAGCACCCAGCACCCTGAGTACTGAGCACTAAGCACCCAGAGCGCTGAGCACCCAGCACCCCAAGCACGGAGCACCCAGGACCCCGAGCACTGAGTACTGAGCACCCAGCACCCTGATTACTGAGCACCGAGCTCCCCGAGCACTGAGCACCCTGAGTACTGAGCACCCAGCACCGCGATCACAGAGCACCCAGCACCCTCAGCACTGAGCAGCCAGCACCCCGAGCACTGAGCACCCAGCACCCTGAGTACTGAGCACCCTGAGGACTGAGCACCGATCACCCTGAGCACTGAGCACCCAGCACCCTGAGTACTGAGCACCCAGTACCCTGAGTACTGAGCACCGAGCACCCCGAGCCCTGAGCACCCAGCACCCTGAGCACTGAGCACCCAGCACCCTGAGTACTGAGCACCCAGCACCCTGAGCACTGAGCACCCAACACCCTGAGTACTGAGCACCCAGCACCCTGAGTACTGAGCACCCAGCACCCTGAGTACTGAGCACCCAGCACCCTGAGCACTGAGCACCCAGCACCCTGAGTACGGAGCACCCAGCACCCTGAGTACTTAGCACCCAGCACCCTGAGCACTGAGCACCCAGCACCCTGAGTACTGAGCACCGAGCACCCTGAGTACTGAGCACCCCACACCCTGAGTACTGAGCACCCAGCACCCTGAGTACTGAGCACCGAGCACCCCGAGTACTGAGCACCCAGCACCCTGAGCACTGAGCACCCAGCACCCTGAGTACTGAGCACTAAGCACCCAGAGCGCTGAGCACCCAGCACCCCAAGCACGGAGCACCCAGGACCCCGAGCACTGAGTACTGAGCACCCAGCACCCTGATTACTGAGCACCGAGCTCCCCGAGCACTGAGCACCCTGAGTACTGAGCACCCAGCACCCTGAGTACTGAGCACCGAGCACCCCGAGTACTGAGCACCCAGCACCCTGAGTACTGAGCACCCAGCACCCTGAGTACTGAGCACTAAGCACCCAGAGCGCTGAGCACCCAGCACCCCAAGCACGGAGCACCCAGGACCCCGAGCACTGAGTACTGAGCACCCAGCACCCTGATTACTGAGCACCGAGCTCCCCGAGCACTGAGCACCCTGAGTACTGAGCACCCAGCACCCCGATCACAGAGCACCCAGCACCCTCAGCACTGAGCAGCCAGCACCCCGAGCACTGAGCACCCAGCACCCTGAGTACTGAGCACCCTGAGGACTGAGCACCGATCACCCTGAGCACTGAGCACCCAGCACCCTGAGTACTGAGCACCCAGTACCCTGAGTACTGAGCACCGAGCACCCCGAGCACTGAGCACCCAGCACCCTGAGCACTGAGCACCCAGCACCCTGAGTACTGAGCACCCAGCACCCTGAGCACTGAGCACCCAACACCCTGAGTACTGAGCACCCAGCACCCTGAGTACTGAGCACCCAGCACGCTGAGTACTGAGCACCCAGCACCCTGAGTACTGAGCAGCCAGCACCCTGAGTACTGAGCACTGAGCACTGAGCACCCTGAGCACTGAGCACCCAGCACCCCGAGCACTGAGCACTGAGCACCCTGAGTACTGAGCACTGAGCACTCTGAGTACTGAGCACCCAGCACCCTGAGTACTGAGCACCCAGCACCCCGAGCACTGAGCACCGGGCACCCCGAGCACTGAGCACCCAGCACCCTGAGTACTGAGCACCCAGCACCCTGAGTACTGAGTACTGAGCACTGAGCACCCTGAGCACTGAGCACCCAGCATCCTGAGCACTGAGTACTGAGCACCCAGCACCCTGAGCACTGAGAACCCAGCACCCTGAGTACTGAGCACCCAGCACCAGGAGCACTGAGCACCCAGCACCCCGAGCACTGAGCACTTAGCACCCTTAGTACTGAGCACCGAGCACCCTGAGTACTGAGCACCCAGCACCCTGAGCACTGAGCACGGAGCACCCCGAGGACTGAGCACCCAGCACCGTGAGCACTGAGCACCCAGCACCTTAAGTACTGAGCACCGAGCACCCCGAGCACTGAGCACCCAGCACCCTAAGTACTGAGCATCCAGCACCCTGAGCACTGAGCACCCAGCACCCCGAGCACTGAGCACCCAGCACCCTGAGTACTGAGCACCCAGCACCCTGAGTACTGAGCACCCAGCACTCCGAGCACTGAGCACACAGCACCCTGAGTCCTGAGCACCCAACACCCTGAGTACTTAGCACCCAGCACACTGAGCACTGAGCACCCAGCACCCTGAGTACTGAGCACCGAGCACCCTGAGTACTGAGCACCCAGCACCCTGAGTACTGAGCACCCAGCACCCTGAGTACTGAGCACCGAGCATCCGGAGTACTGAGCACACTGCACCCCGAGCACTGAGCACCCAGCACCCTGAGCACTGAGCACCCTGAGGACTGAGCACCCAGCACCCTGAGTACTGAGCACCCAGCATCCTGAGTACTGAGCACCGATCACCCTGAGCACTGAGCACCCAGCAACCCGAGCACTGAGCACCCAGCACCCTGAGTACTGAGCACCCTATGTACTGAGCACCCAGCACCCCGAGCACTGAGCACCCAGCAACCCGAGCACTGAGCACCCAGCACCCTGAGTACTGAGCACCCTGAGTACTGAGCACCCAGCAGCCTGAGTACTGAGCACCCTGAGTACTGAGCACCCAGCACCCTGAGCACTGAGCAACCAGCACCCTGAGTACTGAGCACCCAACGTACTGAGCACCGAACACCCCTAGCACTGAGCACCCAGCACCCTGAGTACTGAGCACCCAGCACCCTGAGCACTGAGAACCCACCACCCTGAGCACTGAGCACCCAGCACCCCAAGCACTGAGCACCCAGCAACCTGAGTACTGAGCACCCAGCACCCTGAGTACTGAGCACCCAGTACCCCGAGCACTGAGCACCCTGAGTACTGAGCACCCAGCACCCTGAGTACTGAGCACTAAGCACCCAGAGCGCTGAGCACCCAGCACCCCAAGCACGGAGCACCCAGGACCCCGAGCACTGAGTACTGAGCACCCAGCACCCTGATTACTGAGCACCGAGCTCCCCGAGCACTGAGCACCCTGAGTACTGAGCACCCAGCACCCCGATCACAGAGCACCCAGCACCCTCAGCACTGAGCAGCCAGCACCCCGAGCACTGAGCACCCAGCACCCTGAGTACTGAGCACCCTGAGGACTGAGCACCGATCACCCTGAGCACTGAGCACCCAGCACCCTGAGTACTGAGCACCCAGTACCCTGAGTACTGAGCACCGAGCACCCCGAGCACTGAGCACCCAGCACCCTGAGCACTGAGCACCCAGCACCCTGAGTACTGAGCACCCAGCACCCTGAGCACTGAGCACCCAACACCCTGAGTACTTAGCACCCAGCACCCTGAGCACTGAGCACCCAGCACCCTGAGTACTGAGCACCGAGCACCCTGAGTACTGAGCACCCCACACCCTGAGTACTGAGCACCCAGCACCCTGAGTACTGAGCACCGAGCACCCCGAGTACTGAGCACCCAGCACCCTGAGCACTGAGCACCCAGCACCCTGAGTACTGAGCACTAAGCACCCAGAGCGCTGAGCACCCAGCACCCCAAGCACGGAGCACCCAGGACCCCGAGCACTGAGTACTGAGCACCCAGCACCCTGATTACTGAGCACCGAGCTCCCCGAGCACTGAGCACCCTGAGTACTGAGCACCCAGCACCCTGAGTACTGAGCACCGAGCACCCCGAGTACTGAGCACCCAGCACCCTGAGTACTGAGCACCCAGCACCCTGAGTACTGAGCACTAAGCACCCAGAGCGCTGAGCACCCAGCACCCCAAGCACGGAGCACCCAGGACCCCGAGCACTGAGTACTGAGCACCCAGCACCCTGATTACTGAGCACCGAGCTCCCCGAGCACTGAGCACCCTGAGTACTGAGCACCCAGCACCCCGATCACAGAGCACCCAGCACCCTCAGCACTGAGCAGCCAGCACCCCGAGCACTGAGCACCCAGCACCCTGAGTACTGAGCACCCTGAGGACTGAGCACCGATCACCCTGAGCACTGAGCACCCAGCACCCTGAGTACTGAGCACCCAGTACCCTGAGTACTGAGCACCGAGCACCCCGAGCACTGAGCACCCAGCACCCTGAGCACTGAGCACCCAGCACCCTGAGTACTGAGCACCCAGCACCCTGAGCACTGAGCACCCAACACCCTGAGTACTGAGCACCCAGCACCCTGAGTACTGAGCACCCAGCACCCTGAGTACTGAGCACCCAGCACACTGAGCACTGAGCACCCAGCACCCTGAGTACGGAGCACCCAGCACCCTGAGTACTTAGCACCCAGCACCCTGAGCACTGAGCACCCAGCACCCTGAGTACTGAGCACCGAGCACCCTGAGTACTGAGCACCCCACACCCTGAGTACTGAGCACCCAGCACCCTGAGTACTGAGCACCGAGCACCCCGAGTACTGAGCACCCAGCACCCTGAGCACTGAGCACCCAGCACCCTGAGTACTGAGCACCCAGCACCCTGAGAACTGAGCACCCAGCACCCCGAGCACTGAGCACCCTGAGTACTGAGCACTAAGCACCCAGAGCGCTGAGCACCCAGCACCCCAAGCACGGAGCACCCAGGACCCCGAGCACTGAGTACTGAGCACCCAGCACCCTGAGTACTGAGCACCGAGCTCCCCGAGCACTGAGCACCCTGCGTACTGAGCACCCAGCACCCCGATCACAGAGCACCCAGCACCCTCAGCACTGAGCACCCAGCACCCCGAGCACTGAGCACCCAGCACCCTGAGTACTGAGCACCGAGCATCCGGAGTACTGAGCACCCTGCACCCCGAGCACTGAGCACCCAGCACCCTGAGCAATGAGCACCCAGCACCCCAAGCACTGAGCACCCAGCACCCTGAGTACTGAGTACTGAGCTCCCTGAGTACTGAGCAACCAGGACCCTGAGCACTGAGCACCCAGCACCCTGAGTACTGAGCACCGAGCACCCCGAGCACGGAGCACCCAGCACCCTGAGCAATGAGCACGCAGCACCAAGAGTACTGAGCACCGAGCATCCTGAGCACTGAGCACCGAGCACCCCGAGCACTGAGCACACAGCACCCTGAGTACTGAGCACCCTGCACCAAGAGTACTGAGCACCGAGCACCCCGAGCACTGAGCACCCAGCACCCTGAGTAATGAGCACCCAGCACCCTGAGTAATGAGCACCTAGCACCCCGAGCACTGAGCACCCAGCACCCTGAGCAATGAGCACCCAGCACCCCAAGCACTGAGCACCCAGCACCCTGAGTACTGAGTACTGAGCTCCCTGAGTACTGAGCAACCAGGACCCTGAGCACTGAGCACCCAGCACCCTGAGTACTGAGCACCGAGCACCCCGAGCACGGAGCACCCAGCACCCTGAGCAATGAGCACCCAGCACCAAGAGTACTGAGCACCGAGCATCCTGAGCACTGAGCACCGAGCACCCCGAGCACTGAGCACACAGCACCCTGAGTAATGAGCACCCTGCACCAAGAGTACTGAG
Source organism: Microtus oregoni (assembly GCF_018167655.1). Taxonomy (NCBI): domain Eukaryota; kingdom Metazoa; phylum Chordata; class Mammalia; order Rodentia; family Cricetidae; genus Microtus; species Microtus oregoni. The sequence goes on from NW_024543298.1 coordinate 339,552, forward strand.
CACCGAGCACCCCGAGCACTGAGCACCCAGCACCCTGAGTAATGAGCACCCAGCACCCTGAGTAATGAGCACCCAGCACCCCGAGCACTGAGCACCCAGCACCCTGAGTACTGAGCACCCTGCACCAAGAGTACTGAGCACCGAGCACCCCGAGCACTGAGCACCCAGCACCCTGAGTAATGAGCACCCAGCACCCTGAGTAATGAGCACCCAGCACCCCGAGTACTGAGCACCCAGCACCCTGAGTAATGAGCACCCAGCACCCCGAGTACTGAGCACCCAGCACAGTGAGTACTGAGCACCCAGCACCCTGAGTACTGAGCACCCAGCACCCTGAGCACTGAGCACAAAGCACGCTGAGTACTGAGCACTGAGCACCGTGAGTACTGAGCACCGAGGACCCTGAGCACTGAGCACCCAGCACGCTGAGTACTGAGCACCCAGCACCCTGAGTACTGAGCAGCCAGCACCCTGAGTACTGAGCACTGAGCACTGAGCACCCTGAGCACTGAGCACCCAGCACCCCGAGCACTGAGCACTGAGCACCCTGAGTACTGAGCACTGAGCACTCTGAGTACTGAGCACCCAGCACCCTGAGTACTGAGCACCCAGCACCCCGAGCACTGAGCACCGGGCACCCCGAGCACTGAGCACCCAGCACCCTGAGTACTGAGCACCCAGCACCCTGAGTACTGAGTACTGAGCACTGAGCACCCTGAGCACTGAGCACCCAGCATCCTGAGCACTGAGTACTGAGCACCCAGCACCCTGAGCACTGAGAACCCAGCACCCTGAGTACTGAGCACCCAGCACCAGGAGCACTGAGCACCCAGCACCCCGAGCACTGAGCACTTAGCACCCTTAGTACTGAGCACCGAGCACCCTGAGTACTGAGCACCCAGCACCCTGAGCACTGAGCACGGAGCACCCCGAGGACTGAGCACCCAGCACCGTGAGCACTGAGCACCCAGCACCTTAAGTACTGAGCACCGAGCACCCCGAGCACTGAGCACCCAGCACCCTAAGTACTGAGCATCCAGCACCCTGAGCACTGAGCACCCAGCACCCCGAGCACTGAGCACCCAGCACCCTGAGTACTGAGCACCCAGCACCCTGAGTACTGAGCACCCAGCACTCCGAGCACTGAGCACACAGCACCCTGAGTCCTGAGCACCCAGCACCCTGAGTACTTAGCACCCAGCACACTGAGCACTGAGCACCCAGCACCCTGAGTACTGAGCACCGAGCACCCTGAGTACTGAGCACCCAGCACCCTGAGTACTGAGCACCCAGCACCCTGAGTACTGAGCACCGAGCATCCGGAGTACTGAGCACACTGCACCCCGAGCACTGAGCACCCAGCACCCTGAGCACTGAGCACCCTGAGGACTGAGCACCCAGCACCCTGAGTACTGAGCACCCAGCATCCTGAGTACTGAGCACCGATCACCCTGAGCACTGAGCACCCAGCAACCCGAGCACTGAGCACCCAGCACCCTGAGTACTGAGCACCCTATGTACTGAGCACCCAGCACCCCGAGCACTGAGCACCCAGCAACCCGAGCACTGAGCACCCAGCACCCTGAGTACTGAGCACCCTGAGTACTGAGCACCCAGCAGCCTGAGTACTGAGCACCCTGAGTACTGAGCACCCAGCACCCTGAGCACTGAGCACCCAGCACCCTGAGTCCTGAGCACCCAACGTACTGAGCACCGAACACCCCTAGCACTGAGCACCCAGCACCCTGAGTACTGAGCACCCAGCACCCTGAGTAATGAGCACCCAGCACTCCGAGCACTGAGCACCCAGCACCCTGAGTACTGAGCACCCTGCACCAAGAGTACTGAGCACCGAGCACCCCGAGCACTGAGCACCCAGCACCCTGAGTAATGAGCACCCAGCACCCTGAGTAATGAGCACCCAGCACCCCGAGTACTGAGCACCCAGCACCCTGAGTAATGAGCACCCAGCACCCCGAGTACTGAGCACCCAGCACAGTGAGTACTGAGCACCCAGCACCCTGAGTACTGAGCACCCAGCACCCTGAGCACTGAGCACAAAGCACGCTGAGTACTGAGCACTGAGCACCGTGAGTACTGAGCACCGAGGACCCTGAGCACTGAGCACCCAGCACGCTGAGTACTGAGCACCCAGCACCCTGAGTACTGAGCAGCCAGCACCCTGAGTACTGAGCACTGAGCACTGAGCACCCTGAGCACTGAGCACCCAGCACCCCGAGCACTGAGCACTGAGCACCCTGAGTACTGAGCACTGAGCACTCTGAGTACTGAGCACCCAGCACCCTGAGTACTGAGCACCCAGCACCCCGAGCACTGAGCACCGGGCACCCCGAGCACTGAGCACCCAGCACCCTGAGTACTGAGCACCCAGCACCCTGAGTACTGAGTACTGAGCACTGAGCACCCTGAGCACTGAGCACCCAGCATCCTGAGCACTGAGTACTGAGCACCCAGCACCCTGAGCACTGAGAACCCAGCACCCTGAGTACTGAGCACCCAGCACCAGGAGCACTGAGCACCCAGCACCCCGAGCACTGAGCACTTAGCACCCTTAGTACTGAGCACCGAGCACCCTGAGTACTGAGCACCCAGCACCCTGAGCACTGAGCACGGAGCACCCCGAGGACTGAGCACCCAGCACCGTGAGCACTGAGCACCCAGCACCTTAAGTACTGAGCACCGAGCACCCCGAGCACTGAGCACCCAGCACCCTAAGTACTGAGCATCCAGCACCCTGAGCACTGAGCACCCAGCACCCCGAGCACTGAGCACCCAGCACCCTGAGTACTGAGCACCCAGCACCCTGAGTACTGAGCACCCAGCACTCCGAGCACTGAGCACACAGCACCCTGAGTCCTGAGCACCCAGCACCCTGAGTACTTAGCACCCAGCACACTGAGCACTGAGCACCCAGCACCCTGAGTACTGAGCACCGAGCACCCTGAGTACTGAGCACCCAGCACCCTGAGTACTGAGCACCCAGCACCCTGAGTACTGAGCACCGAGCATCCGGAGTACTGAGCACACTGCACCCCGAGCACTGAGCACCCAGCACCCTGAGCACTGAGCACCCTGAGGACTGAGCACCCAGCACCCTGAGTACTGAGCACCCAGCATCCTGAGTACTGAGCACCGATCACCCTGAGCACTGAGCACCCAGCAACCCGAGCACTGAGCACCCAGCACCCTGAGTACTGAGCACCCTATGTACTGAGCACCCAGCACCCCGAGCACTGAGCACCCAGCAACCCGAGCACTGAGCACCCAGCACCCTGAGTACTGAGCACCCTGAGTACTGAGCACCCAGCAGCCTGAGTACTGAGCACCCTGAGTACTGAGCACCCAGCACCCTGAGCACTGAGCACCCAGCACCCTGAGTACTGAGCACCCAACGTACTGAGCACCGAACACCCCTAGCACTGAGCACCCAGCACCCTGAGTACTGAGCACCCAGCACCCTGAGCACTGAGAACCCACCACCCTGAGCACTGAGCACCCAGCACCCCAAGCACTGAGCACCCAGCAACCTGAGCACTGAGCACCCAGCACCCTGAGCACTGAGCACCCACCACCCTGAGCACTGAGCACCCAGCACCCTGAGTACTGAGCACCCAACGTACTGAGCACCGAGCACCCCTAGCACTGAGCACCCAGCACCCCGAGCACTGAGCACCCAGCACCCCGAGCACTGAGCACTGAGCACCCTGAGTACTGGGCACTGAGCACCCTTAGTACTGAGCACCGAGCACCCTGAGTACTGAACACCCAACACCCTGAGCACTGAGCACGGAGCACCCCGAGGACTGAGCACCCAGAAACGTGAGCACTGAGCAGCCAGCACCTTGAGTACTGAGCACCGAGCACCCCGAGCACTGAGCACCCAGCACCCTGAGTCCTGAGCACCCAGCACCCTGAGCACTGAGCACCCAGCACCCCGAGCACTGAGCACCCAGCACCCTGAGTACTGAGCACACAGCACCCTGAGTACTGAGCACCCAGTACCCCGAGCACTGAGCAACCAACACCCTGAGCACTGAGCACATAGCACCCTGAGTACTGAGCACCCAGCACCCCGAGCACTGAGCACCCAGCACCCTGAGTACTGAGCACACAGCACCCTGAGTACTGAGCACCGAGCACCCCGAGCACTGAGCACCCAGCATCCTGAGCACTGAGCACTCTGAGGACTGAGCAACCAGCACCGTGAGTACTGAGCACCCAGCACCCTGAGTACTGAGCACCCTGAGTACTGAGCACCCAGCACCCTGAGTACTGAGCACCCTGAGTACTGAGCACCCAGCACCCCGAGCACTGAGCACCCAGCACCCCGAGTACTGAGCACCCTGAGTACTGAGCACCCAGCACCCTGAGTACTGAGCACCCTGAGTACTGAGCACCCAGCACCCTGAGCACTGAGCACCCAGCACCCTGAGTACTGAGCACCCAGCACCCTGAGCACTGAGCACCCAGCACCCTGAGTACTGAGCACCCAGCACCCTGAGTACTTAGCACCGAGCACCCTGAGTACTGAGGACCCAGCACCCTGAGTACTGAGCACCCAGCACCCTGAGTACTGAGCATCGAGCACCCCGAGTACTGAGTACCCAGCACTCTGAGCACTGAGAACACAGCACCCTGAGCACTGAGCACCCAGCACCCCAAGCACTGAGCACCCAGCACCCTGAGTACTGAGCACCCTGAGTACTGAGCACCCAGCACCCCGAGCACTGAGCACCCAGCACCCTGAGTACTGAGCACCCAGCACCCTGAGTACTGAGCACCCAGCACCCTGAGCACTGAGCACCCAGCACCCTGAGTCATGAGCACCCAGCACCCTGAGTACTTAGCACCCAGCACACTGAGCACTGAGCACCCAGCACCCTGAGTACTGAGCACCGAGCACCCTGAGTACTGAGCACGCAGTACCCTGAGTACTGAGCACCCAGCACCCTGAGTACTGAGCACCGAGCACCCTGAGTACTGAGCACCCAGCACCCGGAGCACTGAGCACCCAGCACCCTGAGTACTGAGCACCCAGCACCCTGAGCACTGAGCACCCAGCACCCTGAGTCATGAGCACCCAGCACCCTGAGTACTTAGCACCCAGCACACTGAGCACTGAGCACCCAGCACCCTGAGTACTGAGCACCGAGCACCCTGAGTACTGAGCACCCAGCACCCTGAGTACTGAGCACCCAGCACCCTGAGTACTGAGCACCGAGCATCCGGAGTTCGGAGCACCCTGCACCCCGAGCACTGATCACCCAGCACACTGAGCACTGAGCACCCTGAGGACTGAGCACCCAGCACCCTGAGTACTGAGCACCCAGCACCCTGAGTACTGAGCACCCTGAGTACTGAGCACACAGCACCCCGAGCACTGAGCACGCAGCAACCCGAGCACTGAGCACCCAGCACCCTGAGTACTGAGCACCCTGAGTACTGAGCACCCAGCACCTGAGTACTGAGCACCCTGAGTACTGAGCACCCTGAGTACTGAGCACCCAGCACCCTGAGTACTGAGCACCCTGAGTACTGAGCACCCAGCATCCTGAGTACTGAGCACCGATCACCCTGAGCACTGAGCACCCAGCAACCCGAGCACTGAGCACCCAGCACCCTGAGTACTGATCACCCTGAGTACTGAGCACCCAGCACCCTGAGCACTGAGCACCCAGCACCCTGAGTACTGAGCACCGAGCACCCTGAGTACTGAGCACCCAGCACCCTGAGCACTGAGCACCCAGCACCCTGAGTACTGAGCACCGAGCACCCTGAGTACTGAGCACCCAGCACCCTGGGTACTGAGCACCAAGCACCCTGAGTACTGAGCACCGAGCACCCCGAGTAGTGAGCACCCAGCACCCTGAGTACTGAGCACCCTGAGTACTGAGCACCCAGCACCCTGAGTAATGAGCACCCAGCACCCCGAGTACTGAGCACCCAGCACAGTGAGTACTGAGCACCCAGCACCCTGAGTACTGAGCACCCAGCACCCTGAGCACTGAGCACAAAGCACGCTGAGTACTGAGCACTGAGCACCGTGAGTACTGAGCACCGTGGACCCTGAGCACTGAGCACCCAGCACGCTGAGTACTGAGCACCCAGCACCCTGAGTTCTGAGCACTGAGCACTGAGCACCCAGCACCCTGAGTACTGAGCAGCCAGCACCCTGAGTACTGAGCACTGAGCACTGAGCACACTGAGCACTGAGCACCCAACACCCCGAGCACTGAGCACTGAGCACCCTGAGTACTGAACACTGAGCACTCTGAGTACTGAGCACCCAGCACCCTGAGTACTGAGCACCCAGCATCCTGAATACTGAGCACCGATCACCCTGAGCACTGAGCACCCAGCAACCCGAGCACTGAGCACCCAGCACCCTGAGTACTGAGCACCCTATGTACTGAGCACCCAGCACCCCGAGCACTGAGCACCCAGCAACCCGAGCACTGAGCACCCAGCACCCTGAGTACTGAGCACCCTGAGTACTGAGCACCCAGCAGCCTGAGTACTGAGCACCCTGAGTACTGAGCACCCAGCACCCTGAGCACTGAGCACCCAGCACCCTGAGTACTGAGCACCCAACGTACTGAGCACCGAACACCCCTAGCACTGAGCACCCAGCACCCTGAGTACTGAGCACCCAGCACCCTGAGTAATGAGCACCCAGCACCCCGAGCACTGAGCACCCAGCACCCTGAGTACTGAGCACCCTGCACCAAGAGTACTGAGCACCGAGCACCCCGAGCACTGAGCACCCAGCACCCTGAGTAATGAGCACCCAGCACCCTGAGTAATGAGCACCCAGCACCCCGAGTACTGAGCACCCAGCACCCTGAGTAATGAGCACCCAGCACCCCGAGTACTGAGCACCCAGCACAGTGAGTACTGAGCACCCAGCACCCTGAGTACTGAGCACCCAGCACCCTGAGCACTGAGCACAAAGCACGCTGAGTACTGAGCACTGAGCACCGTGAGTACTGAGCACCGAGGACCCTGAGCACTGAGCACCCAGCACGCTGAGTACTGAGCACCCAGCACCCTGAGTACTGAGCAGCCAGCACCCTGAGTACTGAGCACTGAGCACTGAGCACCCTGAGCACTGAGCACCCAGCACCCCGAGCACTGAGCACTGAGCACCCTGAGTACTGAGCACTGAGCACTCTGAGTACTGAGCACCCAGCACCCTGAGTACTGAGCACCCAGCACCCCGAGCACTGAGCACCGGGCACCCCGAGCACTGAGCACCCAGCACCCTGAGTACTGAGCACCCAGCACCCTGAGTACTGAGTACTGAGCACTGAGCACCCTGAGCACTGAGCACCCAGCATCCTGAGCACTGAGTACTGAGCACCCAGCACCCTGAGCACTGAGAACCCAGCACCCTGAGTACTGAGCACCCAGCACCAGGAGCACTGAGCACCCAGCACCCCGAGCACTGAGCACTTAGCACCCTTAGTACTGAGCACCGAGCACCCTGAGTACTGAGCACCCAGCACCCTGAGCACTGAGCACGGAGCACCCCGAGGACTGAGCACCCAGCACCGTGAGCACTGAGCACCCAGCACCTTAAGTACTGAGCACCGAGCACCCCGAGCACTGAGCACCCAGCACCCTAAGTACTGAGCATCCAGCACCCTGAGCACTGAGCACCCAGCACCCCGAGCACTGAGCACCCAGCACCCTGAGTACTGAGCACCCAGCACCCTGAGTACTGAGCACCCAGCACTCCGAGCACTGAGCACACAGCACCCTGAGTCCTGAGCACCCAGCACCCTGAGTACTTAGCACCCAGCACACTGAGCACTGAGCACCCAGCACCCTGAGTACTGAGCACCGAGCACCCTGAGTACTGAGCACCCAGCACCCTGAGTACTGAGCACCCAGCACCCTGAGTACTGAGCACCGAGCATCCGGAGTACTGAGCACACTGCACCCCGAGCACTGAGCACCCAGCACCCTGAGCACTGAGCACCCTGAGGACTGAGCACCCAGCACCCTGAGTACTGAGCACCCAGCATCCTGAGTACTGAGCACCGATCACCCTGAGCACTGAGCACCCAGCAACCCGAGCACTGAGCACCCAGCACCCTGAGTACTGAGCACCCTATGTACTGAGCACCCAGCACCCCGAGCACTGAGCACCCAGCAACCCGAGCACTGAGCACCCAGCACCCTGAGTACTGAGCACCCTGAGTACTGAGCACCCAGCAGCCTGAGTACTGAGCACCCTGAGTACTGAGCACCCAGCACCCTGAGCACTGAGCACCCAGCACCCTGAGTACTGAGCACCCAACGTACTGAGCACCGAACACCCCTAGCACTGAGCACCCAGCACCCTGAGTACTGAGCACCCAGCACCCTGAGCACTGAGAACCCACCACCCTGAGCACTGAGCACCCAGCACCCCAAGCACTGAGCACCCAGCAACCTGAGCACTGAGCACCCAGCACCCTGAGCACTGAGCACCCACCACCCTGAGCACTGAGCACCCAGCACCCTGAATACTGAGCACCCAACGTACTGAGCACCGAGCACCCCTAGCACTGAGCACCCAGCACCCCGAGCACTGAGCACCCAGCACCCCGAGCACTGAGCACTGAGCACCCTGAGTACTGGGCACTGAGCACCCTTAGTACTGAGCACCGAGCACCCTGAGTACTGAACACCCAACACCCTGAGCACTGAGCACGGAGCACCCCGAGGACTGAGCACCCAGAACCGTGAGCACTGAGCAGCCAGCACCTTGAGTACTGAGCACCGAGCACCCCGAGCACTGAGCACCCAGCACCCTGAGTCCTGAGCACCCAGCACCCTGAGCACTGAGCACCCAGCACCCCGAGCACTGAGCACCCAGCACCCTGAGTACTGAGCACACAGCACCCTGAGTACTGAGCACCCAGTACCCCGAGCACTGAGCAACCAACACCCTGAGCACTGAGCACCCAGCACCCTGAGTACTGAGCACCCAGCACCCCGAGCACTGAGCACCCAGCACCCTGAGTACTGAGCACACAGCACCCTGAGTACTGAGCACCGAGCACCCCGAGCACTGAGCACCCAGCATCCTGAGCACTGAGCACTCTGAGGACTGAGCAACCAGCACCGTGAGTACTGAGCACCCAGCACCCTGAGTACTGAGCACCCTGAGTACTGAGCACCCAGCACCCTGAGTACTGAGCACCCTGAGTACTGAGCACCCAGCACCCCGAGCACTGAGCACCCAGCACCCCGAGTACTGAGCACCCTGAGTACTGAGCACCCAGCACCCTGAGTACTGAGCACCCTGAGTACTGAGCACCCAGCACCCTGAGCACTGAGCACCCAGCACCCTGAGTACTGAGCACCCAGCACCCTGAGCACTGAGCACCCAGCACCCTGAGTACTGAGCACCCAGCACCCTGAGTACTTAGCACCGAGCACCCTGAGTACTGAGGACCCAGCACCCTGAGTACTGAGCACCCAGCACCCTGAGTACTGAGCACCGAGCACCCCGAGTACTGAGTACCCAGCACTCTGAGCACTGAGAACACAGCACCCTGAGCACTGAGCACCCAGCACCCCAAGCACTGAGCACCCAGCACCCTGAGTACTGAGCACCCTGAGTACTGAGCACCCAGCACCCCGAGCACTGAGCACCCAGCACCCTGAGTACTGAGCACCCAACACCCTGAGTACTGAGCACCCAGCACCCTGAGCACTGAGCACCCAGCACCCTGAGTCATGAGCACCTAGCACCCTGAGTACTTAGCACCCAGCACACTGAGCACTGAGCACCCAGCACCCTGAGTACTGAGCACCGAGCACCCTGAGTACTGAGCACGCAGTACCCTGAGTACTGAGCACCCAGCACCCTGAGTACTGAGCACCGAGCACCCTGAGTACTGAGCACCCAGCACCCGGAGCACTGAGCACCCAGCACCCTGAGTACTGAGCACCCAGCACCCTGAGCACTGAGCACCCAGCACCCTGAGTCATGAGCACCCAGCACCCTGAGTACTTAGCACCCAGCACACTGAGCACTGAGCACCCAGCACCCTGAGTACTGAGCACCGAGCACCCTGAGTACTGAGCACCCAGCACCCTGAGTACTGAGCACCCAGCACCCTGAGTACTGAGCACCGAGCATCCGGAGTTCGGAGCACCCTGCACCCCGAGCACTGAGCACCCAGCACCCTGAGCACTGAGCACCCTGAGGACTGAGCACCCAGCACCCTGAGTACTGAGCACCCAGCATCCTGAGTACTGAGCACCGATCACCCTGAGCACTGAGCACACAGCAACCCGAGCACTGAGCACCCAGCACCCTGAGTACTGAGCACCCTGAGTACTGAGCACACAGCACCCTGAGCACTGAGCACGCAGCAACCCGAGCACTGAGCACCCAGCACCCTGAGTACTGAGCACCCTGAGTACTGAGCACCCAGCACCTGAGTACTGAGCACCCTGAGTACTGAGCACCCTGAGTACTGAGCACCCAGCACCCTGAGTACTGAGCACCCTGAGTACTGAGCACCCAGCATCCTGAGTACTGAGCACCGATCACCCTGAGCACTGAGCACCCAGCAACCCGAGCACTGAGCACCCAGCACCCTGAGTACTGATCACCCTGAGTACTGAGCACCCAGCACCCTGAGCACTGAGCACCCAGCACCCTGAGTACTGAGCACCGAGCACCCTGAGTACTGAGCACCCAGCACCCTGAGCACTGAGCACCCAGCACCCTGAGTACTGAGCACCGAGCACCCTGAGTACTGAGCACCCAGCACCCTGGGTACTGAGCACCAAGCACCCTGAGTACTGAGCACCGAGCACCCCGAGTAGTGAGCACCCAGCACCCTGAGTACTGAGCACCCTGAGTACTGAGCACCCAGCACCCTGAGTAATGAGCACCCAGCACCCCGAGTACTGAGCACCCAGCACAGTGAGTACTGAGCACCCAGCACCCTGAGTACTGAGCACCCAGCACCCTGAGCACTGAGCACAAAGCACGCTGAGTACTGAGCACTGAGCACCGTGAGTACTGAGCACCGTGGACCCTGAGCACTGAGCACCCAGCACGCTGAGTACTGAGCACCCAGCACCCTGAGTTCTGAGCACTGAGCACTGAGCACCCAGCACCCTGAGTACTGAGCAGCCAGCACCCTGAGTACTGAGCACTGAGCACTGAGCACACTGAGCACTGAGCACCCAACACCCCGAGCACTGAGCACTGAGCACCCTGAGTACTGAACACTGAGCACTCTGAGTACTGAGCACCCAGCACCCTGAGTACTGAGCACCCAGCTCCCCGAGCACTGAGCACCGGGCACCCCGAGCACTGAGCACCCAGCACCCTGAGTACTGAGCACCCAGCACCCTGAGTACTGAGTACTGAGCACTGAGCACCCTGAGCACTGAGCACCCAGCATCCTGAGCACTGAGTACTGAGCACCCAGCACCCTGAGCACTGAGAACCCAGCACCCTGAGTACTGAGCACCCAGCACAAGGAGCACTGAGCACCCAGCACCCCGAGCACTGAGCACTTAGCACCCTTAGTACTGAGCACCGAGCACCCTGAGTACTGAGCACCCAGCACCCTGAGCACTGAGCACGGAGCACCCCGAGGACTGAGCACCCAGCACCGTGAGCACTGAGCACCCAGCACCTTGAGTACTGAGCACCGAGCACCCCGAGCACTGAGCACCCAGCACCCGAAATACTGAGCATCCAGCACCCTGAGCACTGAGCACCCAGCACCCCGAGCACTGAGCACCCAGAACCCTGAGTACTGAGCACCCAGCACCCTGAGTACTGAGCACCCAGCACTCCGAGCACTGAGCACCCAGCACCCTGAGCACTGAGCACCCAGCACCCTGAGTACTGAGCACCCAGCACCCCAAGCACTGAGCACCCAGCACCCTGAGTACTGAGCACCCAGCACCCTGAGTACTGAGCACCCAGCACTCCGAGCACTGAGCACCCAGCACCCTGAGCACTGAGCACCCAGCACCCTGAGTACTGAGCACCCAGCCCCCTCAGCACTGAGCACCCAGCACCCCGAGCACTGAGCACCCAGCACCCTGAGTACTGAGCACCCTGAGGACTGAGCACCGATCACCCTGAGCACTGAGCACCCAGCACCCTGAGTACTTAGCACCCAGCACACTGAGCACTGAGCACCCAGCACCCTGAGTACTGAGCACCTAGCACCCTGAGCACTGAGCACCCAGCACCCTGAGTCATGAGCACCCAGCACCCTGAGTACTTAGCACCCAGCACACTGAGCACTGAGCACCCAGCACCCTGAGTACTGAGCACCGAGCACCCTGAGTACTGAGCACGCAGTACCCTGAGTACTGAGCACCCAGCACCCTGAGTACTGAGCACCGAGCACCCTGAGTACTGAGCACCCAGCACCCGGAGCACTGAGCACCCAGCACCCTGAGTACTGAGCACCCAGCACCCTGAGCACTGAGCACCCAGCACCCTGAGTCATGAGCACCCAGCACCCTGAGTACTTAGCACCCAGCACACTGAGCACTGAGCACCCAGCACCCTGAGTACTGAGCACCGAGCACCCTGAGTACTGAGCACCCAGCACCCTGAGTACTGAGCACCCAGCACCCTGAGTACTGAGCACCGAGCATCCGGAGTTCGGAGCACCCTGCACCCCGAGCACTGAGCACCCAGCACCCTGAGCACTGAGCACCCTGAGGACTGAGCACCCAGCACCCTGAGTACTGAGCACCCAGCATCCTGAGTACTGAGCACCGATCAACCTGAGCACTGAGCACACAGCAACCCGAGCACTGAGCACCCAGCACCCTGAGTACTGAGCACCCTGAGTACTGAGCACACAGCACCCCGAGCACTGAGCACGCAGCAACCCGAGCACTGAGCACCCAGCACCCTGAGTACTGAGCACCCTGAGTACTGAGCACCCAGCACCTGAGTACTGAGCACCCTGAGTACTGAGCACCCTGAGTACTGAGCACCCAGCACCCTGAGTACTGAGCACCCTGAGTACTGAGCACCCAGCATCCTGAGTACTGAGCACCGATCACCCTGAGCACTGAGCACCCAGCAACCCGAGCACTGAGAACCCAGCACCCTGAGTACTGATCACCCTGAGTACTGAGCACCCAGCACCCTGAGCACTGAGCACCCAGCACCCTGAGTACTGAGCACCCAGCACCCTGAGCACTGAGCACCCAGCACCCTGAGTCATGAGCACCCAGCACCCTGAGTACTTAGCACCCAGCACACTGAGCACTGAGCACCCAGCACCCTGAGTACTGAGCACCCAGCACCCTGAGCACTGAGCACGGAGCACCGCGAGGACTGAGCACCCAGCACCGTGAGCACTGAGCACCCAGCACCTTGAGTACTGAGCACCGAGCACCCCGAGCACTGAGCACCCAGCACCCTAAATACTGAGCATCCAGCACCCTGAGCACTGAGCACCCAGCACCCCGAGCACTGAGCACCCAGCACCCTGAGTACTGAGCACACAGCACCCTGAGTACTGAGCACCCAGCACTCCGAGCACTGAGCACCCAGCACCCTGAGCACTGAGCACCCAGCACCCTGAGTACTGAGCACCCAGCACCCCAAGCACTGAGCACCCAGCACCCTGAGTACTGAGCACCCAGCACCCTGAGTACTGAGCACCCAGCACTCCGAGCACTGAGCACCCAGCACCCTGAGCACTGAGCACCCAGCACCCTGAGTACTGAGCACCCAGCCCCCTCAGCACTGAGCACCCAGCACCCCGAGCACTGAGCACCCAGCACCCTGAGTACTGAGCACCCTGAGGACTGAGCACCGATCACCCTGAGCACTGAGCACCCAGCACCCTGAGTACTTAGCACCCAGCACACTGAGCACTGAGCACCCAGCACCCTGAGTACTGAGCACCCAGCAACCTGAGCACTGAGCACCCAGCACCCTGAGTCATGAGCACCCAGCACCCTGAGTACTTAGCACCCAGCACACTGAGCACTGAGCACCCAGCACCCTGAGTACTGAGCACCGAGCACCCTGAGTACTGAGCACGCAGTACCCTGAGTACTGAGCACCCAGCACCCTGAGTACTGAGCACCGAGCACCCTGAGTACTGAGCACCCAGCACCCGGAGCACTGAGCACCCAGCACCCTGAGTACTGAGCACCCAGCACCCTGAGCACTGAGCACCCAGCACCCTGAGTCATGAGCACCCAGCACCCTGAGTACTTAGCACCCAGCACACTGAGCACTGAGCACCCAGCACCCTGAGTACTGAGCACCGAGCACCCTGAGTACTGAGCACCCAGCACCCTGAGTACTGAGCACCCAGCACCCTGAGTACTGAGCACCGAGCATCCGGAGTTCGGAGCACCCTGCACCCCGAGCACTGAGCACCCAGCACCCTGAGCACTGAGCACCCTGAGGACTGAGCACCCAGCACCCTGAGTACTGAGCACCCAGCATCCTGAGTACTGAGCACCGATCACCCTGAGCACTGAGCACACAGCAACCCGAGCACTGAGCACCCAGCACCCTGAGTACTGAGCACCCTGAGTACTGAGCACACAGCACCCCGAGCACTGAGCACGCAGCAACCCGAGCACTGAGCTCCCAGCACCCTGAGTACTGAGCACCCTGAGTACTGAGCACCCAGCACCTGAGTACTGAGCACCCTGAGTACTGAGCACCCTGAGTACTGAGCACCCAGCACCCTGAGTACTGAGCACCCTGAGTACTGAGCACCCAGCATCCTGAGTACTGAGCACCGATCACCCTGAGCACTGAGCACCCAGCAACCCGAGCACTGAGCACCCAGCACCCTGAGTACTGATCACCCTGTGTACTGAGCACCCAGCACCCTGAGCACTGAGCACCCAGCACCCTGAGTACTGAGCACCGAGCACCCTGAGTACTGAGCACCCAGCACCCTGAGCACTGAGCACCCAGCACCCTGAGTACTGAGCACCGAGCACCCTGAGTACTGAGCACCCAGCACCCTGGGTACTGAGCACCAAGCACCCTGAGTACTGAGCACCGAGCACCCCGAGTAGTGAGCACCCAGCACCCTGAGTACTGAGCACCCTGAGTACTGAGCACCCAGCACCCTGAGTAATGAGCACCCAGCACCCCGAGTACTGAGCACCCAGCACAGTGAGTACTGAGCACCCAGCACCCTGAGTACTGAGCACCCAGCACCCTGAGCACTGAGCACAAAGCACGCTGAGTACTGAGCACTGAGCACCGTGAGTACTGAGCACCGTGGACCCTGAGCACTGAGCACCCAGCACGCTGAGTACTGAGCACCCAGCACCCTGAGTTCTGAGCACTGAGCACTGAGCACCCAGCACCCTGAGTACTGAGCAGCCAGCACCCTGAGTACTGAGCACTGAGCACTGAGCACACTGAGCACTGAGCACCCAACACCCCGAGCACTGAGCACTGAGCACCCTGAGTACTGAACACTGAGCACTCTGAGTACTGAGCACCCAGCACCCTGAGTACTGAGCACCCAGCTCCCCGAGCACTGAGCACCGGGCACCCCGAGCACTGAGCACCCAGCACCCTGAGTACTGAGCACCCAGCACCCTGAGTACTGAGTACTGAGCACTGAGCACCCTGAGCACTGAGCACCCAGCATCCTGAGCACTGAGTACTGAGCACCCAGCACCCTGAGCACTGAGAACCCAGCACCCTGAGTACTGAGCACCCAGCACAAGGAGCACTGAGCACCCAGCACCCCGAGCACTGAGCACTTAGCACCCTTAGTACTGAGCACCGAGCACCCTGAGTACTGAGCACCCAGCACCCTGAGCACTGAGCACGGAGCACCCCGAGGACTGAGCACCCAGCACCGTGAGCACTGAGCACCCAGCACCTTGAGTACTGAGCACCGAGCACCCCGAGCACTGAGCACCCAGCACCCTAAATACTGAGCATCCAGCACCCTGAGCACTGAGCACCCAGCACCCCGAGCACTGAGCACCCAGCACCCTGAGTACTGAGCACCCAGCACCCTGAGTACTGAGCACCCAGCACTCCGAGCACTGAGCACGGAGCACCCTGAGCACTGAGCACCCAGCACCCTGAGTACTGAGCACCCTGAGTACTGAGCACCCAGCACCCTGAGTACTGAGCACCCTGAGTACTGAGCACCCAGCATCCTGAGTACTGAGCACCGATCACCCTGAGCACTGAGCACCCAGCAACCCGAGCACTGAGCACCCAGCACCCTGAGTACTGATCACCCTGAGTACTGAGCACCCAGCACCATGAGCACTGAGCACCCAGCACCCTGAGTACTGAGCACCGAGCACCCTGAGTACTGAGCACCCAGCACCCTGAGCACTGAGCACCCAGCACCCTGAGTACTGAGCACCGAGCACCCTGAGTACTGAGCACCCAGCACCCTGGGTACTGAGCACCAAGCACCCTGAGTACTGAGCACCGAGCACCCCGAGTAGTGAGCACCCAGCACCCTGAGTACTGAGCACCCTGAGTACTGAGCACCCAGCACCCTGAGTAATGAGCACCCAGCACCCCGAGTACTGAGCACCCAGCACAGTGAGTACTGAGCACCCAGCACCCTGAGTACTGAGCACCCAGCACCCTGAGCACTGAGCACAAAGCACGCTGAGTACTGAGCACTGAGCACCGTGAGTACTGAGCACCGTGGACCCTGAGCACTGAGCACCCAGCACGCTGAGTACTGAGCACCCAGCACCCTGAGTTCTGAGCACTGAGCACTGAGCACCCAGCACCCTGAGTACTGAGCAGCCAGCACCCTGAGTACTGAGCACTGAGCACTGAGCACACTGAGCACTGAGCACCCAACACCCCGAGCACTGAGCACTGAGCACCCTGAGTACTGAACACTGAGCACTCTGAGTACTGAGCACCCAGCACCCTGAGTACTGAGCACCCAGCATCCTGAATACTGAGCACCGATCACCCTGAGCACTGAGCACCCAGCAACCCGAGCACTGAGCACCCAGCACCCTGAGTACTGAGCACCCTATGTACTGAGCACCCAGCACCCCGAGCACTGAGCACCCAGCAACCCGAGCACTGAGCACCCAGCACCCTGAGTACTGAGCACCCTGAGTACTGAGCACCCAGCAGCCTGAGTACTGAGCACCCTGAGTACTGAGCACCCAGCACCCTGAGCACTGAGCACCCAGCACCCTGAGTACTGAGCACCCAACGTACTGAGCACCGAACACCCCTAGCACTGAGCACCCAGCACCCTGAGTACTGAGCACCCAGCACCCTGAGTAATGAGCACCCAGCACCCCGAGCACTGAGCACCCAGCACCCTGAGTACTGAGCACCCTGCACCAAGAGTACTGAGCACCGAGCACCCCGAGCACTGAGCACCCAGCACCCTGAGTAATGAGCACCCAGCACCCTGAGTAATGAGCACCCAGCACCCCGAGTACTGAGCACCCAGCACCCTGAGTAATGAGCACCCAGCACCCCGAGTACTGAGCACCCAGCACAGTGAGTACTGAGCACCCAGCACCCTGAGTACTGAGCACCCAGCACCCTGAGCACTGAGCACAAAGCACGCTGAGTACTGAGCACTGAGCACCGTGAGTACTGAGCACCGAGGACCCTGAGCACTGAGCACCCAGCACGCTGAGTACTGAGCACCCAGCACCCTGAGTACTGAGCAGCCAGCACCCTGAGTACTGAGCACTGAGCACTGAGCACCCTGAGCACTGAGCAACCAGCACCCCGAGCACTGAGCACTGAGCACCCTGAGTACTGAGCACTGAGCACTCTGAGTACTGAGCACCCAGCACCCTGAGTACTGAGCACCCAGCACCCCGAGCACTGAGCACCGGGCACCCCGAGCACTGAGCACCCAGCACCCTGAGTACTGAGCACCCAGCACCCTGAGTACTGAGTACTGAGCACTGAGCACCCTGAGCACTGAGCACCCAGCATCCTGAGCACTGAGTACTGAGCACCCAGCACCCTGAGCACTGAGAACCCAGCACCCTGAGTACTGAGCACCCAGCACCAGGAGCACTGAGCACCCAGCACCCCGAGCACTGAGCACTTAGCACCCTTAGTACTGAGCACCGAGCACCCTGAGTACTGAGCACCCAGCACCCTGAGCACTGAGCACGGAGCACCCCGAGGACTGAGCACCCAGCACCGTGAGCACTGAGCACCCAGCACCTTAAGTACTGAGCACCGAGCACCCCGAGCACTGAGCACCCAGCACCCTAAGTACTGAGCATCCAGCACCCTGAGCACTGAGCACCCAGCACCCAGAGCACTGAGCACCCAGCACCCTGAGTACTGAGCACCCAGCACCCTGAGTACTGAGCACCCAGCACTCCGAGCACTGAGCACACAGCACCCTGAGTCCTGAGCACCCAGCACCCTGAGTACTTAGCACCCAGCACACTGAGCACTGAGCACCCAGCACCCTGAGTACTGAGCACCGAGCACCCTGAGTACTGAGCACCCAGCACCCTGAGTACTGAGCACCCAGCACCCTGAGTACTGAGCACCGAGCATCCGGAGTACTGAGCACACTGCACCCCGAGCACTGAGCACCCAGCACCCTGAGCACTGAGCACCCTGAGGACTGAGCACCCAGCACCCTGAGTACTGAGCACCCAGCATCCTGAGTACTGAGCACCGATCACCCTGAGCACTGAGCACCCAGCAACCCGAGCACTGAGCACCCAGCACCCTGAGTACTGAGCACCCTATGTACTGAGCACCCAGCACCCCGAGCACTGAGCACCCAGCAACCCGAGCACTGAGCACCCAGCACCCTGAGTACTGAGCACCCTGAGTACTGAGCACCCAGCAGCCTGAGTACTGAGCACCCTGAGTACTGAGCACCCAGCACCCTGAGCACTGAGCACCCAGCACCCTGAGTACTGAGCACCCAACGTACTGAGCACCGAACACCCCTAGCACTGAGCACCCAGCACCCTGAGTACTGAGCACCCAGCACCCTGAGCACTGAGAACCCACCACCCTGAGCACTGAGCACCCAGCACCCCAAGCACTGAGCACCCAGCAACCTGAGCACTGAGCACCCAGCACCCTGAGCACTGAGCACCCACCACCCTGAGCACTGAGCACCCAGCACCCTGAATACTGAGCACCCAACGTACTGAGCACCGAGCACCCCTAGCACTGAGCACCCAGCACCCCGAGCACTGAGCACCCAGCACCCCGAGCACTGAGCACTGAGCACCCTGAGTACTGGGCACTGAGCACCCTTAGTACTGAGCACCGAGCACCCTGAGTACTGAACACCCAACACCCTGAGCACTGAGCACGGAGCACCCCGAGGACTGAGCACCCAGAACCGTGAGCACTGAGCAGCCAGCACCTTGAGTACTGAGCACCGAGCACCCCGAGCACTGAGCACCCAGCACCCTGAGTCCTGAGCACCCAGCACCCTGAGCACTGAGCACCCAGCACCCCGAGCACTGAGCACCCAGCACCCTGAGTACTGAGCACACAGCACCCTGAGTACTGAGCACCCAGTACCCCGAGCACTGAGCAACCAACACCCTGAGCACTGAGCACCCAGCACCCTGAGTACTGAGCACCCAGCACCCCGAGCACTGAGCACCCAGCACCCTGAGTACTGAGCACACAGCACCCTGAGTACTGAGCACCGAGCACCCCGAGCACTGAGCACCCAGCATCCTGAGCACTGAGCACTCTGAGGACTGAGCAACCAGCACCGTGAGTACTGAGCACCCAGCACCCTGAGTACTGAGCACCCTGAGTACTGAGCACCCAGCACCCTGAGTACTGAGCACCCTGAGTACTGAGCACCCAGCACCCCGAGCACTGAGCACCCAGCACCCCGAGTACTGAGCACCCTGAGTACTGAGCACCCAGCACCCTGAGTACTGAGCACCCTGAGTACTGAGCACCCAGCACCCTGAGCACTGAGCACCCAGCACCCTGAGTACTGAGCACCCAGCACCCTGAGCACTGAGCACCCAGCACCCTGAGTACTGAGCACCCAGCACCCTGAGTACTTAGCACCGAGCACCCTGAGTACTGAGGACCCAGCACCCTGAGTACTGAGCACCCAGCACCCTGAGTACTGAGCACCGAGCACCCCGAGTACTGAGTACCCAGCACTCTGAGCACTGAGAACACAGCACCCTGAGCACTGAGCACCCAGCACCCCAAGCACTGAGCACCCAGCACCCTGAGTACTGAGCACCCTGAGTACTGAGCACCCAGCACCCCGAGCACTGAGCACCCAGCACCCTGAGTACTGAGCACCCAGCACCCTGAGTACTGAGCACCCAGCACCCTGAGCACTGAGCACCCAGCACCCTGAGTCATGAGCACCCAGCACCCTGAGTACTTAGCACCCAGCACACTGAGCACTGAGCACCCAGCACCCTGAGTACTGAGCACCGAGCACCCTGAGTACTGAGCACGCAGTACCCTGAGTACTGAGCACCCAGCACCCTGAGTACTGAGCACCGAGCACCCTGAGTACTGAGCACCCAGCACCCGGAGCACTGAGCACCCAGCACCCTGAGTACTGAGCACCCAGCACCCTGAGCACTGAGCACCCAGCACCCTGAGTCATGAGCACCCAGCACCCTGAGTACTTAGCACCCAGCACACTGAGCACTGAGCACCCAGCACCCTGAGTACTGAGCACCGAGCACCCTGAGTACTGAGCACCCAGCACCCTGAGTACTGAGCACCCAGCACCCTGAGTACTGAGCACCGAGCATCCGGAGTTCGGAGCACCCTGCACCCCGAGCACTGAGCACCCAGCACCCTGAGCACTGAGCACCCTGAGGACTGAGCACCCAGCACCCTGAGTACTGAGCACCCAGCATCCTGAGTACTGAGCACCGATCACCCTGAGCACTGAGCACACAGCAACCCGAGCACTGAGCACCCAGCACCCTGAGTACTGAGCACCCTGAGTACTGAGCACACAGCACCCCGAGCACTGAGCACGCAGCAACCCGAGCACTGAGCACCCAGCACCCTGAGTACTGAGCACCCTGAGTACTGAGCACCCAGCACCTGAGTACTGAGCACCCTGAGTACTGAGCACCCTGAGTACTGAGCACCCAGCACCCTGAGTACTGAGCACCCTGAGTACTGAGCACCCAGCATCCTGAGTACTGAGCACCGATCACCCTGAGCACTGAGCACCCAGCAACCCGAGCACTGAGCACCCAGCACCCTGAGTACTGATCACCCTGAGTACTGAGCACCCAGCACCCTGAGCACTGAGCACCCAGCACCCTGAGTACTGAGCACCGAGCACCCTGAGTACTGAGCACCCAGCACCCTGAGCACTGAGCACCCAGCACCCTGAGTACTGAGCACCGAGCACCCTGAGTACTGAGCACCCAGCACCCTGGGTACTGAGCACCAAGCACCCTGAGTACTGAGCACCGAGCACCCCGAGTAGTGAGCACCCAGCACCCTGAGTACTGAGCACCCTGAGTACTGAGCACCCAGCACCCTGAGTAATGAGCACCCAGCACCCCGAGTACTGAGCACCCAGCACAGTGAGTACTGAGCACCCAGCACCCTGAGTACTGAGCACCCAGCACCCTGAGCACTGAGCACAAAGCACGCTGAGTACTGAGCACTGAGCACCGTGAGTACTGAGCACCGTGGACCCTGAGCACTGAGCACCCAGCACGCTGAGTACTGAGCACCCAGCACCCTGAGTTCTGAGCACTGAGCACTGAGCACCCAGCACCCTGAGTACTGAGCAGCCAGCACCCTGAGTACTGAGCACTGAGCACTGAGCACACTGAGCACTGAGCACCCAACACCCCGAGCACTGAGCACTGAGCACCCTGAGTACTGAACACTGAGCACTCTGAGTACTGAGCACCCAGCACCCTGAGTACTGAGCACCCAGCTCCCCGAGCACTGAGCACCGGGCACCCCGAGCACTGAGCACCCAGCACCCTGAGTACTGAGCACCCAGCACCCTGAGTACTGAGTACTGAGCACTGAGCACCCTGAGCACTGAGCACCCAGCATCCTGAGCACTGAGTACTGAGCACCCAGCACCCTGAGCACTGAGAACCCAGCACCCTGAGTACTGAGCACCCAGCACAAGGAGCACTGAGCACCCAGCACCCCGAGCACTGAGCACTTAGCACCCTTAGTACTGAGCACCGAGCACCCTGAGTACTGAGCACCCAGCACCCTGAGCACTGAGCACGGAGCACCCCGAGGACTGAGCACCCAGCACCGTGAGCACTGAGCACCCAGCACCTTGAGTACTGAGCACCGAGCACCCCGAGCACTGAGCACCCAGCACCCTAAATACTGAGCATCCAGCACCCTGAGCACTGAGCACCCAGCACCCCGAGCACTGAGCACCCAGCACCCTGAGTACTGAACACCCAGCACCCTGAGTACTGAGCACCCAGCACTCCGAGCACTGAGCACCCAGCACCCTGAGCACTGAGCACCCAGCACCCTGAGTACTGAGCACCCAGCACCCCAAGCACTGAGCACCCAGCACCCTGAGTACTGAGCACCCAGCACCCTGAGTACTGAGCACCCAGCACTCCGAGCACTGAGCACCCAGCACCCTGAGCACTGAGCACCCAGCACCCTGAGTACTGAGCACCCAGCACTCCGAGCACTGAGCACCCAGCACCCTGAGCACTGAGCACCCAGCACCCTGAGTACTGAGCACCCAGCACCCCAAGCACTGAGCACCCAGCACCCTGAGTACTGAGCACCCAGCACCCTGAGTACTGAGCACCCAGCACTCCGAGCACTGAGCACCCAGCACCCTGAGCACTGAGCACCCAGCACCCTGAGTACTGAGCAGCCAGCCCCCTCAGCACTGAGCACCCAGCACCCCGAGCACTGAGCACCCAGCACCCTGAGTACTGAGCACCCTGAGGACTGAGCACCGATCACCCTGAGCACTGAGCACCCAGCACCCTGAGTACTTAGCACCCAGCACACTGAGAACTGAGCACCCAGCACCCTGAGTACTGAGCACCCAGCACCCTGAGCACTGAGCACCCAGCACCCTGAGTCATGAGCACCCAGCACCCTGAGTACTTAGCACCCAGCACACTGAGCACTGAGCACCCAGCACCCTGAGTACTGAGCACCGAGCACCCTGAGTACTGAGCACGCAGTACCCTGAGTACTGAGCACCCAGCACCCTGAGTACTGAGCACCGAGCACCCTGAGTACTGAGCACCCAGCACCCGGAGCACTGAGCACCCAGCACCCTGAGTACTGAGCACCCAGCACCCTGAGCACTGAGCACCCAGCACCCTGAGTCATGAGCACCCAGCACCCTGAGTACTTAGCACCCAGCACACTGAGCACTGAGCACCCAGCACCCTGAGTACTGAGCACCGAGCACCCTGAGTACTGAGCACCCAGCATCCTGAGTACTGAGCACCCAGCACCCTGAGTACTGAGCACCGAGCATCCGGAGTTCGGAGCACCCTGCACCCCGAGCACTGAGCACCCAGCACCCTGAGCACTGAGCACCCTGAGGAATGAGCACCCAGCACCCTGAGTACTGAGCACCCAGCATCCTGAGTACTGAGCACCGATCACCCTGAGCACTGAGCACCCAGCAAACCGAGCACTGAGCACCCAGCACCCTGAGTACTGAGCACCCTGAGTACTGAGCACCCAGCACACCGAGAACTGAGCACCCTGAGTACTGAGCACCCACCACCCTGAGCACCCAGCACCCTGAGTACTGAGCACCCAGCACCCTGAGCACTGAGCACCCAGCACCCTGAGTACGGAGCACCCAGCACCCTGAGCACTGAGTACCCAGCACCCTGAGTACTGAGCACACAGCACCCCAAGCACTGAGCACCCAGCACCCTGAGCACTGAGCACCCAGCACCCTGAGCACTGAGCACCCAGCACCCTGAGCACTGAGCACCCAGCACCCTGAGTACTGAGCACCCAGCACCCCAAGCACTGAGCACCCAGCACCCTGAGCACTGAGCACCCAGCACCCCAAGCACTGAGCACCCAGCACCCTGAGCACTGAGCACCCAGCACCCTGAGCACTGAGCACCCAGCACCCTGAGCACTGAGCACCCAGCACCCTGAGTACTGAGCACCCAACGTACTGAGCACCGAGCACCCCTAGCACTGAGCACCCAGCACCCTGAGTACTGAGCACCCAGCACCCTGAGTACTGAGCACCCAGCACCCCGAGCACTGAGCACCCAGCACCCCGAGCACTGAGCACTGAGCACCCTGAGTACTGAGCACTGAGCACCCTTAGTAATGAGCACCGAGCACCCTGAGTACTGAGCACCCAGCACCCTGAGCACTGAGCACGGAGCACCCCGAGGACTGAGCACCCAGCACCGTGAGCACTGAGCAGCCAGCACCTTGAGTACTGAGCACCGAGCACCCCGAGCACTGAGCACCCAGCACCCTGAGTCCTGAGCACCCAGCACCCTGAGCACTGAGCACCCAGCACCCCGAGCACTGAGCACCCAGCACCCTGAGTACTGAGCACCCAGCACCCTGAGTACTGAGCACTCAGCACCCTGAGTACTGAGCACCGAGCACCCCGAGCACTGAGCACCCAGCACCCTGAGCACTGAGCACACTGAGGACTGAGCACCCAGCACCCTGAGTACTGAGCACCCAGCACCCTGAGTACTGAGCACCCAGCATACTGAGTACTGAGCACCGATCACCCTGAGCACTGAGCACCCAGCACCCCGAGCACTGAGCACCCAGCACCCTGAGTACTGAGCACCCTGAGTATTGAGCACCCAGCACCCTGAGCACTGAGCTCCCAGCACCCCGAGTACTGAGCACCCTGAGCACTTAGCACTGAGCACCCAGCACCCTGAGTACTGAGCACCCAGCACCCTGAGCACTGAGCACCCAGCACCCTGAGTACTGAGCACCCAGCACCCTGAGTACTTAGCACCGAGCACCCTGAGTACTGAGCACCCAGCACCCTGAGTACTGAGCACCCAGCACCCTGAGTACTGAGCACCGAGCACCCTGAGTACTGAGCACCCAGCACCCTGAGCACTGAGAACCCAGCACCCTGAGCA
Organism: Microtus oregoni; assembly: GCF_018167655.1. NCBI lineage: Eukaryota > Metazoa > Chordata > Mammalia > Rodentia > Cricetidae > Microtus > Microtus oregoni. The sequence goes on from NW_024543298.1 coordinate 364,635, forward strand.
CTGAGCACCCAGCACCCCAAGCACTGAGCACCCAGCACCCTGAGCACTGAGCACTCAGCACCCTGAGCACTGAGCACCCAGCACCCTGAGCACTGAGCACCCAGCACCCTGAGTACTGAGCACCCAGCACCCTGAGCACTGAGCACACAGCACCCTGAGTACTGAGCACCCAGCACCCTGAGTACTGAGCACCCAGCACCCTGAGCACTGAGCACCCAGCACCCCGAGCACTGAGCACCCAGCACCCTGAGTACTGAGCACCCTGAGTACTGAGCACCCAGCACCCCGAGCACTGAGCACCCAGCACCCCGAGTACTGAGCACCCTGAGTACTGAGCACCCAGCACCCTGAGTACTGAGCACCCTGAGTACTGAGCACCCAGCACCCTGAGCACTGAGCACCCAGCACCCTGAGTACTGAGCACCCAACGTACTGAGCACCGAGCACCCCGAGCACTGAGCACCCAGCACCCTGACTACTGAGCACCCAGCACCCTGAGTACTGAGCACTCAGCACCCTGAGTACTGAGCACCGAGCACCCAGAGTACTGAGTACCCAGCACCCTGAGCACTGAGAACCCAGCACCCTGAGCACTGAGCACCCAGCACCCCAAGCACTGAGCACCCAGCACCCTGAGTACTGAGCACCCTGAGTACTGAGCACCCAGCACCCCGAGCACTGAGCACCCTGCACCCTGAGTACTGAGAACCAAAGCACCATGAGTACTGAGCACCCTGAGTACTGAGCACCCAGCACCCTGAGCACTGAGCACCCAGCACCCTGAGTACTGAGCACCCAGCACCCTGAGCACTGAGCACCCAGCACCCTGAGTCCTGAGCACCCAGCACCCTGAGTTCTTAGCACCCAGCACACTGAGCACTGAGCACCCAGCACCCTGAGTACTGAGCACCGAGCACCCTGAGTACTGAGCACCCAGCACCCTGAGTACTGAGCACCCAGCACGCTGAGTACTGAGCACCGAGCATCCGGAGTACTGAGCACCCTGCACCCCGAGCACTGAGCACCCAGCACCCTGAGCACTGAGCACCCTGAGGACTGAGCACCCAGCACCCTGAGTACTGAGCACCCAGTATCCTGAGTACTGAGCACCGATCACCCTGAGCACTGAGCACCCAGCAACCCGAGCACTGAGCACCCAGCACCCTGAGTACTGAGCACCCTGAGTACTGTGCACCCAGCACCCCGAGCACTGCGCACCCAGCACCCCGAGCACTGAGCACCCAGCACCCTGAGTACTGAGCACCCAGGACCCTGAGTACTGAGCACCCAGTACCAAGAGCACTGAGCACCCAGCACCCTGAGCACTGAGCACCCAGCACCCTGAGTACTGAACACCCAGCACCCCGAGCACTGAGCACCCAGCACCCTGAGTACTGAGCACTCAGCACCCTGATTACTGAGCACCGAGCACCCCGAGCACTGAGCACACAGCACCCTGAGCACTGAGCACCCTGAGGACTGAGCACCCAGCACCCTGAGTACTGAGCACCCAGCACCCTGAGTACTGAGCACCCAGCATCCTGAGTACTGAGCAACGATCACCCTGAGCACTGGGCACCCAGCACCCTGAGCACTGAGCAGCCAGCACCCTGAGTACTGAGCACCCTGAGTACTGAGCACCCAGCACCCCGAGCACTGAGCACCCAGCACCCCGAGTACTGAGCACCCTGAGCACTGAGCACCCAGCACCCTGAGAACTGAGCACCCAGCACCCTGAGCACTGAGCACCCAACACCCTGAGTACTGAGCACAAAGCACCCTGAGCACTGAGCACCCAGCACCCTGAGTACTGAGCACCCAGCACCCTGAGTACTTAGCACTGAGCACCCTGAGTACTGAGCACCCAGGACCCTGAGTACTGAGCACCCAGCACCCTGAGTACTGAGCACCGAGCACCCCGAGTACTGAGCACCCAGCACCCTGAGCACTGAGAACCCAGCACCCTGAGCACTAAGCACCCAGCACCCCAAGCACTGAGCACCCAGCATCCTGAGCACTGAGCACCCAGCACCGTGAGCACTGAGCACCCAGCACCCTGAGCACTGAGCACCCAGCACCCTGAGTACTGAGCACCCAACGTACTGAGCACCGAGCACCCCTAGCACTGAGCACCCAGCACCCTGAGTACTGAGCACCCAGCACCCTGAGTACTGAGCACCCAGCACCCCGAGCACTGAGCACCCAGCACCCCGAGCACTGAGCACTGAGCACCCTGAGTACTGAGCACTGAGCCCCCTTAGTACTGAGCACCGAGCACCCTGAGTACTGAGCACCCAACACCCTGAGCACTGAGTACCCAGCACCCTGAGCACTGAGCACCCAGCACCCTGAGTACTGAGCACCCAGAACCGTGAGCACTGAGCAGCCAGGACCTTGAGTACTGAGCACCGAGCACCCCGAGCACTGAGCACCCAGCACCCTGAGTCCTGAGCACCCAGCACCCTGAGTACTGAGCACCCAGCACCCTGAGTACTGAGCACCGAGCATCCGGAGTACTGAGCACCCTGCACCCTGAGCACTGAGCACCCAGCACCCTGAGCACTGAGCACCCTGAGGAATGAGCACCCAGCACCCTGAGTACTGAGCACCCAGCATCCTGAGTACTGAGCACCGATCACCCTGAGCACTGAGCACCCAGCAACCCGAGCACTGAGCACCCAGCACCCTGAGTACTGAGCACCCTGTGTACTGAGCACCCAGCACCCCGAGCACTGAGCACCCAGCAACCCGAGCACTGAGCACCCAGCACCCTGAGTACTGAGCACCCTGAGTACTGAGCACCCAGCACCCTGAGTACTGAGCACCCTGAGTACTGAGTACCCACCACCCTGAGCACTGAGCACCCAGCACCCTGAGTACTGAGCACCCAGCACCCTGAGCACTGAGCACCCAGCACCCTGAGTATGGAGCACCCAGCACCCTGAGTACTTAGCACCCTGCAACCTGAGCACTGAGCACCCAGCACCCTGAGTACTGAGCACCGAGAACCCTGAGCACTGAGTACACAGCACCCTGAGCACTGAGCACACAGCACCCCAAGCACTGAGCACCCAGCACCCTGAGCACTGAGCACCCAGCACCCTGAGCACTGAGCACCCAGCACCCTGAGCACTGAGCACCCAGCACCCTGAGTACTGAGCACCCAGCACCCCAAGCACTGAGCACCCAGCACCCTGAGCACTGAGCACCCAGCACCCCAAGCACTGAGCACCCAGCACCCTGAGCACTGAGCACCCAGCACCCTGAGCACTGAGCACCCAGCACCCTGAGTACTGAGCACCCAACGTACTGAGCACCGAGCACCCCTAGCACTGAGCACCCAGCACCCTGAGTACTGAGCACCCAGCACCCTGAGTACTGAGCACCCAGCACCCCGAGCACTGAGCACTGAGCACCCTGAGTACTGAGCACTGAGCACCCTTAGTAATGAACACCGAGCACCCTGAGTACTGAGCACCCAGCACCCTGAGCACTGAGCACGGAGCACCCCGAGGACTGAGCACCCAGCACCGTGAGCACTGAGCAGCCAGCACCTTGAGTACTGAGCACCGAGCACCCCGAGCACTGAGCACCCAGCACCCTGAGTCCTGAGCACCCAGCACCCTGAGCACTGAGCACCCAGCACCGCAAGCACTGAGCACCCAGCACCCTGAGTACTGAGCACCCAGCACCCTGAGTACTGAGCACCCAGTACCCCGAGCACTGAGCACCCAGCACACTGAGCACTGAGCACCCAGCACCCTGAGTACTGAGCACCCAGCACCCCGAGCACTGAGCACCCAGCACCCTGAGTACTGAGCACTCAGCACCCTGAGTACTGAGCACCGAGCACCCCGAGCACTGAGCACCCAGCACCCTGAGCACTGAGCACACTGAGGACTGAGCACCCAGCACCCTGAGTACTGAGCACCCAGCACCCTGAGTACTGAGCACCCAGCATACTGAGTACTGAGCACCGATCACCCTGAGCACTGAGCACCCAGCACCCCGAGCACTGAGCACCCAGCACCCTGAGTACTGAGCACCCAGAGTATTGAGCACCCAGCACCCTGAGCACTGAGCGCCCAGCACCCCGAGTACTGAGCACCCTGAGCACTGAGCACTGAGCACCCAGCACCCTGAGTACTGAGCACCCAGCACCCTGAGCACTGAGCACCCAGCACCCTGAGTACTGAGCACCCAGCACCCTGAGTACTTAGCACCGAGCACCCTGAGTACTGAGCACCCAGCACCCTGAGTACTGAGCACCCAGCACCCTGAGCACTGAGCACTCAGCACCCTGAGCACTGAGCACCCAGCACCCTGAGCACTGAGCACCCAGCACCCTGAGTACTGAGCACCCAGCACCCTGAGCACTGAGCACCCAGCACCCTGAGTACTGAGCACCCAGCACCCTGAGTACTGAGCACCCAGCACCCTGAGCACTGAGCACCCAGCACCCCGAGCACTGAGCACCCAGCACCCTGAGTACTGAGCACCCTGAGTACTGAGCACCCAGCACCCCGAGCACTGAGCACCCAGCACCCCGAGTACTGAGCACCCTGAGTACTGAGCACCCAGCACCCTGAGTACTGAGCACCCTGAGTACTGAGCACCCAGCACCCTGAGCACTGAGCACCCAGCACCCTGAGTACTGAGCACCCAGCACCCTGAGCACTGAGCACCCAGCACCCTGAGTACTGAGCACCCAGCACCCTGAGTACTTAGCACCGAGCACCCTGAGTACTGAGGACCCAGCACCCTGAGTACTGAGCACCGAGCACCCCGAGTACTGAGTACCCAGCACCCTGAGCACTGAGAACCCAGCACCCTGAGCACTGAGCACCCAGCACCCCAAGCACTGAGCACCCAGCACCCTGAGTACTGAGCACCCTGAGTACTGAGCACCCAGCACCCCGAGAACTGAGCACCCTGCACCCTGAGTACTGAGCACCAAAGCACCATGAGTACTGAGCACCCTGAGTACTGAGCACCCAGCACCCTGAGCACTGAGCACCCAGCACCCTGAGTACTGAGCACCCAGCACCCTGAGCACTGAGCACCCAGCACCCTGAGTCCTGAGCACCCAGCACCCTGAGTTCTTAGCACCCAGCACACTGAGCACTGAGCACCCAGCACCCTGAGTACTGAGCACCGAGCACCCTGAGTACTGAGCACCCAGCACCCTGAGTACTGAGCACCCAGCACGCTGAGTACTGAGCACCGAGCATCCCGAGTACTGAGCACCCTGCACCCCGAGCACTGAGCACCCAGCACCCTGAGCACTGAGCACCCTGAGGACTGAGCACCCAGCACCCTGAGTACTGAGCACCCAGCATCCTGAGTACTGAGCACCGATCACCCTGAGCACTGAGCACCCAGCAACCCGAGCACTGAGCACCCAGCACCCTGAGTACTGAGCACCCTGAGTACTGTGCACCCAGCACCCCGAGCACTGAGCACCCAGCAACCCGAGCACTGAGCACCAAGCACCCTGAGTACTGAGCACCCTGAGTACTGAGCACCCAGCACCCTGAGTACTGAGCACCCTGAATACTGAGCACCCAGCACCCTGAGTACTGAGCACCCAGCACCCTGAGTATTGAGCACCCAGCACCCCGAGCACTGAGCGCCCAGCACCCCGAGTACTGAGCACCCTGAGCACTGAGCACTGAGCACCCAGCACCCTGAGTACTGAGCACCCAGCACCCTGAGCACTGAGCACCCATCACCCTGAGTACTGAGCACCCAGCACCCTGAGTACTTAGCACCGAGCACCCTGAGTACTGAGCACCCAGCACCCTGAGTACTGAGCACCCAGCACCCTGAGTACTGAGCACCGAGCACCCCGAGTACTGAGCACGCAGCACCCTGAGCACAGAGCACTCAGCACCCTGAGCACTGAGCACCCAGCACCCTGAGCACTGAGCACCCAGCACCCTGAGTACTGAGCACCCAGCACCCTGAGCACTGAGCACCCAGCACCCTGAGTACTGAGCACCCAGCACCCTGAGCACTGAGCACCCAGCACCCTGAGTACTGAGCACCCAGCACCCTGAGTACTGAGCACCCAGCACCCTGAGCACTTAGCACCCAGCACCCTGAGTACTGAGCACCCAGCACCCTGAGCACTGAGCACCCAGCACCCTGAGTACTGAGCACCCAGCACCCTGAGCACTGAGCACCCAGCACCCTGAGTACTGAGCACCCAGCACCCGGAGCACTGAGCACCCAGCACCCTGAGTACTGAGCACAAAGCACCCTGAGTACTGAGCACCCAGCACCCTGAGCACTGAGCACCCAGCACCCTGAGTACTGAGCACCCAGCACCCTGAGTACTTAGCACCCAGCACACTGAGCACTGAGCACCCAGCACCCTGAGTACTGAGCACCGAGCACCCTGAGTACTGAGCACACAGCACCCTGAGTACTGAGCACCCAGCACCCTGAGTACTGAGCACCGAACATCCGGAGTACTGATCACCCTGCACCCCGAGCACTGAGCACCCAGCACCCTGAGCACTGAGCACCCTGAGTACTGAGCACCCAGCACCCTGAGCACTGAGCACCCAGCACCCTGAGTACTGAGCACCGAGCACCCCGAGCACTGAGCACCCAGCACCCTGAGTACTGAGCACCCAGCACCAAGAGTACTGAGCACCGTGCATCCTGAGCACTGAGCATCGAGCACCACGAGCACTGAGCACCCAGCACCCTGAGTACTGAGCACCCAGCACCAAGAGTACTGAGCACCGAGCACCCCGAGTACTGAGCAAACAACACCCTGAGTAATGAGCACCCAGCACCCTGAGCACTGAGCACCCTGAGTACTGAGCACCAAGGACCCTGAGCACTGAGCACCCAGCACGCTGAGTACTGAGCGCTGAGCACCCTGAGTACTGAGCACCGAGCACCCTGAGTACTGAGCACCCAGCACCCTGAGCACTGAGCAGCCAGCATCCTGAGCACTGAGCACCCAGCACCCCGAGCACTGAGCACCCAGCACCCTGAGCACTGAGCACCCAGCACCCCGAGGACTGAGCACCCAGCACCCTGAGTACTGAGCACCGAGCACCCCGAGCACTGAGCACCCAGCACCCTGAGTACTGAGCACCCAGCACCCTGAGTACTGAGCACCCAGCACCCCGAGCACTGAGCACCCAGCACCCCGAGCACTGAGCACCCAGCTCCCCGAGCATGAGCACCCAGCAGCCTGAGTACTGAGAACAGAGCACCCAGAGTACTGAGCACCCAGCACGCTGAGCACTGAGCACCCAGCACCCCGAGTACTGAGCAAACAGCACCCCGAGCACTGAGCACCCAGCACCCCGAGAATTAGCACCCAGCACCCTGAGTACTGAGCACCCAGCACCCTGAGTACTGAGCACCCAGCACCCCATGCACTGAGCACCCTGAGTACTGAGCACCCAGCACCCTGAGTAGTGAGCACTAAGCACCCAGAGCGCTGAGCACCCAGCACCCCAAGCACGGAGCACCCAGGACCCCGAGCACTGAGTACTGAGCACCCAGCACCCTGAGTACTGAGCACCGAGCTCCCCGAGCACTGATCACCCTATGTACAGAGCACCCAGCACCCCGATGACAGAGCACCCAGCAACCTCAGCACTGAGCACGCAGCACCCCGAGCACTGAGCACCCAGCATCCTGAGTACTGAGCACCCTGAGGACTGAGCACCGATAACCCTGAGCACTGAGCACCCAGCACCCTGAGTCCTGAGCACCCAGCACCCTGAGTACTGAGCACCAAGCACCCCGAGCACTGAGCACCCAGCACCCTGAGTACTGAGCACCCAGCACCCTGAGCACTGAGCAGCCAGGACCCTGAGCACTGAGCACCCAGCACCCTGAGCACTGAGCACCCAGCACCCTGAGTACTGAGCACCCAACGTACTGAGCACCGAGCACCCCTAGCACTGAGCACCCAGCACCCTGAGTACTGAGCACCCAGCACCCTGAGTACTGAGCACCCAGCACCCCGAGCACTGAGCACTGAGCACCCTGAGTACTGAGCACTGAGCACCCTTAGTACTGAGCACCGAGCACCCTGAGTACTGAGCACCCAGCACCCTGAGCACTGAGCACGGAGCATCCCGAGGACTGAGCACCCAGCACCGTGAGCACTGAGCAGCCAGCACCTTGAGTACTGAGCACCGAGCACCCCGAGCACTGAGCACCCAGCACCCTGAGTCCTAAGCACCCAGCATCCTGAGAACTGCGCACCCAGCACCCCGAGCACTGAGCACCCAGCACCCTGAGTACTGAGCACCCAGCACCCTGAGTACTGAGCACCCAGTACCCCGAGCACTGAGCACCCAGCACCCTGAGCACTGAGCACCCAGCACCCTGAGTACTGAACACCCAGCACCCCGAGCACTGAGCACCCAGCACCCTGAGTACTGAGCACTCAGCACCCTGAGTACTGAGCACCGAGCACCCCGAGCACTGAGCACCCAGCACCCTGAGCACTGAGCACCCTGAGGACTGAGCACCCAGCACCCTGAGTACTGAGCACCCAGCACCCTGAGTACTGAGCACCCAGCATCCTGAGTACTGAGCACCGATCACCCTGAGCACTGAGCACCCAGCACCCTGAGCACTGTGCAGCCAGCACCCTGAGTACTGAGCACCCTGAGTACTGAGCACCCAGCACCCCGAGCACTGAGCACCCAGCACCCCGAGTACTGAGCACCCTGAGCACTGAGCACCCAGCACCCTGAGTACTGAGCACCCAGCACCCTGAGTACTGAGCACCCAGCACCCTGAGTACTGAGCACCGAGCACCCCGAGTACTGAGCACCCAGCACCCTGAGCACTGAGAACCCAGCACCCTGAGCACTGAGCACCCAGCACCCCAAGCACTGAGCACCCAGCACCCTGAGCACTGAGCACTCAGCACCCTGAGCACTGAGCACCCAGCACCCTGAGCACTGGGCACCCAGCACCCTGAGTACTGAGCACCCAGCACAATGAGCACTGAGCACCCAGCACCCTGAGTACTGAGCACGGGGCACCCTGAGTACTGAGCACCCAGCACCCTGAGCACTGAGCACCCAGCACCCCGAGCACTGAGCACCCAGCACCCTGAGTACTGAGCACCCTGAGTACTGAGCACCCAGCACCCCGAGCACTGAGCACCCAGCACCCCGAGTACTGAGCACCCTGAGTACTGAGCACCCAGCACCCTGAGTACTGAGCACCCTGAGTACTGAGCACCCAGCACCCTGAGCACTGAGCACCCAGCACCCTGAGTACTGAGCACCCAGCACCCTGAGCACTGAGCACCCAGCACCCTGAGTACTGAGCACCCAGCACCCTGAGTACTTAGCACCGAGCACCCTGAGTACTGAGGACCCAGCACCCTGAGTACTGAGCACCCAGCACCCTGAGTACTGAGCACCGAGCACCCCGAGTACTGAGTACCCAGCACCCTGAGCACTGAGAACCCAGCACCCTGAGCACTGAGCACCCAGCACCCCAAGCACTGAGCACCCAGCACCCTGAGTACTGAGCACCCTGAGTACTGAGCACCCAGCACCCCGAGCACTGAGCACCCTGCACCCTGAGTACTGAGCACGAAAGCACCATGAGTACTGAGCACCCTGAGTACTGAGCACCCAGCACCCTGAGCACTGAGCACCCAGCACCCTGAGTACTGAGCACCCAGCACCCTGAGCACTGAGCACCCAGCACCCTGATTCCTGAGCACCGAGCACCCTGAGTTCTTAGCACCCAGCACACTGAGCACTGAGCACCCAGCACCCTGAGTACTGAGCACCAAGCACCCTGAGTACTGAGCACCCAGCACCCTGAGTACTGAGCACCCAGCACGCTGAGTACTGAGCACCGAGCATCCGGAGTACTGAGCACCCTGCACCCCGAGCACTGAGCACCCAGCACCCTGAGTACTGAGCACCCTGAGTACTGTGCACCCAGCACCCCGAGCACTGAGCACCCAGCAACCCGAGCACTGAGCACCAAGCACCCTGAGTACTGAGCACCCTGAGTACTGAGCACCCAGCACCCTGAGTACTGAGCACCCTGAGTACTGAGCACCCAGCACCCTGAGTACTGAGCACCCAGCACCCTGAGTATTGAGCACCCAGCACCCCGAGCACTGAGCGACCAGCACCCCGAGTACTGAGCACCCTGAGCACTGAGCACTGAGCACCCAGCACCCTGAGTACTGAGCACCCAGCACCCTGAGCACTGAGCACCCAGCACCCTGAGTACTGAGCACCCAGCACCCTGAGTACTTAGCACCGAGCACCCTGAGTACTGAGCACCCAGCACCCTGAGTACTGAGCACCCAGCACACTGAGTACTGAGCACCGAGCACCCCGAGTACTGAGCACGCAGCACCCTGAGCACTGAGCACTCAGCACCCTGAGCACTGAGCACCCAGCACCCTGAGCACTGAGCACCCAGCACCCTGAGTACTGAGCACCCAGCACCCTGAGCACTGAGCACCCATCACCCTGAGTACTGAGCACCCAGCACCCTGAGCACTGAGCACCCAGCACCCTGAGTACTGAGCACCCAGCACCCTGAGTACTGAGCACCCAGCACCCTGAGCACTGAGCACCCAGCACCCTGAGTACTGAGCACCCAGCACCCTGAGCACTGAGCACCCAGCACCCTGAGTACTGAGCACCCAGCACCCTGAGCACTGAGCACCCAGCACCCTGAGTACTGAGCACCCAGCACCCTGAGCACTGAGCACCCAGCACCCTGAGTACTGAGCACCCAGCACCCTGAGTACTGAGCACCCAGCACCCTGAGCACTGAGCACCCAGCACCCTGAGTACTGAGCACCCAGCACCCTGAGTACTTAGCACCCAGCACACTGAGCACTGAGCACCCAGCACCCTGAGTACTGAGCACCGAGCACCCTGAGTACTGAGCACCCAGCACCCTGAGTACTGAGCACCCAGCACCCTGAGTACTGAGCACCGAACATCCGGAGTACTAATCACCCTGCACCCCGAGCACTGAGCACCCAGCACCCTGAGCACTGAGCACCCTGAGTACTGAGTACCCAGCACCCTGAGCACTGAGCACCCAGGACCCTGAGTACTGAGCACCGAGCACCCCGAGCACTGAGCACCCAGCACCCTGAGTACTGAGCACCCAGCACCAAGAGTACTGAGCACCGAGCATCCTGAGCACTGAGCACCGAGCACCACGAGCACTGAGCACCCAGCACCCTGAGTACTGAGCACCCAGCACCAAGAGTACTGAGCACCGAGCACCCCGAGTACTGAGCACCCAACACCCTGAGTAATGAGCACCCAGCACCCTGAGCACTGAGCACAAAGCATGCTGAATACTGAGCACTGAGCACCCTGAGTACTGAGCACCAAGGACCCTGAGCACTGAGCACCCAGCACGCTGAGTACTGAGCGCTGAGCACCCTGAGTACTGAGCACCGAGCACCCTGAGTACTGAGCACCCAGCACCCTGAGCACTGAGCAGCCAGCATCCTGAGCACTGAGCACCCAGCACCCCGAGCACTGAGCACCCAGCACCCTGAGCACTGAGCACCCAGCACCCCGAGGACTGAGCACCCAGCACCCTGAGTACTGAGCACCGAGCACCCGGAGCACTGAGCACCCAGCACCCTGAGTACTGAGCACCCAGCACCCTGAGTACTGAGCACCCAGCACCCCGAGCACTGAGCACACAGCACCCCGAGCACTGAGCACCCAGCTCCCCGAGCATGAGCACCCAGCAGCCTGAGTACTGAGAACAGAGCACCCAGAGTACTGAGCACCCAGCACGCTGAGCACTGAGCACCCAGCACCCCGAGTACTGAGCAAACAGCACCCCGAGCACTGAGTACCCAGCACCCCGAGAATTAGCACCCAGCACCCTGAGTACTGAGCACCCAGCACCCTGAGTACTGAGCACCCAGCACATCGTGCACTGAGCACCCTGAGTACTGAGCACCCAGCACCCTGAGTACTGAGCACTAAGCAGCCAGAGCGCTGAGCACCCAGCACCCCAAGCACGGAGCACCCAGGACCCCGAGCACTGAGTACTGAGCACCCAGCACCCTGAGTACTGAGCACCGAGCTCCCCGAGCACTGATCACCCTATGTACTGAGCACCCAGCACCCCGATGACAGAGCACCCAGCAACCTCAGCACTGAGCACGCAGCACCCCGAGCACTGAGCACCCAGCACCCTGAGTACTGAGCACCCTGAGGACTGAGCACCGATAACCCTGAGCACTGAGCACCCAGCACCCTGAGTCCTGAGCACCCAGCACCCTGAGTACTGAGCACCGAGCACCCCGAGGACTGAGCACCCAGCACCCTGAGTACTGAGCACCCAGCACCCTGAGCACTGAGCACCCAGGTCCCTGAGCACTGAGCACCCAGCACCTGAGCACTGAGCACCCAGCACCCTGAGTACTGAGCACCCAACGTACTGAGCACCGAGCACCCCTAGCACTGAGCACCCAGCACCCTGAGTACTGAGCACCCAGCACCCTGAGTACTGAGCACCCAGCACCCCGTACACTGAGCACTGAGCACCCTGAGTACTGAGCACTGAGCACCCTTAGTACTGAGCACCGAGCACCCTGAGTACTGAGCACCCAGCACCCTGAGCACTGAGCACGGAGCATCCCGAGGACTGAGCACCCAGCACCGTGAGCACTGAGCAGCCAGCACCTTGAGTACTGAGCACCGAGCACCCCGAGCACTGAGCACCCAGCACCCTGAGTCCTAAGCACCCAGCATCCTGAGCACTGCGCACCCAGCACCCCGAGCACTGAGCACCCAGCACCCTGAGTACTGAGTACCCAGCACCCTGAGTACTGAGCACCCAGTACCCCGAGCACTGAGCACCCAGCACCCTGAGCACTGAGCACCCAGCACCCTGAGTACTGAACACCCAGCACCCCGAGCACTGAGCACCCAGCACCCTGAGTACTGAGCACTCAGCACCCTGAGTACTGAGCACCGAGCACCCCGAGCACTGAGCACCCAGCACCCTGAGCACTGAGCACCCTGAGGACTGAGCACCCAGCACCCTGAGTACTGAGCACCCAGCACCCTGAGTACTGAGCACCCAGCATCCTGAGTACTGAGCACCGATCACCCTGAGCACTGAGCACCCAGCACCCTGAGCACTGTGCAGCCAGCACCCTGAGTATTGAGCACCCTGAGTACTGAGCACCCAGCACCCCGAGCACTGAGCACCCAGCACCCCGAGTAATGAGCACCCTGAGCACTGAGCACCCAGCACCCTGAGTACTGAGCACCCAGCACCCTGAGCACTGAGCACCCAGCACCCTGAGTACTGAGCACCCAGCACCCTGAGTACTGAGCACCCAGCACCCTGAGTACTGAGCACCGAGCACCGCGAGTACTGAGCACCCAGCACCCTGAGCACTGAGAACCCAGCACCCTGAGCACTGAGCACGCAGCACACCAAGCACTGAGCACCGAGCACCCTGAGTACTGAGCACCCAGCACCCTGAGTACTGAGCACCCAGCACCCTGAGTACTGAGCACCCAGCACCCTGAGTACTGAGCACCGAACATCCGGAGTACTGATCACCCTGCACCCCGAGCACTGAGCACCCAGCACCCTGAGCACTGAGCACCCTGAGTACTGAGTACCCAGCACCCTGAGCACTGAGCACCCAGGACCCTGAGTACTGAGCACCGAGCACCCCGAGCACTGAGCACCCAGAACCCTGAGTACTGAGCACCCAGCACCAAGAGTACTGAGCACCGAGCATCCTGAGCACTGAGCACCGAGCACCACGAGCACTGAGCACCCAGCACCCTGAGTACTGAGCACCCAGCACCAAGAGTACTGAGCACCGAGCACCCCGAGTACTGAGCACCCAACACCCTGAGTAATGAGCACCCAGCACCCTGAGCACTGAGCACAAAGCATGCTGAATACTGAGCACTGAGCACCCTGAGTACTGAGCACCAAGGACCCTGAGCACTGAGCACCCAGCACGCTGAGTACTGAGCGCTGAGCACCCTGAGTACTGAGCACCCAGCACCCTGAGTACTGAGCACCCAGCACCCTGAGCACTGAGCAGCCAGCATCCTGAGCACTGAGCACCCAGCACCCCGAGCACTGAGCACCCAGCACACTGAGCACTGAGCACCAAGCACCCCGAGGACTGAGCACCCAGCACCCTGAGTACTGAGCACCGAGCACCCCGAGCACTGAGCACCCAGCACCCTGAGTACTGAGCACCCAGCACCCTGAGTACTGAGCACCCAGCACCCCGAGCACTGAGCACCCAGCACCCCGAGCACTGAGCACCCAGCTCCCCGAGCATGAGCACCCAGCAGCCTGAGTACTGAGAACAGAGCACCCAGAGTACTGAGCACCCAGCACGCTGAGCACTGAGCACCCAGCACCCCGAGTACTGAGCAAACAGCACCCCGAGCACTGAGCACCCAGCACCCCGAGAATTAGCACCCAGCACCCTGAGTACTGAGCACCCAGCACCCTGAGTACTGAGCACCCAGCACATCGTGCACTGATCACCCTGAGTACTGAGCACCCAGCACCCTGAGTACTGAGCACTAAGCACCCAGAGCGCTGAGCAACCAGCACCCCAAGCACGGAGCACCCAGGACCCCGAGCACTGAGTACTGAGCACCCAGCACCCTGAGTACTGAGCACCGAGCTCCCCGAGCACTGATCATCCTATGTACTGAGCACCCAGCACCCCGATGACAGAGCACCCAGCAACCTCAGCACTGAGCACGCAGCACCCCGAGCACTGAGCACCCAGCACCCTGAGTACTGAGCACCCTGAGGACTGAGCACCGATAACCCTGAGCACTGAGCACCCAGCACCCTGAGTCCTGAGCACCCAGCACCCTGAGTACTGAGCACCGAGCACCCCGAGCACTGAGCACCCAGCACCCTGAGTACTGAGCACCCAGCAACCTGAGCACTGAGCACCCAGGACCCTGAGCACTGAGCACCCAGCACCCTGAGCACTGAGCACCCAGCACCCTGAGTACTGAGCACCCAACGTACTGAGCACCGAGCACCCCTAGCACTGAGCACCCAGCACCCTGAGTACTGAGCACCCAGCACCCTGAGTACTGAGCACCCAGCACCCCGAGCACTGAGCACTGAGCACCCTGAGTACTGAGCACTGAGCACCCTTAGTACTGAGCACCGAGCACCCTGAGTACTGAGCACCCAGCACCCTGAGCACTGAGCACGGAGCATCCCGAGGACTGAGCACCCAGCACCGTGAGCACTGAGCAGCCAGCACCTTGAGTACTGAGCACCGATTACCCTGAGCACTGAGCACCCAGCACCCTGAGTCCTAAGCACCCAGCATCCTGAGCACTGTGCACCCAGCACCCCGAGCACTGAGCACCCAGCACCCTGAGTACTGAGCACCCAGCACCCTGAGTACTGAGCACCCAGTACCCCGAGCACTGAGCACCCAGCACCCTGAGCACTGAGCACCCAGCACCCTGAGTACTGAACACCCAGCACCCCGAGCACTGAGCACCCAGCACCCTGAGTACTGAGCACTCAGCACCCTGAGTACTGAGCACCGAGCACCCCGAGCACTGAGCACCCAGCACCCTGAGCACTGAGCACCCTGAGGACTGAGCACCCAGCACCCTGAGTACTGAGCACCCAGCACCCTGAGTACTGAGCACCCAGCATCCTGAGTACTGAGCACCGATCACCCTGAGCACTGAGCACCCAGCACCCCGAGCACTGAGCACCCAGCACCCCGAGTACTGAGCTCCCTGAGCACTGAGCACCCAGCACCCTGAGTACTGAGCACCCAGCACCTTGAGCACTGAGCACCCAGCACCCTGAGTACTGAGCACCCAGCACCCTGAGCACTGAGCACCCAGCACCCTGAGTACTGAGCACCGAGCACCCTGAGTACTTAGCACCGAGCACCCTGAGTACTGAGCACCCAGCACCCTGAGTACTGAGCACCCAGCACCCTGAGTACTGAGCACCGAGCACCGCGAGTACTGAGCACCCAGCACCCTGAGCACTGAGAACCCAGCACCCTGAGCACTGAGCACGCAGCACACCAAGCACTGAGCACCCAGCACCCCAAGCACTGAGCACCCAGCACCCTGAGCACTGAGCACCCAGCACCCTGAGCACTGAGCACCCAGCACCCTGAATACTGAGCACCCAACGTACAGAGCACCGAGCACCTCTAGCACTGAGCACCCAGCACCCTGAGTACTGAGCACCCAGCACCCTGAGTACTGAGCACCCAGCACCCCGAGCACTGAGCACCCAGCACCCCGAGCACTGAGCACTGAGCACCCTGAGTACTGAGCACTGATCACCCTGAGCACTGAGCACGGAGCACCCCGAGGACTGAGCACCCAGAACCGTGAGCACTGAGCAGCCAGCACATTGAGTACTGAGCACCGAGCACCCCGAGCACTGAGCACCCAGCACCCTGAGACCTGAGCACCGAGCACCCTGCGTACTGAGGACCCAGCACCCTGAGTACTGAGCACCCAGCACCCTGAGTACTGAGCACCGAGCACCCCGAGTACTGAGTACCCAGCACCCTGAGCACTGAGAACCCAGCACCCTGAGCACTGAGCACCCAGCACCCCAAGCACTGAGCACCCAGCACCCTGAGTACTGAGCACCCTGAGTACTGAGCACCCAGGACCCCGAGCACTGAGCACCCAGCACCCTGAGTACTGAGCACCCAGCACCCTGAGTACTGAGCACCCTGAGTACTGAGCACCCAGCACCCTGAGCACTGAGCACCCAGCACCCTGAGTACTGAGCACCCAGCACCCTGAGCACTGAGCACCCAGCACCCTGAGTCCTGAGCACCCAGCACCCTGAGTACTTAGCACCCAGCACACTGAGCACTGAGCACCCAGCACCCTGAGTACTGAGCACCGAGCACCCTGAGTACTGAGCACCCAGCACCCTGAGTACTGAGCACCCAGCACCCTGAGTACTGAGCACCGAGCATCCGGAGTACTGAGCACCCTGCACCCCGAGCACTGAGCACCCAGCACCCTGAGCACTGAGCACCCTGAGGACTGAGCACCCAGCACCCTGAGTACTGAGCACCCAGCATCCTGAGTACTGAGCACCGATCACCCTGAGCACTGAGCACCCAGCAACCCGAGCACTGAGCACCCAGCACCCTGAGTACTGAGCACCCTGAGTACTGAGCACCCAGCACCCTGAGTACTGAGCACCCTGAGTACTGAGCACCCAGCACCCTGAGCACTGAGCACCCAGCACCCTGAGTACTGAGCACCCAGCACCCTGAGCACTGAGAACCCAGCACCCTGAGTACGGAGCACCCAGCACCCTGAGTACTTAGCACCCAGCACCCTGAGCACTGAGCACCCAGCACCCTGAGTACTGAGCACCGAGCACCCTGAGCACTGAGAACCCAGCACCCTGAGCACTGAGCACCCAGCACCCCAAGCACTGAGCACCCAGCACCCTGAGCACTGAGCACCCAGCACCCTGAGCACTGAGCACCCAGCACCCTGAGCACTGAGCACCCAGCACCCTGAGTACTGAGCACCCAACGTACTGAGCACCGAACACCCCTAGCACTGAGCACCCAGCACCCTGAGTACTGAGCACCCAGCACCCTGAGCACTGAGAACCCAGCAGCCTGAGCACTGAGCACCCAGCACCCCAAGCACTGAGCACCCAGCAACCTGAGCACTGAGCACCCAGCACCCTGAGCACTGAGCACCCAGCACCCTGAGCACTGAGCACCCAGCACCCTGAGTACTGAGCACCCAACGTACTGAGCACCGAGCACCCCTAGCACTGAGCACCCAGCACCCTGAGTACTGAGCACCCAGCACCCTGAGTACTGAGCACCCAGCACCCCGAGCACTGAGCACCCAGCACCCCGAGCACTGAGCACTGAGCACCCTGAGTACTGAGCACTGAGCACCCTTAGTACTGAGCACCGAGCACCCTGAGTACTGAGCACCCAACACCCTGAGCACTGAGCACGGAGCACCCAGAGGACTGAGCACCCAGAACCGTGAGCACTGAGCAGCCAGCACCTTGAGTACTGAGCACCGAGCACCCCGAGCACTGAGCACCCAGCACCCTGAGTCCTGAGCACCCAGCACCCTGAGCACTGAGCACCCAGCACCCCGAGCACTGAGCACCCAGCACCCCGAGCACTGAGCACTGAGCACCCTGAGTACTGAGCACACAGCACCCTGAGTACTGAGCACCCAGTACCCCGAGCACTGAGCACCCAACACCCTGAGCACTGAGCACCCAGCACCCTGAGTACTGAGCACCCAGCACCCCGAGCACTGAGCATCCAGCACCCTGAGTACTGAGCACTCAGCACCCTGAGTACTGAGCACCGAGCACCCCGAGCACTGAGCACCCAGCATCCTGAGCACTGAGCACTCTGAGGACTGATCAACCAGCACCGTGAGTACTGAGCACCCAGCACCCTGAGTACTGAGCACCCAGCATCCTGAGTACTGAGCACCGATCACCCTGAGCACTGAGCACCCAGCACCCCGAGCACTGAGCACCCAGCACCCTGAGTACTGAGCACCCTGAGTACTGAGCACCCAGCACCCCGAGCACTGAGCACCCAGCACCCCGAGTACTGAGCACCCTGAGTACTGAGCACCCAGCACCCTGAGTACTGAGCACCCTGAGTACTGAGCACCCAGCACCCTGAGCACTGAGCACCCAGCACCCTGAGTACTGAGCACCCAGCACCCTGAGCACTGAGCACCCAGCACCCTGAGTACTGAGCACCCAGCACCCTGAGTACTTAGCACCGAGCACCCTGAGTACTGAGAACCCAGCACCCTGAGTACTGAGCACCCAGCACCCTGAGTACTGAGCACCGAGCACCCCGAGTACTGAGTACCCAGCACACTGAGCACTGAGAACCCAGCACCCTGAGCACTGAGCACCCAGCACCCCAAGCACTGAGCACCCAGCACCCTGAGTACTGAGCACCCTGAGTACTGAGCACCCAGCACCCCGAGCACTGAGCACCCAGCACCCTGAGTACTGAGCACCCAGCACCCTGAGTACTGAGCACCCTGAGTACTGAGCACCCAGCACCCTGAGCACTGAGCACCCAGCACCCTGAGTACTGAGCACCCAGCACCCTGAGCACTGAGCACCCAGCACCCTGAGTCATGAGCACCCAGCACAGTGAGTACTTAGCACCCAGCACACTGAGCACTGAGCACCCAGCACCCTGAGTACTGAGCACCGAGCACCCTGAGTACTGAGCACCCAGCACCCTGAGTACTGAGCACCCAGCACCCTGAGTACTGAGCACCGAGCATCCGGAGTACTGAGCACCCTGCACCCCGAGCACTGAGCACCCAGCACCCTGAGCACTGAGCACCCTGAGGACTGAGCACCCAGCACCCTGAGTACTGAGCACCCAGCATCCTGAGTACTGATCACCGATCACCCTGAGCACTGAGCACACAGCAACCCGAGCACTGAGCCCCCAGCACCCTGAGTACTGAGCACCCTGAGTACTGAGCACACAGCACCCTGAGTACTGAGCACCCTGAGTACTGAGCACCCTGAGTACTGAGCACCCAGCACCCTGAGTACTGAGCACCCTGAGTACTGAGCACCCAGCATCCTGAGTACTGAGCACCGATCACCCTGAGCACTGAGCACCCAGCAACCCGAGCACTGAGCACCCAGCACCCTGAGTACTGAGCACCCTGAGTACTGAGCACCCAGCACCCTGAGCACTGAGCACCCAGCACCCTGAGTACTGAGCACCGAGCACCCTGAGTACTGAGCACCCAGCACCCTGAGCACTGAGCACCCAGCACCCTGAGTACTGAGCACCGAGCACCCTGAGTACTGAGCACCCAGCACCCTGAGTACTGAGCACCAAGCACCCTGAGTACTGAGCACCGAGCACCCCGAGTAGTGAGCACCCAGCACCCTGAGCACTGAGCACCCAGCACCCTGAGTACTGAGCACCCAGCACCCTGAGTACTGAGCACCCAGTACCCCGAGCACTGAGCACCCTGAGTACTGAGCACCCAGCACCCTGAGTACTGAGCACTAAGCACCCAGAGCGCTGAGCACCCAGCACCACAAGCACGGAGCACCCAGGACCCCGAGCACTGAGTACTGAGCACCCAGCACCCTGATTACTGAGCACCGAGCTCCCCGAGCACTGAGCACCCTGAGTACTGAGCACCCAGCACCCCGATCACAGAGCACCCAGCACCCGCAGCACTGAGCAGCCAGCACCCCGAGCACTGAGCACCCAGCACCCTGAGTACTGAGCACCCTGAGGACTGAGCACCGATCACCCTGAGCACTGAGCACCCAGCACCCTGAGTACTGAGCACCCAGTACCCTGAGTACTGAGCACCTAGCACCCCGAGCACTGAGCACCCAGCACCCTGAGCACTGAGCACCCAGCACCCTGAGTACTGAGCACCCAGCACCCTGAGCACTGAGCACCCAACACCCTGAGTACTGAGCACCCAGCACCCTGAGTACTGAGCACCCAGCACCCTGAGTACTGAGCACCCAGCACCCTGAGCACTGAGCACCCAGCACCCTGAGTACGGAGCACCCAGCACCCTGAGTACTTAGCACCCAGCACCCTGAGCACTGAGCACCCAGCACCCTGAGTACTGAGCACCGAGCACCCTGAGTACTGAGCACCCCACACCCTGAGTACTGAGCACCCAGCACCCTGAGTACTGAGCACCGAGCACCCCGAGTACTGAGCACCAAGCACCCTGAGCACTGAGCACCCAGCACCCTGAGTACTGAGCACCCAGCACCCTGAGAACTGAGCACCCAGCACCCCGAGCACTGAGCACCCTGAGTACTGAGCACTAAGCACCCAGAGCGCTGAGCACCCAGCACCCCAAGCACGGAGCACCCAGGACCCCGAGCACTGAGTACTGAGCACCCAGCACCCTGAGTACTGAGCACCGAGCTCCCCGAGCACTGAGCACCCTGCGTACTGAGCACCCAGCACCCCGATCACAGAGCACCCAGCACCCTCAGCACTGAGCACCCAGCACCCCGAGCACTGAGCACCCAGCACCCTGAGTACTGAGCACCGAGCATCCGGAGTACTGAGCACCCTGCACCCCGAGCACTGAGCACCCAGCACCCTCAGCACTGAGCACCCAGCACCCCGAGCACTGAGCACCCAGCACCCTGAGTACTGAGCACCGAGCATCCGGAGTACTGAGGACCCTGCACCCCGAGCACTGAGCACCCAGCACCCTGAGTACTGAGCACCCAGCACCCTGAGTACTGAGCACCCAGCACCCTGAGTACTGAGCACCGAGCATCCGGAGTACTGAGCACCCTGCACCCCGAGCACTGAGCACCCAGCACCCTGAGCACTGAGCACCCTGAGGACTGAGCACCCAGCACCCTGAGTACTGAGCACCCAGCATCCTGACTACTGAGCACCGATCACCCTGAGCACTGAGCACCCAGCAACCCGAGCACTGAGCACCCAGCACCCTGAGTACTGAGCACCCTGAGTACTGAGCACCCAGCACCCTGAGTACTGAGCACCCTGAGTACTGAGCACCCAGCACCCTGAGCACTGAGCACCCAGCACCCTGAGTACTGAGCACCCAGCACCCTGAGCACTGAGAACCCAGCACCCTGAGTACGGAGCACCCAGCACCCTGAGTACTTAGCACCCAGCACCCTGAGCACTGAGCACCCAGCACCCTGAGTACTGAGCACCGAGCACCCTGAGCACTGAGAACCCAGCACCCTGAGCACTGAGCACCCAGCACCCCAAGCACTGAGCACCCAGCACCCTGAGCACTGAGCACCCAGCACCCTGAGCACTGAGCACCCAGCACCCTGAGCACTGAGCACCCAGCACCCTGAGTACTGAGCACCCAACGTACTGAGCACCGAACACCCCTAGCACTGAGCACCCAGCACCCTGAGTACTGAGCACCCAGCACCCTGAGCACTGAGAACCCAGCACCCTGAGCACTGAGCACCCAGCACCCCAAGCACTGAGCACCCAGCAACCTGAGCACTGAGCACCCAGCACCCTGAGCACTGAGCACCCAGCACCCTGAGCACTGAGCACCCAGCACCCTGAGTACTGAGCACCCAACGTACTGAGCACCGAGCACCCCTAGCACTGAGCACCCAGCACCCTGAGTACTGAGCACCCAGCACCCTGAGTACTGAGCACCCAGCACCCCGAGCACTGAGCACCCAGCACCCCGAGCACTGAGCACTGAGCACCCTGAGTACTGAGCACTGAGCACCCTTAGTACTGAGCACCGAGCACCCTGAGTACTGAGCACCCAACACCCTGAGCACTGAGCACGGAGCACCCAGAGGACTGAGCACCCAGAACCGTGAGCACTGAGCAGCCAGCACCTTGAGTACTGAGCACCGAGCACCCCGAGCACTGAGCACACAGCACCCTGAGTCCTGAGCACCCAGCACCCTGAGCACTGAGCACCCAGCACCCCGAGCACTGAGCACCCAGCACCCTGAGTACTGAGCACACAGCACCCTGAGTACTGAGCATCCAGTACCCCGAGCACTGAGCACCCAACACCCTGAGCACTGAGCACCCAGCACCCTGAGTACTGAGCACCCAGCACCCCGAGCACTGAGCATCCAGCACCCTGAGTACTGAGCACTCAGCACCCTGAGTACTGAGCACCGAGCACCCCGAGCACTGAGCACCCAGCATCCCGAGCACTGAGCACTCTGAGGACTGATCAACCAGCACCGTGAGTACTGAGCACCCAGCACCCTGAGTACTGAGCACCCAGCATCCTGAGTACTGAGCACCGATCACCCTGAGCACTGAGCACCCAGCACCCCGAGCACTGAGCACCCAGCACCCTGAGTACTGAGCACCCTGAGTACTGAGCACCCAGCACCCCGAGCACTGAGCACCCAGCACCCCGAGTACTGAGCACCCTGAGTACTGAGCACCCAGCACCCTGTGTACTGAGCACCCTGAGTACTGAGCACCCAGCACCCTGAGCACTGAGCACCCAGCACCCTGAGTACTGAGCACCCAGCACCCTGAGCACTAAGCACCCAGCACCCTGAGTACTGAGCACCCAGCACCCTGAGTACTTAGCACCGAGCACCCTGAGTACTGAGGACCCAGCACCCTGAGTACTGAGCACCCAGCACCCTGAGTACTGAGCACCGAGCACCCCGAGTACTGAGTACCCAGCACACTGAGCACTGAGAACCCAGCACCCTGAGCACTGAGCACCCAGCACCCCAAGCACTGAGCACCCAGCACCCTGAGTACTGAGCACCCTGAGTACTGAGCACCCAGCACCCCGAGCACTGAGCACCCAGCACCCTGAGTACTGAGCACCCAGCACCCTGAGTACTGAGCACCCTGAGTACTGAGCACCCAGCACCCTGAGCACTGAGCACCCAGCACCCTGAGTACTGAGCACCCAGCACCCAGAGCACTGAGCACCCAGCACCCTGAGTCATGAGCACCCAGCACCCTGAGTACTTAGCACCCAGCACACTGAGCACTGAGCACCCAGCACCCTGAGTACTGAGCACCGAGCACCCTGAGTACTGAGCACCCAGCACCCTGAGTACTGAGCACCCAGCACCCTGAGTACTGAGCACCGAGCATCCGGAGTACTGAGCACCCTGCACCCCGAGCACTGAGCACCCAGCACCCTGAGCACTGAGCACCCTGAGGACTGAGCACCCAGCACCCTGAGTACTGAGCACCCAGCATCCTGAGTACTGATCACCGATCACCCTGAGCACTGAGCACACAGCAACCCGAGCACTGAGCCCCCAGCACCCTGAGTACTGAGCACCCTGAGTACTGAGCACACAGCACCCTAAGTACTGAGCACCCTGAGTACTGAGCACCCTGAGTACTGAGCACCCAGCACCCTGAGTACTGAGCACCCTGAGTACTGAGCACCCAGCATCCTGAGTACTGAGCACCGATCACCCTGAGCACTGAGCACCCAGCAACCCGAGCACTGAGCACCCAGCACCCTGAGTACTGAGCACCCTGAGTACTGAGCACCCAGCACCCTGAGCACTGAGCACCCAGCACCCTGAGTACTGAGCACCGAGCACCCTGAGTACTGAGCACCCAGCACCCTGAGCACTGAGCACCCAGCACCCTGAGTACTGAGCACCGAGCACCCTGAGTACTGAGCACCCAGCACCCTGAGTACTGAGCACCAAGCACCCTGAGTACTGAGCACCGAGCACCCCGAGTAGTGAGCACCCAGCACCCTGAGCACTGAGCACCCAGCACCCTGAGTACTGAGCACCCAGCACCCTGAGTACTGAGCACCCAGTACCCCGAGCACTGAGCACCCTGAGTACTGAGCACCCAGCACCCTGAGTACTGAGCACTAAGCACCCAGAGCGCTGAGCACCCAGCACCCCAAGCACGGAGCACCCAGGACCCCGAGCACTGAGTACTGAGCACCCAGCACCCTGATTACTGAGCACCGAGCTCCCCGAGCACTGAGCACCCTGAGTACTGAGCACCCAGCACCCCGATCACAGAGCACCCAGCACCCGCAGCACTGAGCAGCCAGCACCCCGAGCACTGAGCACCCAGCACCCTGAGTACTGAGCACCCTGAGGACTGAGCACCGATCACCCTGAGCACTGAGCACCCAGCACCCTGAGTACTGAGCACCCAGTACCCTGAGTACTGAGCACCGAGCACCCCGAGCACTGAGCACCCAGCACCCTGAGCACTGAGCACCCAGCACCCTGAGTACTGAGCACCCAGCACCCTGAGCACTGAGCACCCAACACCCTGAGTACTGAGCACCCAGCACCCTGAGTACTGAGCACCCAGCACCCTGAGTACTGAGCACCCAGCACCCTGAGCACTGAGCACCCAGCACCCTGAGTACGGAGCACCCAGCACCCTGAGTACTTAGCACCCAGCACCCTGAGCACTGAGCACCCAGCACCCTGAGTACTGAGCACCGAGCACCCTGAGTACTGAGCACCCCACACCCTGAGTACTGAGCACCCAGCACCCTGAGTACTGAGCACCGAGCACCCCGAGTACTGAGCACCCAGCACCCTGAGCACTGAGCACCCAGCACCCTGAGTACTGAGCACCCAGCACCCTGAGAACTGAGCACCCAGCACCCCGAGCACTGAGCACCCTGAGTACTGAGCACTAAGCACCCAGAGCGCTGAGCACCCAGCACCCCAAGCACGGAGCACCCAGGACCCCGAGCACTGAGTACTGAGCACCCAGCACCCTGAGTACTGAGCACCGAGCTCCCCGAGCACTGAGCACCCTGCGTACTGAGCACCCAGCACCCCGATCACAGAGCACCCAGCACCCTCAGCACTGAGCACCCAGCACCCCGAGCACTGAGCACCCAGCACCCTGAGTACTGAGCACCGAGCATCCGGAGTACTGAGCACCCTGCACCCCGAGCACTGAGCACCCAGCACCCTGAGCAATGAGCACCCAGCACACCAAGCACTGAGCACCCAGCACCCTGAGTACTGAGTACTGAGCTCCCTGAGTACTGAGCAACCAGGACCCTGAGCACTGAGCACCCAGCACCCTGAGTACTGAGCACCGAGCACCCCGAGCACGGAGCACCCAGCACCCTGAGCAATGAGCACCCAGCACCAAGAGTACTGAGCACCGAGCATCCTGAGCACTGAGCACCGAGCACCCCGAGCACTGAGCACCCAGCACCCTGAGTACTGAGCACCCTGCACCAAGAGTACTGAGCACCGAGCACCCCGAGCACTGAGCACCCAGCACCCTGAGTAATGAGCACCCAGCACCCTGAGTAATGAGCACCCAGCACCCCGAGCACTGAGCACCCAGCACCCTGAGTACTGAGCACCCTGCACCAAGAGTACTGAGCACCGAGCACCCCGAGCACTGAGCACCCAGCACCCTGAGTAATGAGCACCCAGCACCCTGAGTAATGAGCACGCAGCACCCCGAGTACTGAGCACCCAGCACCCTGAGTAATGAGCACCCAGCACCCCGAGTACTGAGCACCCAGCACAGTGAGTACTGAGCACCCAGCACCCTGAGTACTGAGCACCCAGCACCCTGAGCACTGAGCACAAAGCACGCTGAGTACTGAGCACTGAGCACCGTGAGTACTGAGCACCGAGGACCCTGAGCACTGAGCACCCAGCACGCTGAGTACTGAGCACCCAGCACCCTGAGTACTGAGCAGCCAGCACCCTGAGTACTGAGCACTGAGCACTGAGCACCCTGAGCACTGAGCACCCAGCACCCCGAGCACTGAGCACTGAGCACCCTGAGTACTGAGCACTGAGCACTCTGAGTACTGAGCACCCAGCACCCTGAGTACTGAGCACCCAGCACCCCGAGCACTGAGCACCGGGCACCCCGAGCACTGAGCACCCAGCACCCTGAGTACTGAGCACCCAGCACCCTGAGTACTGAGTACTGAGCACTGAGCACCCTGAGCACTGAGCACCCAGCATCCTGAGCACTGAGTACTGAGCACCCAGCACCCTGAGCACTGAGAACCCAGCACCCTGAGTACTGAGCACCCAGCACCAGGAGCACTGAGCACCCAGCACCCCGAGCACTGAGCACTTAGCACCCTTAGTACTGAGCACCGAGCACCCTGAGTACTGAGCACCCAGCACCCTGAGCACTGAGCACGGAGCACCCCGAGGACTGAGCACCCAGCACCGTGAGCACTGAGCACCCAGCACCTTAAGTACTGAGCACCGAGCACCCCGAGCACTGAGCACCCAGCACCCTAAGTACTGAGCATCCAGCACCCTGAGCACTGAGCACCCAGCACCCCGAGCACTGAGCACCCAGCACCCTGAGTACTGAGCACCCAGCACCCTGAGTACTGAGCACCCAGCACTCCGAGCACTGAGCACACAGCACCCTGAGTCCTGAGCACCCAGCACCCTGAGTACTTAGCACCCAGCACACTGAGCACTGAGCACCCAGCACCCTGAGTACTGAGCACCGAGCACCCTGAGTACTGAGCACCCAGCACCCTGAGTACTGAGCACCGAGCATCCGGAGTACTGAGCACACTGCACCCCGAGCACTGAGCACCCAGCACCCTGAGCACTGAGCACCCTGAGGACTGAGCACCCAGCACCCTGAGTACTGAGCACCCAGCATCCTGAGTACTGAGCACCGATCACCCTGAGCACTGAGCACCCAGCAACCCGAGCACTGAGCACCCAGCACCCTGAGTACTGAGCACCCTATGTACTGAGCACCCAGCACCCCGAGCACTGAGCACCCAGCAACCCGAGCACTGAGCACCCAGCACCCTGAGTACTGAGCACCCTGAGTACTGAGCACCCAGCAGCCTGAGTACTGAGCACCCTGAGTACTGAGCACCCAGCACCCTGAGCACTGAGCACCCAGCACCCTGAGTACTGAGCACCCAACGTACTGAGCACCGAACACCCCTAGCACTGAGCACCCAGCACCCTGAGTACTGAGCACCCAGCACCCTGAGCACTGAGAACCCACCACCCTGAGCACTGAGCACCCAGCACCCCAAGCACTGAGCACCCAGCAACCTGAGTACTGAGCACCCAGCACCCTGAGTACTGAGCACCCAGTACCCCGAGCACTGAGCACCCTGAGTACTGAGCACCCAGCACCCTGAGTACTGAGCACTAAGCACCCAGAGCGCTGAGCACCCAGCACCCCAAGCACGGAGCACCCAGGACCCCGAGCACTGAGTACTGAGCACCCAGCACCCTGATTACTGAGCACCGAGCTCCCCGAGCACTGAGCACCCTGAGTACTGAGCACCCAGCACCCCGATCACAGAGCACCCAGCACCCTCAGCACTGAGCAGCCAGCACCCCGAGCACTGAGCACCCAGCACCCTGAGTACTGAGCACCCTGAGGACTGAGCACCGATCACCCTGAGCACTGAGCACCCAGCACCCCGATCACAGAGCACCCAGCACCCTCAGCACTGAGCACCCAGCACCCCGAGCACTGAGCACCCAGCACCCTGAGTACTGAGCACCGAGCATCCGGAGTACTGAGCACCCTGCACCCCGAGCACTGAGCACCCAGCACCCTGAGCAATGAGCACCCAGCACCCCAAGCACTGAGCACCCAGCACCCTGAGTACTGAGTACTGAGCTCCCTGAGTACTGAGCAACCAGGACCCTGAGCACTGAGCACCCAGCACCCTGAGTACTGAGCACCGAGCACCCCGAGCACGGAGCACCCAGCACCCTGAGCAATGAGCACCCAGCACCAAGAGTACTGAGCACCGAGCATCCTGAGCACTGAGCACCGAGCACCCCGAGCACTGAGCACCCAGCACCCTGAGTACTGAGCACCCTGCACCAAGAGTACTGAGCACCGAGCACCCCGAGCACTGAGCACCCAGCACCCTGAGTAATGAGCACCCAGCACCCTGAGTAATGAGCACCCAGCACCCCGAGCACTGAGCACCCAGCACCCTGAGTACTGAGCACCCTGCACCAAGAGTACTGAGCACCGAGCACCCCGAGCACTGAGCACCCAGCACCCTGAGTAATGAGCACCCAGCACCCTGAGTAATGAGCACCCAGCACCCCGAGTACTGAGCACCCAGCACCCTGAGTAATGAGCACCCAGCACCCCGAGTACTGAGCACCCAGCACAGTGAGTACTGAGCACCCAGCACCCCGAGTACTGAGCACCCAGCACCCTGAGTAATGAGCACCCAGCACCCCGAGTACTGAGCACCCAGCACCCTGAGCACTGAGCACGGAGCACCCCGAGGACTGAGCACCCAGCACCGTGAGCACTGAGCACCCAGCACCTTAAGTACTGAGCACCGAGCACCCCGAGCACTGAGCACCCAGCACCCTAAGTACTGAGCATCCAGCACCCTGAGCACTGAGCACCCAGCACCCCGAGCACTGAGCACCCAGCACCCTGAGTACTGAGCACCCAGCACCCTGAGTACTGAGCACCCAGCACTCCGAGCACTGAGCACACAGCACCCTGAGTCCTGAGCACCCAGCACCCTGAGTACTTAGCACCCAGCACACTGAGCACTGAGCACCCAGCACCCTGAGTACTGAGCACCGAGCACCCTGAGTACTGAGCACCCAGCACCCTGAGTACTGAGCACCGAGCATCCGGAGTACTGAGCACACTGCACCCCGAGCACTGAGCACCCAGCACCCTGAGCACTGAGCACCCTGAGGACTGAGCACCCAGCACCCTGAGTACTGAGCACTAAGCACCCAGAGCGCTGAGCACCCAGCACCCCAAGCACGGAGCACCCAGGACCCCGAGCACTGAGTACTGAGCACCCAGCACCCTGATTACTGAGCACCGAGCTCCCCGAGCACTGAGCACCCTGAGTACTGAGCACCCAGCACCCCGATCACAGAGCACCCAGCACCCTCAGCACTGAGCAGCCAGCACCCCGAGCACTGAGCACCCAGCACCCTGAGTACTGAGCACCCTGAGGACTGAGCACCGATCACCCTGAGCACTGAGCACCCAGCACCCCGATCACAGAGCACCCAGCACCCTCAGCACTGAGCACCCAGCACCCCGAGCACTGAGCACCCAGCACCCTGAGTACTGAGCACCGAGCATCCGGAGTACTGAGCACCCTGCACCCCGAGCACTGAGCACCCAGCACCCTGAGCAATGAGCACCCAGCACCCCAAGCACTGAGCACCCAGCACCCTGAGTACTGAGTACTGAGCTCCCTGAGTACTGAGCAACCAGGACCCTGAGCACTGAGCACCCAGCACCCTGAGTACTGAGCACCGAGCACCCCGAGCACGGAGCACCCAGCACCCTGAGCAATGAGCACCCAGCACCAAGAGTACTGAGCACCGAGCATCCTGAGCACTGAGCACCGAGCACCCCGAGCACTGAGCACCCAGCACCCTGAGTACTGAGCACCCTGCACCAAGAGTACTGAGCACCGAGCACCCCGAGCACTGAGCACCCAGCACCCTGAGTAATGAGCACCCAGCACCCTGAGTAATGAGCACCCAGCACCCCGAGCACTGAGCACCCAGCACCCTGAGTACTGAGCACCCTGCACCAAGAGTACTGAGCACCGAGCACCCCGAGCACTGAGCACCCAGCACCCTGAGTAATGAGCACCCAGCACCCTGAGTAATGAGCACCCAGCACCCCGAGTACTGAGCACCCAGCACCCTGAGTAATGAGCACCCAGCACCCCGAGTACTGAGCACCCAGCACAGTGAGTACTGAGCACCCAGCACCCCGAGTACTGAGCACCCAGCACCCTGAGTAATGAGCACCCAGCACCCCGAGTACTGAGCACCCAGCACCCTGAGCACTGAGCACGGAGCACCCCGAGGACTGAGCACCCAGCACCGTGAGCACTGAGCACCCAGCACCTTAAGTACTGAGCACCGAGCACCCCGAGCACTGAGCACCCAGCACCCTAAGTACTGAGCATCCAGCACCCTGAGCACTGAGCACCCAGCACCCCGAGCACTGAGCACCCAGCACCCTGAGTACTGAGCACCCAGCACCCTGAGTACTGAGCACCCAGCACTCCGAGCACTGAGCACACAGCACCCTGAGTCCTGAGCACCCAGCACCCTGAGTACTTAGCACCCAGCACACTGAGCACTGAGCACCCAGCACCCTGAGTACTGAGCACCGAGCACCCTGAGTACTGAGCACCCAGCACCCTGAGTACTGAGCACCGAGCATCCGGAGTACTGAGCACACTGCACCCCGAGCACTGAGCACCCAGCACCCTGAGCACTGAGCACCCTGAGGACTGAGCACCCAGCACCCTGAGTACTGAGCACCCAGCATCCTGAGTACTGAGCACCGATCACCCTGAGCACTGAGCACCCAGCAACCCGAGCACTGAGCACCCAGCACCCTGAGTACTGAGCACCCTATGTACTGAGCACCCAGCACCCCGAGCACTGAGCACCCAGCAACCCGAGCACTGAGCACCCAGCACCCTGAGTACTGAGCACCCTGAGTACTGAGCACCCAGCAGCCTGAGTACTGAGCACCCTGAGTACTGAGCACCCAGCACCCTGAGCACTGAGCACCCAGCACCCTGAGTACTGAGCACCCAACGTACTGAGCACCGAACACCCCTAGCACTGAGCACCCAGCACCCTGAGTACTGAGCACCCAGCACCCTGAGCACTGAGAACCCACCACCCTGAGCACTGAGCACCCAGCACCCCAAGCACTGAGCACCCAGCAACCTGAGTACTGAGCACCCAGCACCCTGAGTACTGAGCACCCAGTACCCCGAGCACTGAGCACCCTGAGTACTGAGCACCCAGCACCCTGAGTACTGAGCACTAAGCACCCAGAGCGCTGAGCACCCAGCACCCCAAGCACGGAGCACCCAGGACCCCGAGCACTGAGTACTGAGCACCCAGCACCCTGATTACTGAGCACCGAGCTCCCCGAGCACTGAGCACCCTGAGTACTGAGCACCCAGCACCCCGATCACAGAGCACCCAGCACCCTCAGCACTGAGCAGCCAGCACCCCGAGCACTGAGCACCCAGCACCCTGAGTACTGAGCACCCTGAGGACTGAGCACCGATCACCCTGAGCACTGAGCACCCAGCACCCCGATCACAGAGCACCCAGCACCCTCAGCACTGAGCACCCAGCACCCCGAGCACTGAGCACCCAGCACCCTGAGTACTGAGCACCGAGCATCCGGAGTACTGAGCACTCTGCACCCCGAGCACTGAGCACCCAGCACCCTGAGCAATGAGCACCCAGCACCCCAAGCACTGAGCACCCAGCACCCTGAGTACTGAGTACTGAGCTCCCTGAGTACTGAGCAACCAGGACCCTGAGCACTGAGCACCCAGCACCCTGAGTACTGAGCACCGAGCACCCCGAGCACGGAGCACCCAGCACCCTGAGCAATGAGCACCCAGCACCAAGAGTACTGAGCACCGAGCATCCTGAGCACTGAGCACCGAGCACCCCGAGCACTGAGCACCCAGCACCCTGAGTACTGAGCACCCTGCACCAAGAGTACTGAGCACCGAGCACCCCGAGCACTGAGCACCCAGCACCCTGAGTAATGAGCACCCAGCACCCTGAGTAATGAGCACCCAGCACCCCGAGCACTGAGCACCCAGCACCCTGAGTACTGAGCACCCTGCACCAAGAGTACTGAGCACCGAGCACCCCGAGCACTGAGCACCCAGCACCCTGAGTAATGAGCACCCAGCACCCCGAGTACTGAGCACCCAGCACCCTGAGTAATGAGCACCCAGCACCCCGAGTACTGAGCACCCAGCACAGTGAGTACTGAGCACCCAGCACCCTGAGTACTGAGCACCCAGCACCCTGAGCACTGAGCACAAAGCACGCTGAGTACTGAGCACTGAGCACCGTGAGTACTGAGCACCGAGGACCCTGAGCACTGAGCACCCAGCACGCTGAGTACTGAGCACCCAGCACCCTGAGTACTGAGCAGCCAGCACCCTGAGTACTGAGCACTGAGCACTGAGCACCCTGAGCACTGAGCACCCAGCACCCCGAGCACTGAGCACTGAGCACCCTGAGTACTGAGCACTGAGCACTCTGAGTACTGAGCACCCAGCACCCTGAGTACTGAGCACCCAGCACCCCGAGCACTGAGCACCGGGCACCCCGAGCACTGAGCACCCAGCACCCTGAGTACTGAGCACCCAGCACCCTGAGTACTGAGTACTGAGCACTGAGCACCCTGAGCACTGAGCACCCAGCATCCTGAGCACTGAGTACTGAGCACCCAGCACCCTGAGCACTGAGAACCCAGCACCCTGAGTACTGAGCACCCAGCACCAGGAGCACTGAGCACCCAGCACCCCGAGCACTGAGCACTTAGCACCCTTAGTACTGAGCACCGAGCACCCTGAGTACTGAGCACCCAGCACCCTGAGCACTGAGCACGGAGCACCCCGAGGACTGAGCACCCAGCACCGTGAGCACTGAGCACCCAGCACCTTAAGTACTGAGCACCGAGCACCCCGAGCACTGAGCACCCAGCACCCTAAGTACTGAGCACCCAGCACCCCGAGCACTGAGCACCCAGCACCCCGAGCACTGAGCACCCAGCACCCTGAGTACTGAGCACCCAGCACCCTGAGTACTGAGCACCCAGCACTCCGAGCACTGAGCACACAGCACCCTGAGTCCTGAGCACCCAACACCCTGAGTACTTAGCACCCAGCACACTGAGCACTGAGCACCCAGCACCCTGAGTACTGAGCACCGAGCACCCTGAGTACTGAGCACCCAGCACCCTGAGTACTGAGCACCCAGCACCCTGAGTACTGAGCACCGAGCATCCGGAGTACTGAGCACACTGCACCCCGAGCACTGAGCACCCAGCACCCTGAGCACTGAGCACCCTGAGGACTGAGCACCCAGCACCCTGAGTACTGAGCACCCAGCATCCTGAGTACTGAGCACCGATCACCCTGAGCACTGAGCACCCAGCAACCCGAGCACTGAGCACCCAGCACCCTGAGTACTGAGCACCCTATGTACTGAGCACCCAGCACCCCGAGCACTGAGCACCCAGCAACCCGAGCACTGAGCACCCAGCACCCTGAGTACTGAGCACCCTGAGTACTGAGCACCCAGCAGCCTGAGTACTGAGCACCCTGAGTACTGAGCACCCAGCACCCTGAGCACTGAGCACCCAGCACCCTGAGTACTGAGCACCCAACGTACTGAGCACCGAACACCCCTAGCACTGAGCACCCAGCACCCTGAGTACTGAGCACCCAGCACCCTGAGCACTGAGAACCCACCACCCTGAGCACTGAGCACCCAGCACCCCAAGCACTGAGCACCCAGCAACCTGAGTACTGAGCACCCAGCACCCTGAGTACTGAGCACCCAGTACCCCGAGCACTGAGCACCCTGAGTACTGAGCACCCAGCACCCTGAGTACTGAGCACTAAGCACCCAGAGCGCTGAGCACCCAGCACCCCAAGCACGGAGCACCCAGGACCCCGAGCACTGAGTACTGAGCACCCAGCACCCTGATTACTGAGCACCGAGCTCCCCGAGCACTGAGCACCCTGAGTACTGAGCACCCAGCACCCCGATCACAGAGCACCCAGCACCCTCAGCACTGAGCAGCCAGCACCCCGAGCACTGAGCACCCAGCACCCTGAGTACTGAGCACCCTGAGGACTGAGCACCGATCACCCTGAGCACTGAGCACCCAGCACCCTGAGTACTGAGCACCCAGTACCCTGAGTACTGAGCACCGAGCACCCCGAGCACTGAGCACCCAGCACCCTGAGCACTGAGCACCCAGCACCCTGAGTACTGAGCACCCAGCACCCTGAGCACTGAGCACCCAACACCCTGAGTACTGAGCACCCAGCACCCTTAGTACTGAGCACCGAGCACCCTGAGTACTGAGCACCCAGCACCCTGAGCACTGAGCACGGAGCACCCCGAGGACTGAGCACCCAGCACCGTGAGCACTGAGCACCCAGCACCTTAAGTACTGAGCACCGAGCACCCCGAGCACTAAGCACCCAGCACCCTAAGTACTGAGCATCCAGCACCCTGAGCACTGAGCACCCAGCACCCCGAGCACTGAGCACCCAGCACCCTGAGTGGTGAGCACCCAGCACCCTGAGTACTGAGCACCCAGCACTCCGAGCACTGAGCACACAGCACCCTGAGTCCTGAGCACCCAGCACCCTGAGTACTTAGCACCCAGCACACTGAGCACTGAGCACCCAGCACCCTGAGTACTGAGCACCGAGCACCCTGAGTACTGAGCACCCAGCACCCTGAGTACTGAGCACCGAGCATCCGGAGTACTGAGCACACTGCACCCCGAGCACTGAGCACCCAGCACCCTGAGCACTGAGCACCCTGAGGACTGAGCACCCAGCACCCTGAGTACTGAGCACCCAGCATCCTGAGTACTGAGCACCGATCACCCTGAGCACTGAGCACCCAGCAACCCGAGCACTGAGCACCCAGCACCCTGAGTACTGAGCACCCTATGTACTGAGCACCCAGCACCCCGAGCACTGAGCACCCAGCAACCCGAGCACTGAGCACCCAGCACCCTGAGTACTGAGCACCCTGAGTACTGAGCACCCAGCAGCCTGAGTACTGAGCACCCTGAGTACTGAGCACCCAGCACCCTGAGCACTGAGCACCCAGCACCCTGAGTACTGAGCACCCAACGTACTGAGCACCGAACACCCCTAGCACTGAGCACCCAGCACCCTGAGTACTGAGCACCCAGCACCCTGAGCACTGAGAACCCACCACCCTGAGCACTGAGCACCCAGCACCCCAAGCACTGAGCACCCAGCAACCTGAGTACTGAGCACCCAGCACCCTGAGTACTGAGCACCCAGTACCCCGAGCACTGAGCACCCTGAGTACTGAGCACCCAGCACCCTGAGTACTGAGCACTAAGCACCCAGAGCGCTGAGCACCCAGCACCCCAAGCACGGAGCACCCAGGACCCCGAGCACTGAGTACTGAGCACCCAGCACCCTGATTACTGAGCACCGAGCTCCCCGAGCACTGAGCACCCTGAGTACTGAGCACCCAGCACCCCGATCACAGAGCCCCCAGCACCCTCAGCACTGAGCAGCCAGCACCCCGAGCACTGAGCACCCAGCACCCTGAGTACTGAGCACCCTGAGGACTGAGCACCGATCACCCTGAGCACTGAGCACCCAGCACCCTGAGTACTGAGCACCCAGTACCCTGAGTACTGAGCACCGAGCACCCCGAGCACTGAGCACCCAGCACCCTGAGCACTGAGCACCCAGCACCCTGAGTACTGAGCACCCAGCACCCTGAGCACTGAGCACCCAACACCCTGAGTACTGAGCACCCAGCACCCTGAGTACTGAGCACCCAGCACCCTGAGTACTGAGCACCCAGCACCCTGAGCACTGAGCACCCAGCACCCTGAGTACGGAGCACCCAGCACACTGAGTACTTAGCACCCAGCACCCTGAGCACTGAGCACCCAGCACCCTGAGTACTGAGCACCGAGCACCCTGAGTACTGAGCACCCCACACCCTGAGTACTGAGCACCCAGCACCCTGAGTACTGAGCACCGAGCACCCCGAGTACTGAGCACCCAGCACCCTGAGCACTGAGCACCCAGCACCCTGAGTACTGAGCACCCAGCACCCTGAGTACTGAGCACCCAGCACCCCGAGCACTGAGCACCCTGAGTACTGAGCACTAAGCACCCAGAGCGCTGAGCACCCAGCACCCCAAGCACGGAGCACCCAGGACCCCGAGCACTGAGTACTGAGCACCCAGCACCCTGAGTACTGAGCACCGAGCTCCCCGAGCACTGAGCACCCTGCGTACTGAGCACCCAGCACCCCGATCACAGAGCACCCAGCACCCTCAGCACTGAGCACCCAGCACCCCGAGCACTGAGC
The DNA here is from genome assembly GCF_018167655.1 of Microtus oregoni. Taxonomy (NCBI): domain Eukaryota; kingdom Metazoa; phylum Chordata; class Mammalia; order Rodentia; family Cricetidae; genus Microtus; species Microtus oregoni. Next base: position 401,091 of record NW_024543298.1, read on the forward strand.
ACCCAGCACCCTGAGTACTGAGCACCGAGCATCCGGAGTACTGAGCACCCTGCACCCCGAGCACTGAGCACCCAGCACCCTGAGCAATGAGCACCCAGCACCCCAAGCACTGAGCACCCAGCACCCTGAGTACTGAGTACTGAGCTCCCTGAGTACTGAGCAACCAGGACCCTGAGCACTGAGCACCCAGCACCCTGAGTACTGAGCACCGAGCACCCCGAGCACGGAGCACCCAGCACCCTGAGCAATGAGCACCCAGCACCAAGAGTACTGAGCACCGAGCATCCTGAGCACTGAGCACCGAGCACCCCGAGCACTGAGCACCCAGCACCCTGAGTACTGAGCACCCTGCACCAAGAGTACTGAGCACCGAGCACCCCGAGCACTGAGCACCCAGCACCCTGAGTAATGAGCACCCATCACCCTGAGTAATGAGCACCCAGCACCCCGAGCACTGAGCACCCAGCACCCTGAGTACTGAGCACCCTGCACCAAGAGTACTGAGCACCGAGCACCCCGAGCACTGAGCACCCAGCACCCTGAGTAAAGAGCACCCAGCACCCTGAGTAATGAGCACCCAGCACCCCGAGTACTGAGCACCCAGCACCCTGAGTAATGAGCACCCAGCACCCCGAGTACTGAGCACCCAGCACAGTGAGTACTGAGCACCCAGCACCCTGAGTACTGAGCACCCAGCACCCTGAGCACTGAGCACAAAGCACGCTGAGTACTGAGCACTGAGCACCGTGAGTACTGAGCACCGAGGACCCTGAGCACTGAGCACCCAGCACGCTGAGTACTGAGCACCCAGCACCCTGAGTACTGAGCAGCCAGCACCCTGAGTACTGAGCACTGAGCACTGAGCACCCTGAGCACTGAGCACCCAGCACCCCGAGCACTGAGCACTGAGCACCCTGAGTACTGAGCACTGAGCACTCTGAGTACTGAGCACCCAGCACCCTGAGTACTGAGCACCCAGCACCCCGAGCACTGAGCACCGGGCACCCCGAGCACTGAGCACCCAGCACCGTGAGTACTGAGCACCCAGCACCCTGAGTACTGAGTACTGAGCACTGAGCACCCTGAGCACTGAGCACCCAGCATCCTGAGCACTGAGTACTGAGCACCCAGCACCCTGAGCACTGAGAACCCAGCACCCTGAGTACTGAGCACCCAGCACCAGGAGCACTGAGCACCCAGCACCCCGAGCACTGAGCACTTAGCACCCTTAGTACTGAGCACCGAGCACCCTGAGTACTGAGCACCCAGCACCCTGAGCACTGAGCACGGAGCACCCCGAGGACTGAGCACCCAGCACCGTGAGCACTGAGCACCCAGCACCTTAAGTACTGAGCACCGAGCACCCCGAGCACTGAGCACCCAGCACCCTAAGTACTGAGCATCCAGCACCCTGAGCACTGAGCACCCAGCACCCCGAGCACTGAGCACCCAGCACCCTGAGTACTGAGCACCCAGCACCCTGAGTACTGAGCACCCAGCACTCCGAGCACTGAGCACACAGCACCCTGAGTCCTGAGCACCCAACACCCTGAGTACTTAGCACCCAGCACACTGAGCACTGAGCACCCAGCACCCTGAGTACTGAGCACCGAGCACCCTGAGTACTGAGCACCCAGCACCCTGAGTACTGAGCACCGAGCATCCGGAGTACTGAGCACACTGCACCCCGAGCACTGAGCACCCAGCACCCTGAGCACTGAGCACCCTGAGGACTGAGCACCCAGCACCCTGAGTACTGAGCACCCAGCATCCTGAGTACTGAGCACCGATCACCCTGAGCACTGAGCACCCAGCAACCCGAGCACTGAGCACCCAGCACCCTGAGTACTGAGCACCCTATGTACTGAGCACCCAGCACCCCGAGCACTGAGCACCCAGCAACCCGAGCACTGAGCACCCAGCACCCTGAGTACTGAGCACCCTGAGTACTGAGCACCCAGCAGCCTGAGTACTGAGCACCCTGAGTACTGAGCACCCAGCACCCTGAGCACTGAGCAACCAGCACCCTGAGTACTGAGCACCCAACGTACTGAGCACCGAACACCCCTAGCACTGAGCACCCAGCACCCTGAGTACTGAGCACCCAGCACCCTGAGCACTGAGAACCCACCACCCTGAGCACTGAGCACCCAGCACCCCAAGCACTGAGCACCCAGCAACCTGAGTACTGAGCACCCAGCACCCTGAGTACTGAGCACCCAGTACCCCGAGCACTGAGCACCCTGAGTACTGAGCACCCAGCACCCTGAGTACTGAGCACTAAGCACCCAGAGCGCTGAGCACCCAGCACCCCAAGCACGGAGCACCCAGGACCCCGAGCACTGAGTACTGAGCACCCAGCACCCTGATTACTGAGCACCGAGCTCCCCGAGCACTGAGCACCCTGAGTACTGAGCACCCAGCACCGCGATCACAGAGCACCCAGCACCCTCAGCACTGAGCAGCCAGCACCCCGAGCACTGAGCACCCAGCACCCTGAGTACTGAGCACCCTGAGGACTGAGCACCGATCACCCTGAGCACTGAGCACCCAGCACCCTGAGTACTGAGCACCCAGTACCCTGAGTACTGAGCACCGAGCACCCCGAGCACTGAGCACCCAGCACCCTGAGCACTGAGCACCCAGCACCCTGAGTACTGAGCACCCAGCACCCTGAGCACTGAGCACCCAACACCCTGAGTACTGAGCACCCAGCACCCTGAGTACTGAGCACCCAGCACCCTGAGTACTGAGCACCCAGCACCCTGAGCACTGAGCACCCAGCACCCTGAGTACGGAGCACCCAGCACCCTGAGTACTTAGCACCCAGCACCCTGAGCACTGAGCACCCAGCACCCTGAGTACTGAGCACCGAGCACCCTGAGTACTGAGCACCCCACACCCTGAGTACTGAGCACCCAGCACCCTGAGTACTGAGCACCGAGCACCCCGAGTACTGAGCACCCAGCACCCTGAGCACTGAGCACCCAGCACCCTGAGTACTGAGCACTAAGCACCCAGAGCGCTGAGCACCCAGCACCCCAAGCACGGAGCACCCAGGACCCCGAGCACTGAGTACTGAGCACCCAGCACCCTGATTACTGAGCACCGAGCTCCCCGAGCACTGAGCACCCTGAGTACTGAGCACCCAGCACCCTGAGTACTGAGCACCGAGCACCCCGAGTACTGAGCACCCAGCACCCTGAGTACTGAGCACCCAGCACCCTGAGTACTGAGCACTAAGCACCCAGAGCGCTGAGCACCCAGCACCCCAAGCACGGAGCACCCAGGACCCCGAGCACTGAGTACTGAGCACCCAGCACCCTGATTACTGAGCACCGAGCTCCCCGAGCACTGAGCACCCTGAGTACTGAGCACCCAGCACCCCGATCACAGAGCACCCAGCACCCTCAGCACTGAGCAGCCAGCACCCCGAGCACTGAGCACCCAGCACCCTGAGTACTGAGCACCCTGAGGACTGAGCACCGATCACCCTGAGCACTGAGCACCCAGCACCCTGAGTACTGAGCACCCAGTACCCTGAGTACTGAGCACCGAGCACCCCGAGCACTGAGCACCCAGCACCCTGAGCACTGAGCACCCAGCACCCTGAGTACTGAGCACCCAGCACCCTGAGCACTGAGCACCCAACACCCTGAGTACTGAGCACCCAGCACCCTGAGTACTGAGCACCCAGCACGCTGAGTACTGAGCACCCAGCACCCTGAGTACTGAGCAGCCAGCACCCTGAGTACTGAGCACTGAGCACTGAGCACCCTGAGCACTGAGCACCCAGCACCCCGAGCACTGAGCACTGAGCACCCTGAGTACTGAGCACTGAGCACTCTGAGTACTGAGCACCCAGCACCCTGAGTACTGAGCACCCAGCACCCCGAGCACTGAGCACCGGGCACCCCGAGCACTGAGCACCCAGCACCCTGAGTACTGAGCACCCAGCACCCTGAGTACTGAGTACTGAGCACTGAGCACCCTGAGCACTGAGCACCCAGCATCCTGAGCACTGAGTACTGAGCACCCAGCACCCTGAGCACTGAGAACCCAGCACCCTGAGTACTGAGCACCCAGCACCAGGAGCACTGAGCACCCAGCACCCCGAGCACTGAGCACTTAGCACCCTTAGTACTGAGCACCGAGCACCCTGAGTACTGAGCACCCAGCACCCTGAGCACTGAGCACGGAGCACCCCGAGGACTGAGCACCCAGCACCGTGAGCACTGAGCACCCAGCACCTTAAGTACTGAGCACCGAGCACCCCGAGCACTGAGCACCCAGCACCCTAAGTACTGAGCATCCAGCACCCTGAGCACTGAGCACCCAGCACCCCGAGCACTGAGCACCCAGCACCCTGAGTACTGAGCACCCAGCACCCTGAGTACTGAGCACCCAGCACTCCGAGCACTGAGCACACAGCACCCTGAGTCCTGAGCACCCAACACCCTGAGTACTTAGCACCCAGCACACTGAGCACTGAGCACCCAGCACCCTGAGTACTGAGCACCGAGCACCCTGAGTACTGAGCACCCAGCACCCTGAGTACTGAGCACCCAGCACCCTGAGTACTGAGCACCGAGCATCCGGAGTACTGAGCACACTGCACCCCGAGCACTGAGCACCCAGCACCCTGAGCACTGAGCACCCTGAGGACTGAGCACCCAGCACCCTGAGTACTGAGCACCCAGCATCCTGAGTACTGAGCACCGATCACCCTGAGCACTGAGCACCCAGCAACCCGAGCACTGAGCACCCAGCACCCTGAGTAATGAGCACCCTATGTACTGAGCACCCAGCACCCCGAGCACTGAGCACCCAGCAACCCGAGCACTGAGCACCCAGCACCCTGAGTACTGAGCACCCTGAGTACTGAGCACCCAGCAGCCTGAGTACTGAGCACCCTGAGTACTGAGCACCCAGCACCCTGAGCACTGAGCAACCAGCACCCTGAGTACTGAGCACCCAACGTACTGAGCACCGAACACCCCTAGCACTGAGCACCCAGCACCCTGAGTACTGAGCACCCAGCACCCTGAGCACTGAGAACCCACCACCCTGAGCACTGAGCACCCAGCACCCCAAGCACTGAGCACCCAGCAACCTGAGTACTGAGCACCCAGCACCCTGAGTACTGAGCACCCAGTACCCCGAGCACTGAGCACCCTGAGTACTGAGCACCCAGCACCCTGAGTACTGAGCACTAAGCACCCAGAGCGCTGAGCACCCAGCACACCAAGCACGGAGCACCCAGGACCCCGAGCACTGAGTACTGAGCACCCAGCACCCTGATTACTGAGCACCGAGCTCCCCGAGCACTGAGCACCCTGAGTACTGAGCACCCAGCACCCCGATCACAGAGCACCCAGCACCCTCAGCACTGAGCAGCCAGCACCCCGAGCACTGAGCACCCAGCACCCTGAGTACTGAGCACCCTGAGGACTGAGCACCGATCACCCTGAGCACTGAGCACCCAGCACCCTGAGTACTGAGCACCCAGTACCCTGAGTACTGAGCACCGAGCACCCCGAGCACTGAGCACCCAGCACCCTGAGCACTGAGCACCCAGCACCCTGAGTACTGAGCACCCAGCACCCTGAGCACTGAGCACCCAACACCCTGAGTACTTAGCACCCAGCACCCTGAGCACTGAGCACCCAGCACCCTGAGTACTGAGCACCGAGCACCCTGAGTACTGAGCACCCCACACCCTGAGTACTGAGCACCCAGCACCCTGAGTACTGAGCACCGAGCACCCCGAGTACTGAGCACCCAGCACCCTGAGCACTGAGCACCCAGCACCCTGAGTACTGAGCACTAAGCACCCAGAGCGCTGAGCACCCAGCACCCCAAGCACGGAGCACCCAGGACCCCGAGCACTGAGTACTGAGCACCCAGCACCCTGATTACTGAGCACCGAGCTCCCCGAGCACTGAGCACCCTGAGTACTGAGCACCCAGCACCCTGAGTACTGAGCACCGAGCACCCCGAGTACTGAGCACCCAGCACCCTGAGTACTGAGCACCCAGCACCCTGAGTACTGAGCACTAAGCACCCAGAGCGCTGAGCACCCAGCACCCCAAGCACGGAGCACCCAGGACCCCGAGCACTGAGTACTGAGCACCCAGCACCCTGATTACTGAGCACCGAGCTCCCCGAGCACTGAGCACCCTGAGTACTGAGCACCCAGCACCCCGATCACAGAGCACCCAGCACCCTCAGCACTGAGCAGCCAGCACCCCGAGCACTGAGCACCCAGCACCCTGAGTACTGAGCACCCTGAGGACTGAGCACCGATCACCCTGAGCACTGAGCACCCAGCACCCTGAGTACTGAGCACCCAGTACCCTGAGTACTGAGCACCGAGCACCCCGAGCACTGAGCACCCAGCACCCTGAGCACTGAGCACCCAGCACCCTGAGTACTGAGCACCCAGCACCCTGAGCACTGAGCACCCAACACCCTGAGTACTGAGCACCCAGCACCCTGAGTACTGAGCACCCAGCACCCTGAGTACTGAGCACCCAGCACACTGAGCACTGAGCACCCAGCACCCTGAGTACGGAGCACCCAGCACCCTGAGTACTTAGCACCCAGCACCCTGAGCACTGAGCACCCAGCACCCTGAGTACTGAGCACCGAGCACCCTGAGTACTGAGCACCCCACACCCTGAGTACTGAGCACCCAGCACCCTGAGTACTGAGCACCGAGCACCCCGAGTACTGAGCACCCAGCACCCTGAGCACTGAGCACCCAGCACCCTGAGTACTGAGCACCCAGCACCCTGAGAACTGAGCACCCAGCACCCCGAGCACTGAGCACCCTGAGTACTGAGCACTAAGCACCCAGAGCGCTGAGCACCCAGCACCCCAAGCACGGAGCACCCAGGACCCCGAGCACTGAGTACTGAGCACCCAGCACCCTGAGTACTGAGCACCGAGCTCCCCGAGCACTGAGCACCCTGCGTACTGAGCACCCAGCACCCCGATCACAGAGCACCCAGCACCCTCAGCACTGAGCACCCAGCACCCCGAGCACTGAGCACCCAGCACCCTGAGTACTGAGCACCGAGCATCCGGAGTACTGAGCACCCTGCACCCCGAGCACTGAGCACCCAGCACCCTGAGCAATGAGCACCCAGCACCCCAAGCACTGAGCACCCAGCACCCTGAGTACTGAGTACTGAGCTCCCTGAGTACTGAGCAACCAGGACCCTGAGCACTGAGCACCCAGCACCCTGAGTACTGAGCACCGAGCACCCCGAGCACGGAGCACCCAGCACCCTGAGCAATGAGCACGCAGCACCAAGAGTACTGAGCACCGAGCATCCTGAGCACTGAGCACCGAGCACCCCGAGCACTGAGCACACAGCACCCTGAGTACTGAGCACCCTGCACCAAGAGTACTGAGCACCGAGCACCCCGAGCACTGAGCACCCAGCACCCTGAGTAATGAGCACCCAGCACCCTGAGTAATGAGCACCTAGCACCCCGAGCACTGAGCACCCAGCACCCTGAGCAATGAGCACCCAGCACCCCAAGCACTGAGCACCCAGCACCCTGAGTACTGAGTACTGAGCTCCCTGAGTACTGAGCAACCAGGACCCTGAGCACTGAGCACCCAGCACCCTGAGTACTGAGCACCGAGCACCCCGAGCACGGAGCACCCAGCACCCTGAGCAATGAGCACCCAGCACCAAGAGTACTGAGCACCGAGCATCCTGAGCACTGAGCACCGAGCACCCCGAGCACTGAGCACACAGCACCCTGAGTACTGAGCACCCTGCACCAAGAGTACTGAGCACCGAGCACCCCGAGCACTGAGCACCCAGCACCCTGAGTAATGAGCACCCAGCACCCTGAGTAATGAGCACCCAGCACCCCGAGCACTGAGCACCCAGCACCCTGAGTACTGAGCACCCTGCACCAAGAGTACTGAGCACCGAGCACCCCGAGCACTGAGCACCCAGCACCCTGAGTAATGAGCACCCAGCACCCTGAGTAATGAGCACCCAGCACCCCGAGTACTGAGCACCCAGCACCCTGAGTAATGAGCACCCAGCACCCCGAGTACTGAGCACCCAGCACAGTGAGTACTGAGCACCCAGCACCCTGAGTACTGAGCACCCAGCACCCTGAGCACTGAGCACAAAGCACGCTGAGTACTGAGCACTGAGCACCGTGAGTACTGAGCACCGAGGACCCTGAGCACTGAGCACCCAGCACGCTGAGTACTGAGCACCCAGCACCCTGAGTACTGAGCAGCCAGCACCCTGAGTACTGAGCACTGAGCACTGAGCACCCTGAGCACTGAGCACCCAGCACCCCGAGCACTGAGCACTGAGCACCCTGAGTACTGAGCACTGAGCACTCTGAGTACTGAGCACCCAGCACCCTGAGTACTGAGCACCCAGCACCCCGAGCACTGAGCACCGGGCACCCCGAGCACTGAGCACCCAGCACCCTGAGTACTGAGCACCCAGCACCCTGAGTACTGAGTACTGAGCACTGAGCACCCTGAGCACTGAGCACCCAGCATCCTGAGCACTGAGTACTGAGCACCCAGCACCCTGAGCACTGAGAACCCAGCACCCTGAGTACTGAGCACCCAGCACCAGGAGCACTGAGCACCCAGCACCCCGAGCACTGAGCACTTAGCACCCTTAGTACTGAGCACCGAGCACCCTGAGTACTGAGCACCCAGCACCCTGAGCACTGAGCACGGAGCACCCCGAGGACTGAGCACCCAGCACCGTGAGCACTGAGCACCCAGCACCTTAAGTACTGAGCACCGAGCACCCCGAGCACTGAGCACCCAGCACCCTAAGTACTGAGCATCCAGCACCCTGAGCACTGAGCACCCAGCACCCCGAGCACTGAGCACCCAGCACCCTGAGTACTGAGCACCCAGCACCCTGAGTACTGAGCACCCAGCACTCCGAGCACTGAGCACACAGCACCCTGAGTCCTGAGCACCCAGCACCCTGAGTACTTAGCACCCAGCACACTGAGCACTGAGCACCCAGCACCCTGAGTACTGAGCACCGAGCACCCTGTGTACTGAGCACCCAGCACCCTGAGTACTGAGCACCCAGCACCCTGAGTACTGAGCACCGAGCATCCGGAGTACTGAGCACACTGCACCCCGAGCACTGAGCACCCAGCACCCTGAGCACTGAGCACCCTGAGGACTGAGCACCCAGCACCCTGAGTACTGAGCACCCAGCATCCTGAGTACTGAGCACCGATCACCCTGAGCACTGAGCACCCAGCAACCCGAGCACTGAGCACCCAGCACCCTGAGTACTGAGCACCCTATGTACTGAGCACCCAGCACCCCGAGCACTGAGCACCCAGCAACCCGAGCACTGAGCACCCAGCACCCTGAGTACTGAGCACCCTGAGTACTGAGCACCCAGCAGCCTGAGTACTGAGCACCCTGAGTACTGAGCACCCAGCACCCTGAGCACTGAGCACCCAGCACCCTGAGTCCTGAGCACCCAACGTACTGAGCACCGAACACCCCTAGCACTGAGCACCCAGCACCCTGAGTACTGAGCACCCAGCACCCTGAGTAATGAGCACCCAGCACTCCGAGCACTGAGCACCCAGCACCCTGAGTACTGAGCACCCTGCACCAAGAGTACTGAGCACCGAGCACCCCGAGCACTGAGCACCCAGCACCCTGAGTAATGAGCACCCAGCACCCTGAGTAATGAGCACCCAGCACCCCGAGTACTGAGCACCCAGCACCCTGAGTAATGAGCACCCAGCACCCCGAGTACTGAGCACCCAGCACAGTGAGTACTGAGCACCCAGCACCCTGAGTACTGAGCACCCAGCACCCTGAGCACTGAGCACAAAGCACGCTGAGTACTGAGCACTGAGCACCGTGAGTACTGAGCACCGAGGACCCTGAGCACTGAGCACCCAGCACGCTGAGTACTGAGCACCCAGCACCCTGAGTACTGAGCAGCCAGCACCCTGAGTACTGAGCACTGAGCACTGAGCACCCTGAGCACTGAGCACCCAGCACCCCGAGCACTGAGCACTGAGCACCCTGAGTACTGAGCACTGAGCACTCTGAGTACTGAGCACCCAGCACCCTGAGTACTGAGCACCCAGCACCCCGAGCACTGAGCACCGGGCACCCCGAGCACTGAGCACCCAGCACCCTGAGTACTGAGCACCCAGCACCCTGAGTACTGAGTACTGAGCACTGAGCACCCTGAGCACTGAGCACCCAGCATCCTGAGCACTGAGTACTGAGCACCCAGCACCCTGAGCACTGAGAACCCAGCACCCTGAGTACTGAGCACCCAGCACCAGGAGCACTGAGCACCCAGCACCCCGAGCACTGAGCACTTAGCACCCTTAGTACTGAGCACCGAGCACCCTGAGTACTGAGCACCCAGCACCCTGAGCACTGAGCACGGAGCACCCCGAGGACTGAGCACCCAGCACCGTGAGCACTGAGCACCCAGCACCTTAAGTACTGAGCACCGAGCACCCCGAGCACTGAGCACCCAGCACCCTAAGTACTGAGCATCCAGCACCCTGAGCACTGAGCACCCAGCACCCCGAGCACTGAGCACCCAGCACCCTGAGTACTGAGCACCCAGCACCCTGAGTACTGAGCACCCAGCACTCCGAGCACTGAGCACACAGCACCCTGAGTCCTGAGCACCCAGCACCCTGAGTACTTAGCACCCAGCACACTGAGCACTGAGCACCCAGCACCCTGAGTACTGAGCACCGAGCACCCTGAGTACTGAGCACCCAGCACCCTGAGTACTGAGCACCCAGCACCCTGAGTACTGAGCACCGAGCATCCGGAGTACTGAGCACACTGCACCCCGAGCACTGAGCACCCAGCACCCTGAGCACTGAGCACCCTGAGGACTGAGCACCCAGCACCCTGAGTACTGAGCACCCAGCATCCTGAGTACTGAGCACCGATCACCCTGAGCACTGAGCACCCAGCAACCCGAGCACTGAGCACCCAGCACCCTGAGTACTGAGCACCCTATGTACTGAGCACCCAGCACCCCGAGCACTGAGCACCCAGCAACCCGAGCACTGAGCACCCAGCACCCTGAGTACTGAGCACCCTGAGTACTGAGCACCCAGCAGCCTGAGTACTGAGCACCCTGAGTACTGAGCACCCAGCACCCTGAGCACTGAGCACCCAGCACCCTGAGTACTGAGCACCCAACGTACTGAGCACCGAACACCCCTAGCACTGAGCACCCAGCACCCTGAGTACTGAGCACCCAGCACCCTGAGCACTGAGAACCCACCACCCTGAGCACTGAGCACCCAGCACCCCAAGCACTGAGCACCCAGCAACCTGAGCACTGAGCACCCAGCACCCTGAGCACTGAGCACCCACCACCCTGAGCACTGAGCACCCAGCACCCTGAGTACTGAGCACCCAACGTACTGAGCACCGAGCACCCCTAGCACTGAGCACCCAGCACCCCGAGCACTGAGCACCCAGCACCCCGAGCACTGAGCACTGAGCACCCTGAGTACTGGGCACTGAGCACCCTTAGTACTGAGCACCGAGCACCCTGAGTACTGAACACCCAACACCCTGAGCACTGAGCACGGAGCACCCCGAGGACTGAGCACCCAGAAACGTGAGCACTGAGCAGCCAGCACCTTGAGTACTGAGCACCGAGCACCCCGAGCACTGAGCACCCAGCACCCTGAGTCCTGAGCACCCAGCACCCTGAGCACTGAGCACCCAGCACCCCGAGCACTGAGCACCCAGCACCCTGAGTACTGAGCACACAGCACCCTGAGTACTGAGCACCCAGTACCCCGAGCACTGAGCAACCAACACCCTGAGCACTGAGCACATAGCACCCTGAGTACTGAGCACCCAGCACCCCGAGCACTGAGCACCCAGCACCCTGAGTACTGAGCACACAGCACCCTGAGTACTGAGCACCGAGCACCCCGAGCACTGAGCACCCAGCATCCTGAGCACTGAGCACTCTGAGGACTGAGCAACCAGCACCGTGAGTACTGAGCACCCAGCACCCTGAGTACTGAGCACCCTGAGTACTGATCACCCAGCACCCTGAGTACTGAGCACCCTGAGTACTGAGCACCCAGCACCCCGAGCACTGAGCACCCAGCACCCCGAGTACTGAGCACCCTGAGTACTGAGCACCCAGCACCCTGAGTACTGAGCACCCTGAGTACTGAGCACCCAGCACCCTGAGCACTGAGCACCCAGCACCCTGAGTACTGAGCACCCAGCACCCTGAGCACTGAGCACCCAGCACCCTGAGTACTGAGCACCCAGCACCCTGAGTACTTAGCACCGAGCACCCTGAGTACTGAGGACCCAGCACCCTGAGTACTGAGCACCCAGCACCCTGAGTACTGAGCATCGAGCACCCCGAGTACTGAGTACACAGCACTCTGAGCACTGAGAACACAGCACCCTGAGCACTGAGCACCCAGCACCCCAAGCACTGAGCACCCAGCACCCTGAGTACTGAGCACCCTGAGTACTGAGCACCCAGCACCCCGAGCACTGAGCACCCAGCACCCTGAGTACTGAGCACCCAGCACCCTGAGTACTGAGCACCCAGCACCCTGAGCACTGAGCACCCAGCACCCTGAGTCATGAGCACCCAGCACCCTGAGTACTTAGCACCCAGCACACTGAGCACTGAGCACCCAGCACCCTGAGTACTGAGCACCGAGCACCCTGAGTACTGAGCACGCAGTACCCTGAGTACTGAGCACCCAGCACCCTGAGTACTGAGCACCGAGCACCCTGAGTACTGAGCACCCAGCACCCGGAGCACTGAGCACCCAGCACCCTGAGTACTGAGCACCCAGCACCCTGAGCACTGAGCACCCAGCACCCTGAGTCATGAGCACCCAGCACCCTGAGTACTTAGCACCCAGCACACTGAGCACTGAGCACCCAGAACCCTGAGTACTGAGCACCGAGCACCCTGAGTACTGAGCACCCAGCACCCTGAGTACTGAGCACCCAGCACCCTGAGTACTGAGCACCGAGCATCCGGAGTTCGGAGCACCCTGCACCCCGAGCACTGAGCACCCAGCACCCTGAGCACTGAGCACCCTGAGGACTGAGCACCCAGCACCCTGAGTACTGAGCACCCAGCACCCTGAGTACTGAGCACCCTGAGTACTGAGCACACAGCACCCCGAGCACTGAGCACGCAGCAACCCGAGCACTGAGCACCCAGCACCCTGAGTACTGAGCACCCTGAGTACTGAGCACCCAGCACCTGAGTACTGAGCACCCTGAGTACTGAGCACCCTGAGTACTGAGCACCCAGCACCCTGAGTACTGAGCACCCTGAGTACTGAGCACCCAGCATCCTGAGTACTGAGCACCGATCACCCTGAGCACTGAGCACCCAGCAACCCGAGCACTGAGCACCCAGCACCCTGAGTACTGATCACCCTGAGTACTGAGCACCCAGCACCCTGAGCACTGAGCACCCAGCACCCTGAGTACTGAGCACCGAGCACCCTGAGTACTGAGCACCCAGCACCCTGAGCACTGAGCACCCAGCACCCTGAGTACTGAGCACCGAGCACCCTGAGTACTGAGCACCCAGCACCCTGGGTACTGAGCACCAAGCACCCTGAGTACTGAGCACCGAGCACCCCGAGTAGTGAGCACCCAGCACCCTGAGTACTGAGCACCCTGAGTACTGAGCACCCAGCACCCTGAGTAATGAGCACCCAGCACCCCGAGTACTGAGCACCCAGCACAGTGAGTACTGAGCACCCAGCACCCTGAGTACTGAGCACCCAGCACCCTGAGCACTGAGCACAAAGCACGCTGAGTACTGAGCACTGAGCACCGTGAGTACTGAGCACCGTGGACCCTGAGCACTGAGCACCCAGCACGCTGAGTACTGAGCACCCAGCACCCTGAGTTCTGAGCACTGAGCACTGAGCACCCAGCACCCTGAGTACTGAGCAGCCAGCACCCTGAGTACTGAGCACTGAGCACTGAGCACACTGAGCACTGAGCACCCAACACCCCGAGCACTGAGCACTGAGCACCCTGAGTACTGAACACTGAGCACTCTGAGTACTGAGCACCCAGCACCCTGAGTACTGAGCACCCAGCATCCTGAATACTGAGCACCGATCACCCTGAGCACTGAGCACCCAGCAACCCGAGCACTGAGCACCCAGCACCCTGAGTACTGAGCACCCTATGTACTGAGCACCCAGCACCCCGAGCACTGAGCACCCAGCAACCCGAGCACTGAGCACCCAGCACCCTGAGTACTGAGCACCCTGAGTACTGAGCACCCAGCAGCCTGAGTACTGAGCACCCTGAGTACTGAGCACCCAGCACCCTGAGCACTGAGCACCCAGCACCCTGAGTACTGCGCACCCAACGTACTGAGCACCGAACACCCCTAGCACTGAGCACCCAGCACCCTGAGTACTGAGCACCCAGCACCCTGAGTAATGAGCACCCAGCACCCCGAGCACTGAGCACCCAGCACCCTGAGTACTGAGCACCCTGCACCAAGAGTACTGAGCACCGAGCACCCCGAGCACTGAGCACCCAGCACCCTGAGTAATGAGCACCCAGCACCCTGAGTAATGAGCACCCAGCACCCCGAGTACTGAGCACCCAGCACCCTGAGTAATGAGCACCCAGCACCCCGAGTACTGAGCACCCAGCACAGTGAGTACTGAGCACCCAGCACCCTGAGTACTGAGCACCCAGCACCCTGAGCACTGAGCACAAAGCACGCTGAGTACTGAGCACTGAGCACCGTGAGTACTGAGCACCGAGGACCCTGAGCACTGAGCACCCAGCACGCTGAGTACTGAGCACCCAGCACCCTGAGTACTGAGCAGCCAGCACCCTGAGTACTGAGCACTGAGCACTGAGCACCCTGAGCACTGAGCACCCAGCACCCCGAGCACTGAGCACTGAGCACCCTGAGTACTGAGCACTGAGCACTCTGAGTACTGAGCACCCAGCACCCTGAGTACTGAGCACCCAGCACCCCGAGCACTGAGCACCGGGCACCCCGAGCACTGAGCACCCAGCACCCTGAGTACTGAGCACCCAGCACCCTGAGTACTGAGTACTGAGCACTGAGCACCCTGAGCACTGAGCACCCAGCATCCTGAGAACTGAGTACTGAGCACCCAGCACCCTGAGCACTGAGAACCCAGCACCCTGAGTACTGAGCACCCAGCACCAGGAGCACTGAGCACCCAGCACCCCGAGCACTGAGCACTTAGCACCCTTAGTACTGAGCACCGAGCACCCTGAGTACTGAGCACCCAGCACCCTGAGCACTGAGCACGGAGCACCCCGAGGACTGAGCACCCAGCACCGTGAGCACTGAGCACCCAGCACCTTAAGTACTGAGCACCGAGCACCCCGAGCACTGAGCACCCAGCACCCTAAGTACTGAGCATCCAGCACCCTGAGCACTGAGCACCCAGCACCCCGAGCACTGAGCACCCAGCACCCTGAGTACTGAGCACCCAGCACCCTGAGTACTGAGCACCCAGCACTCCGAGCACTGAGCACACAGCACCCTGAGTCCTGAGCACCCAGCACCCTGAGTACTTAGCACCCAGCACACTGAGCACTGAGCACCCAGCACCCTGAGTACTGAGCACCGAGCACCCTGAGTACTGAGCACCCAGCACCCTGAGTACTGAGCACCCAGCACCCTGAGTACTGAGCACCGAGCATCCGGAGTACTGAGCACACTGCACCCCGAGCACTGAGCACCCAGCACCCTGAGCACTGAGCACCCTGAGGACTGAGCACCCAGCACCCTGAGTACTGAGCACCCAGCATCCTGAGTACTGAGCACCGATCACCCTGAGCACTGAGCACCCAGCAACCCGAGCACTGAGCACCCAGCACCCTGAGTACTGAGCACCCTATGTACTGAGCACCCAGCACCCCGAGCACTGAGCACCCAGCAACCCGAGCACTGAGCACCCAGCACCCTGAGTACTGAGCACCCTGAGTACTGAGCACCCAGCAGCCTGAGTACTGAGCACCCTGAGTACTGAGCACCCAGCACCCTGAGCACTGAGCACCCAGCACCCTGAGTACTGAGCACCCAACGTACTGAGCACCGAACACCCCTAGCACTGAGCACCCAGCACCCTGAGTACTGAGCACCCAGCACCCTGAGCACTGAGAACCCACCACCCTGAGCACTGAGCACCCAGCACCCCAAGCACTGAGCACCCAGCAACCTGAGCACTGAGCACCCAGCACCCTGAGCACTGAGCACCCACCACCCTGAGCACTGAGCACCCAGCACCCTGAATACTGAGCACCCAACGTACTGAGCACCGAGCACCCCTAGCACTGAGCACCCAGCACCCCGAGCACTGAGCACCCAGCACCCCGAGCACTGAGCACTGAGCACCCTGAGTACTGGGCACTGAGCACCCTTAGTACTGAGCACCGAGCACCCTGAGTACTGAACACCCAACACCCTGAGCACTGAGCACGGAGCACCCCGAGGACTGAGCACCCAGAACCGTGAGCACTGAGCAGCCAGCACCTTGAGTACTGAGCACCGAGCACCCCGAGCACTGAGCACCCAGCACCCTGAGTCCTGAGCACCCAGCACCCTGAGCACTGAGCACCCAGCACCCCGAGCACTGAGCACCCAGCACCCTGAGTACTGAGCACACAGCACCCTGAGTACTGAGCACCCAGTACCCCGAGCACTGAGCAACCAACACCCTGAGCACTGAGCACCCAGCACCCTGAGTACTGAGCACCCAGCACCCCGAGCACTGAGCACCCAGCACCCTGAGTACTGAGCACACAGCACCCTGAGTACTGAGCACCGAGCACCCCGAGCACTGAGCACCCAGCATCCTGAGCACTGAGCACTCTGAGGACTGAGCAACCAGCACCGTGAGTACTGAGCACCCAGCACCCTGAGTACTGAGCACCCTGAGTACTGAGCACCCAGCACCCTGAGTACTGAGCACCCTGAGTACTGAGCACCCAGCACCCCGAGCACTGAGCACCCAGCACCCCGAGTACTGAGCACCCTGAGTACTGAGCACCCAGCACCCTGAGTACTGAGCACCCTGAGTACTGAGCACCCAGCACCCTGAGCACTGAGCACCCAGCACCCTGAGTACTGAGCACCCAGCACCCTGAGCACTGAGCACCCAGCACCCTGAGTACTGAGCACCCAGCACCCTGAGTACTTAGCACCGAGCACCCTGAGTACTGAGGACCCAGCACCCTGAGTACTGAGCACCCAGCACCCTGAGTACTGAGCACCGAGCACCCCGAGTACTGAGTACCCAGCACTCTGAGCACTGAGAACACAGCACCCTGAGCACTGAGCACCCAGCACCCCAAGCACTGAGCACCCAGCACCCTGAGTACTGAGCACCCTGAGTACTGAGCACCCAGCACCCCGAGCACTGAGCACCCAGCACCCTGAGTACTGAGCACCCAACACCCTGAGTACTGAGCACCCAGCACCCTGAGCACTGAGCACCCAGCACCCTGAGTCATGAGCACCCAGCACCCTGAGTACTTAGCACCCAGCACACTGAGCACTGAGCACCCAGCACCCTGAGTACTGAGCACCGAGCACCCTGAGTACTGAGCACGCAGTACCCTGAGTACTGAGCACCCAGCACCCTGAGTACTGAGCACCGAGCACCCTGAGTACTGAGCACCCAGCACCCGGAGCACTGAGCACCCAGCACCCTGAGTACTGAGCACCCAGCACCCTGAGCACTGAGCACCCAGCACCCTGAGTCATGAGCACCCAGCACCCTGAGTACTTAGCACCCAGCACACTGAGCACTGAGCACCCAGCACCCTGAGTACTGAGCACCGAGCACCCTGAGTACTGAGCACCCAGCACCCTGAGTACTGAGCACCCAGCACCCTGAGTACTGAGCACCGAGCATCCGGAGTTCGGAGCACCCTGCACCCCGAGCACTGAGCACCCAGCACCCTGAGCACTGAGCACCCTGAGGACTGAGCACCCAGCACCCTGAGTACTGAGCACCCAGCATCCTGAGTACTGAGCACCGATCACCCTGAGCACTGAGCACACAGCAACCCGAGCACTGAGCACCCAGCACCCTGAGTACTGAGCACCCTGAGTACTGAGCACACAGCACCCTGAGCACTGAGCACGCAGCAACCCGAGCACTGAGCACCCAGCACCCTGAGTACTGAGCACCCTGAGTACTGAGCACCCAGCACCTGAGTACTGAGCACCCTGAGTACTGAGCACCCTGAGTACTGAGCACCCAGCACCCTGAGTACTGAGCACCCTGAGTACTGAGCACCCAGCATCCTGAGTACTGAGCACCGATCACCCTGAGCACTGAGCACCCAGCAACCCGAGCACTGAGCACCCAGCACCCTGAGTACTGATCACCCTGAGTACTGAGCACCCAGCACCCTGAGCACTGAGCACCCAGCACCCTGAGTACTGAGCACCGAGCACCCTGAGTACTGAGCACCCAGCACCCTGAGCACTGAGCACCCAGCACCCTGAGTACTGAGCACCGAGCACCCTGAGTACTGAGCACCCAGCACCCTGGGTACTGAGCACCAAGCACCCTGAGTACTGAGCACCGAGCACCCCGAGTAGTGAGCACCCAGCACCCTGAGTACTGAGCACCCTGAGTACTGAGCACCCAGCACCCTGAGTAATGAGCACCCAGCACCCCGAGTACTGAGCACCCAGCACAGTGAGTACTGAGCACCCAGCACCCTGAGTACTGAGCACCCAGCACCCTGAGCACTGAGCACAAAGCACGCTGAGTACTGAGCACTGAGCACCGTGAGTACTGAGCACCGTGGACCCTGAGCACTGAGCACCCAGCACGCTGAGTACTGAGCACCCAGCACCCTGAGTTCTGAGCACTGAGCACTGAGCACCCAGCACCCTGAGTACTGAGCAGCCAGCACCCTGAGTACTGAGCACTGAGCACTGAGCACACTGAGCACTGAGCACCCAACACCCCGAGCACTGAGCACTGAGCACCCTGAGTACTGAACACTGAGCACTCTGAGTACTGAGCACCCAGCACCCTGAGTACTGAGCACCCAGCTCCCCGAGCACTGAGCACCGGGCACCCCGAGCACTGAGCACCCAGCACCCTGAGTACTGAGCACCCAGCACCCTGAGTACTGAGTACTGAGCACTGAGCACCCTGAGCACTGAGCACCCAGCATCCTGAGCACTGAGTACTGAGCACCCAGCACCCTGAGCACTGAGAACCCAGCACCCTGAGTACTGAGCACCCAGCACAAGGAGCACTGAGCACCCAGCACCCCGAGCACTGAGCACTTAGCACCCTTAGTACTGAGCACCGAGCACCCTGAGTACTGAGCACCCAGCACCCTGAGCACTGAGCACGGAGCACCCCGAGGACTGAGCACCCAGCACCGTGAGCACTGAGCACCCAGCACCTTGAGTACTGAGCACCGAGCACCCCGAGCACTGAGCACCCAGCACCCGAAATACTGAGCATCCAGCACCCTGAGCACTGAGCACCCAGCACCCCGAGCACTGAGCACCCAGCACCCTGAGTACTGAGCACCCAGCACCCTGAGTACTGAGCACCCAGCACTCCGAGCACTGAGCACCCAGCACCCTGAGCACTGAGCACCCAGCACCCTGAGTACTGAGCACCCAGCACCCCAAGCACTGAGCACCCAGCACCCTGAGTACTGAGCACCCAGCACCCTGAGTACTGAGCACCCAGCACTCCGAGCACTGAGCACCCAGCACCCTGAGCACTGAGCACCCAGCACCCTGAGTACTGAGCACCCAGCCCCCTCAGCACTGAGCACCCAGCACCCCGAGCACTGAGCACCCAGCACCCTGAGTACTGAGCACCCTGAGGACTGAGCACCGATCACCCTGAGCACTGAGCACCCAGCACCCTGAGTACTTAGCACCCAGCACACTGAGCACTGAGCACCCAGCACCCTGAGTACTGAGCACCCAGCACCCTGAGCACTGAGCACCCAGCACCCTGAGTCATGAGCACCCAGCACCCTGAGTACTTAGCACCCAGCACACTGAGCACTGAGCACCCAGCACCCTGAGTACTGAGCACCGAGCACCCTGAGTACTGAGCACGCAGTACCCTGAGTACTGAGCACCCAGCACCCTGAGTACTGAGCACCGAGCACCCTGAGTACTGAGCACCCAGCACCCGGAGCACTGAGCACCCAGCACCCTGAGTACTGAGCACCCAGCACCCTGAGCACTGAGCACCCAGCACCCTGAGTCATGAGCACCCAGCACCCTGAGTACTTAGCACCCAGCACACTGAGCACTGAGCACCCAGCACCCTGAGTACTGAGCACCGAGCACCCTGAGTACTGAGCACCCAGCACCCTGAGTACTGAGCACCCAGCACCCTGAGTACTGAGCACCGAGCATCCGGAGTTCGGAGCACCCTGCACCCCGAGCACTGAGCACCCAGCACCCTGAGCACTGAGCACCCTGAGGACTGAGCACCCAGCACCCTGAGTACTGAGCACCCAGCATCCTGAGTACTGAGCACCGATCAACCTGAGCACTGAGCACACAGCAACCCGAGCACTGAGCACCCAGCACCCTGAGTACTGAGCACCCTGAGTACTGAGCACACAGCACCCCGAGCACTGAGCACGCAGCAACCCGAGCACTGAGCACCCAGCACCCTGAGTACTGAGCACCCTGAGTACTGAGCACCCAGCACCTGAGTACTGAGCACCCTGAGTACTGAGCACCCTGAGTACTGAGCACCCAGCACCCTGAGTACTGAGCACCCTGAGTACTGAGCACCCAGCATCCTGAGTACTGAGCACCGATCACCCTGAGCACTGAGCACCCAGCAACCCGAGCACTGAGCACCCAGCACCCTGAGTACTGATCACCCTGAGTACTGAGCACCCAGCACCCTGAGCACTGAGCACCCAGCACCCTGAGTACTGAGCACCCAGCACCCTGAGCACTGAGCACCCAGCACCCTGAGTCATGAGCACCCAGCACCCTGAGTACTTAGCACCCAGCACACTGAGCACTGAGCACCCAGCACCCTGAGTACTGAGCACCCAGCACCCTGAGCACTGAGCACGGAGCACCGCGAGGACTGAGCACCCAGCACCGTGAGCACTGAGCACCCAGCACCTTGAGTACTGAGCACCGAGCACCCCGAGCACTGAGCACCCAGCACCCTAAATACTGAGCATCCAGCACCCTGAGCACTGAGCACCCAGCACCCCGAGCACTGAGCACCCAGCACCCTGAGTACTGAGCACACAGCACCCTGAGTACTGAGCACCCAGCACTCCGAGCACTGAGCACCCAGCACCCTGAGCACTGAGCACCCAGCACCCTGAGTACTGAGCACCCAGCACCCCAAGCACTGAGCACCCAGCACCCTGAGTACTGAGCACCCAGCACCCTGAGTACTGAGCACCCAGCACTCCGAGCACTGAGCACCCAGCACCCTGAGCACTGAGCACCCAGCACCCTGAGTACTGAGCACCCAGCCCCCTCAGCACTGAGCACCCAGCACCCCGAGCACTGAGCACCCAGCACCCTGAGTACTGAGCACCCTGAGGACTGAGCACCGATCACCCTGAGCACTGAGCACCCAGCACCCTGAGTACTTAGCACCCAGCACACTGAGCACTGAGCACCCAGCACCCTGAGTACTGAGCACCCAGCAACCTGAGCACTGAGCACCCAGCACCCTGAGTCATGAGCACCCAGCACCCTGAGTACTTAGCACCCAGCACACTGAGCACTGAGCACCCAGCACCCTGAGTACTGAGCACCGAGCACCCTGAGTACTGAGCACGCAGTACCCTGAGTACTGAGCACCCAGCACCCTGAGTACTGAGCACCGAGCACCCTGAGTACTGAGCACCCAGCACCCGGAGCACTGAGCACCCAGCACCCTGAGTACTGAGCACCCAGCACCCTGAGCACTGAGCACCCAGCACCCTGAGTCATGAGCACCCAGCACCCTGAGTACTTAGCACCCAGCACACTGAGCACTGAGCACCCAGCACCCTGAGTACTGAGCACCGAGCACCCTGAGTACTGAGCACCCAGCACCCTGAGTACTGAGCACCCAGCACCCTGAGTACTGAGCACCGAGCATCCGGAGTTCGGAGCACCCTGCACCCCGAGCACTGAGCACCCAGCACCCTGAGCACTGAGCACCCTGAGGACTGAGCACCCAGCACCCTGAGTACTGAGCACCCAGCATCCTGAGTACTGAGCACCGATCACCCTGAGCACTGAGCACACAGCAACCCGAGCACTGAGCACCCAGCACCCTGAGTACTGAGCACCCTGAGTACTGAGCACACAGCACCCCGAGCACTGAGCACGCAGCAACCCGAGCACTGAGCTCCCAGCACCCTGAGTACTGAGCACCCTGAGTACTGAGCACCCAGCACCTGAGTACTGAGCACCCTGAGTACTGAGCACCCTGAGTACTGAGCACCCAGCACCCTGAGTACTGAGCACCCTGAGTACTGAGCACCCAGCATCCTGAGTACTGAGCACCGATCACCCTGAGCACTGAGCACCCAGCAACCCGAGCACTGAGCACCCAGCACCCTGAGTACTGATCACCCTGTGTACTGAGCACCCAGCACCCTGAGCACTGAGCACCCAGCACCCTGAGTACTGAGCACCGAGCACCCTGAGTACTGAGCACCCAGCACCCTGAGCACTGAGCACCCAGCACCCTGAGTACTGAGCACCGAGCACCCTGAGTACTGAGCACCCAGCACCCTGGGTACTGAGCACCAAGCACCCTGAGTACTGAGCACCGAGCACCCCGAGTAGTGAGCACCCAGCACCCTGAGTACTGAGCACCCTGAGTACTGAGCACCCAGCACCCTGAGTAATGAGCACCCAGCACCCCGAGTACTGAGCACCCAGCACAGTGAGTACTGAGCACCCAGCACCCTGAGTACTGAGCACCCAGCACCCTGAGCACTGAGCACAAAGCACGCTGAGTACTGAGCACTGAGCACCGTGAGTACTGAGCACCGTGGACCCTGAGCACTGAGCACCCAGCACGCTGAGTACTGAGCACCCAGCACCCTGAGTTCTGAGCACTGAGCACTGAGCACCCAGCACCCTGAGTACTGAGCAGCCAGCACCCTGAGTACTGAGCACTGAGCACTGAGCACACTGAGCACTGAGCACCCAACACCCCGAGCACTGAGCACTGAGCACCCTGAGTACTGAACACTGAGCACTCTGAGTACTGAGCACCCAGCACCCTGAGTACTGAGCACCCAGCTCCCCGAGCACTGAGCACCGGGCACCCCGAGCACTGAGCACCCAGCACCCTGAGTACTGAGCACCCAGCACCCTGAGTACTGAGTACTGAGCACTGAGCACCCTGAGCACTGAGCACCCAGCATCCTGAGCACTGAGTACTGAGCACCCAGCACCCTGAGCACTGAGAACCCAGCACCCTGAGTACTGAGCACCCAGCACAAGGAGCACTGAGCACCCAGCACCCCGAGCACTGAGCACTTAGCACCCTTAGTACTGAGCACCGAGCACCCTGAGTACTGAGCACCCAGCACCCTGAGCACTGAGCACGGAGCACCCCGAGGACTGAGCACCCAGCACCGTGAGCACTGAGCACCCAGCACCTTGAGTACTGAGCACCGAGCACCCCGAGCACTGAGCACCCAGCACCCTAAATACTGAGCATCCAGCACCCTGAGCACTGAGCACCCAGCACCCCGAGCACTGAGCACCCAGCACCCTGAGTACTGAGCACCCAGCACCCTGAGTACTGAGCACCCAGCACTCCGAGCACTGAGCACGGAGCACCCTGAGCACTGAGCACCCAGCACCCTGAGTACTGAGCACCCTGAGTACTGAGCACCCAGCACCCTGAGTACTGAGCACCCTGAGTACTGAGCACCCAGCATCCTGAGTACTGAGCACCAATCACCCTGAGCACTGAGCACCCAGCAACCCGAGCACTGAGCACCCAGCACCCTGAGTACTGATCACCCTGAGTACTGAGCACCCAGCACCATGAGCACTGAGCACCCAGCACCCTGAGTACTGAGCACCGAGCACCCTGAGTACTGAGCACCCAGCACCCTGAGCACTGAGCACCCAGCACCCTGAGTACTGAGCACCGAGCACCCTGAGTACTGAGCACCCAGCACCCTGGGTACTGAGCACCAAGCACCCTGAGTACTGAGCACCGAGCACCCCGAGTAGTGAGCACCCAGCACCCTGAGTACTGAGCACCCTGAGTACTGAGCACCCAGCACCCTGAGTAATGAGCACCCAGCACCCCGAGTACTGAGCACCCAGCACAGTGAGTACTGAGCACCCAGCACCCTGAGTACTGAGCACCCAGCACCCTGAGCACTGAGCACAAAGCACGCTGAGTACTGAGCACTGAGCACCGTGAGTACTGAGCACCGTGGACCCTGAGCACTGAGCACCCAGCACGCTGAGTACTGAGCACCCAGCACCCTGAGTTCTGAGCACTGAGCACTGAGCACCCAGCACCCTGAGTACTGAGCAGCCAGCACCCTGAGTACTGAGCACTGAGCACTGAGCACACTGAGCACTGAGCACCCAACACCCCGAGCACTGAGCACTGAGCACCCTGAGTACTGAACACTGAGCACTCTGAGTACTGAGCACCCAGCACCCTGAGTACTGAGCACCCAGCATCCTGAATACTGAGCACCGATCACCCTGAGCACTGAGCACCCAGCAACCCGAGCACTGAGCACCCAGCACCCTGAGTACTGAGCACCCTATGTACTGAGCACCCAGCACCCCGAGCACTGAGCACCCAGCAACCCGAGCACTGAGCACCCAGCACCCTGAGTACTGAGCACCCTGAGTACTGAGCACCCAGCAGCCTGAGTACTGAGCACCCTGAGTACTGAGCACCCAGCACCCTGAGCACTGAGCACCCAGCACCCTGAGTACTGAGCACCCAACGTACTGAGCACCGAACACCCCTAGCACTGAGCACCCAGCACCCTGAGTACTGAGCACCCAGCACCCTGAGTAATGAGCACCCAGCACCCCGAGCACTGAGCACCCAGCACCCTGAGTACTGAGCACCCTGCACCAAGAGTACTGAGCACCGAGCACCCCGAGCACTGAGCACCCAGCACCCTGAGTAATGAGCACCCAGCACCCTGAGTAATGAGCACCCAGCACCCCGAGTACTGAGCACCCAGCACCCTGAGTAATGAGCACCCAGCACCCCGAGTACTGAGCACCCAGCACAGTGAGTACTGAGCACCCAGCACCCTGAGTACTGAGCACCCAGCACCCTGAGCACTGAGCACAAAGCACGCTGAGTACTGAGCACTGAGCACCGTGAGTACTGAGCACCGAGGACCCTGAGCACTGAGCACCCAGCACGCTGAGTACTGAGCACCCAGCACCCTGAGTACTGAGCAGCCAGCACCCTGAGTACTGAGCACTGAGCACTGAGCACCCTGAGCACTGAGCAACCAGCACCCCGAGCACTGAGCACTGAGCACCCTGAGTACTGAGCACTGAGCACTCTGAGTACTGAGCACCCAGCACCCTGAGTACTGAGCACCCAGCACCCCGAGCACTGAGCACCGGGCACCCCGAGCACTGAGCACCCAGCACCCTGAGTACTGAGCACCCAGCACCCTGAGTACTGAGTACTGAGCACTGAGCACCCTGAGCACTGAGCACCCAGCATCCTGAGCACTGAGTACTGAGCACCCAGCACCCTGAGCACTGAGAACCCAGCACCCTGAGTACTGAGCACCCAGCACCAGGAGCACTGAGCACCCAGCACCCCGAGCACTGAGCACTTAGCACCCTTAGTACTGAGCACCGAGCACCCTGAGTACTGAGCACCCAGCACCCTGAGCACTGAGCACGGAGCACCCCGAGGACTGAGCACCCAGCACCGTGAGCACTGAGCACCCAGCACCTTAAGTACTGAGCACCGAGCACCCCGAGCACTGAGCACCCAGCACCCTAAGTACTGAGCATCCAGCACCCTGAGCACTGAGCACCCAGCACCCAGAGCACTGAGCACCCAGCACCCTGAGTACTGAGCACCCAGCACCCTGAGTACTGAGCACCCAGCACTCCGAGCACTGAGCACACAGCACCCTGAGTCCTGAGCACCCAGCACCCTGAGTACTTAGCACCCAGCACACTGAGCACTGAGCACCCAGCACCCTGAGTACTGAGCACCGAGCACCCTGAGTACTGAGCACCCAGCACCCTGAGTACTGAGCACCCAGCACCCTGAGTACTGAGCACCGAGCATCCGGAGTACTGAGCACACTGCACCCCGAGCACTGAGCACCCAGCACCCTGAGCACTGAGCACCCTGAGGACTGAGCACCCAGCACCCTGAGTACTGAGCACCCAGCATCCTGAGTACTGAGCACCGATCACCCTGAGCACTGAGCACCCAGCAACCCGAGCACTGAGCACCCAGCACCCTGAGTACTGAGCACCCTATGTACTGAGCACCCAGCACCCCGAGCACTGAGCACCCAGCAACCCGAGCACTGAGCACCCAGCACCCTGAGTACTGAGCACCCTGAGTACTGAGCACCCAGCAGCCTGAGTACTGAGCACCCTGAGTACTGAGCACCCAGCACCCTGAGCACTGAGCACCCAGCACCCTGAGTACTGAGCACCCAACGTACTGAGCACCGAACACCCCTAGCACTGAGCACCCAGCACCCTGAGTACTGAGCACCCAGCACCCTGAGCACTGAGAACCCACCACCCTGAGCACTGAGCACCCAGCACCCCAAGCACTGAGCACCCAGCAACCTGAGCACTGAGCACCCAGCACCCTGAGCACTGAGCACCCACCACCCTGAGCACTGAGCACCCAGCACCCTGAATACTGAGCACCCAACGTACTGAGCACCGAGCACCCCTAGCACTGAGCACCCAGCACCCCGAGCACTGAGCACCCAGCACCCCGAGCACTGAGCACTGAGCACCCTGAGTACTGGGCACTGAGCACCCTTAGTACTGAGCACCGAGCACCCTGAGTACTGAACACCCAACACCCTGAGCACTGAGCACGGAGCACCCCGAGGACTGAGCACCCAGAACCGTGAGCACTGAGCAGCCAGCACCTTGAGTACTGAGCACCGAGCACCCCGAGCACTGAGCACCCAGCACCCTGAGTCCTGAGCACCCAGCACCCTGAGCACTGAGCACCCAGCACCCCGAGCACTGAGCACCCAGCACCCTGAGTACTGAGCACACAGCACCCTGAGTACTGAGCACCCAGTACCCCGAGCACTGAGCAACCAACACCCTGAGCACTGAGCACCCAGCACCCTGAGTACTGAGCACCCAGCACCCCGAGCACTGAGCACCCAGCACCCTGAGTACTGAGCACACAGCACCCTGAGTACTGAGCACCGAGCACCCCGAGCACTGAGCACCCAGCATCCTGAGCACTGAGCACTCTGAGGACTGAGCAACCAGCACCGTGAGTACTGAGCACCCAGCACCCTGAGTACTGAGCACCCTGAGTACTGAGCACCCAGCACCCTGAGTACTGAGCACCCTGAGTACTGAGCACCCAGCACCCCGAGCACTGAGCACCCAGCACCCCGAGTACTGAGCACCCTGAGTACTGAGCACCCAGCACCCTGAGTACTGAGCACCCTGAGTACTGAGCACCCAGCACCCTGAGCACTGAGCACCCAGCACCCTGAGTACTGAGCACCCAGCACCCTGAGCACTGAGCACCCAGCACCCTGAGTACTGAGCACCCAGCACCCTGAGTACTTAGCACCGAGCACCCTGAGTACTGAGGACCCAGCACCCTGAGTACTGAGCACCCAGCACCCTGAGTACTGAGCACCGAGCACCCCGAGTACTGAGTACCCAGCACTCTGAGCACTGAGAACACAGCACCCTGAGCACTGAGCACCCAGCACCCCAAGCACTGAGCACCCAGCACCCTGAGTACTGAGCACCCTGAGTACTGAGCACCCAGCACCCCGAGCACTGAGCACCCAGCACCCTGAGTACTGAGCACCCAGCACCCTGAGTACTGAGCACCCAGCACCCTGAGCACTGAGCACCCAGCACCCTGAGTCATGAGCACCCAGCACCCTGAGTACTTAGCACCCAGCACACTGAGCACTGAGCACCCAGCACCCTGAGTACTGAGCACCGAGCACCCTGAGTACTGAGCACGCAGTACCCTGAGTACTGAGCACCCAGCACCCTGAGTACTGAGCACCGAGCACCCTGAGTACTGAGCACCCAGCACCCGGAGCACTGAGCACCCAGCACCCTGAGTACTGAGCACCCAGCACCCTGAGCACTGAGCACCCAGCACCCTGAGTCATGAGCACCCAGCACCCTGAGTACTTAGCACCCAGCACACTGAGCACTGAGCACCCAGCACCCTGAGTACTGAGCACCGAGCACCCTGAGTACTGAGCACCCAGCACCCTGAGTACTGAGCACCCAGCACCCTGAGTACTGAGCACCGAGCATCCGGAGTTCGGAGCACCCTGCACCCCGAGCACTGAGCACCCAGCACCCTGAGCACTGAGCACCCTGAGGACTGAGCACCCAGCACCCTGAGTACTGAGCACCCAGCATCCTGAGTACTGAGCACCGATCACCCTGAGCACTGAGCACACAGCAACCCGAGCACTGAGCACCCAGCACCCTGAGTACTGAGCACCCTGAGTACTGAGCACACAGCACCCCGAGCACTGAGCACGCAGCAACCCGAGCACTGAGCACCCAGCACCCTGAGTACTGAGCACCCTGAGTACTGAGCACCCAGCACCTGAGTACTGAGCACCCTGAGTACTGAGCACCCTGAGTACTGAGCACCCAGCACCCTGAGTACTGAGCACCCTGAGTACTGAGCACCCAGCATCCTGAGTACTGAGCACCGATCACCCTGAGCACTGAGCACCCAGCAACCCGAGCACTGAGCACCCAGCACCCTGAGTACTGATCACCCTGAGTACTGAGCACCCAGCACCCTGAGCACTGAGCACCCAGCACCCTGAGTACTGAGCACCGAGCACCCTGAGTACTGAGCACCCAGCACCCTGAGCACTGAGCACCCAGCACCCTGAGTACTGAGCACCGAGCACCCTGAGTACTGAGCACCCAGCACCCTGGGTACTGAGCACCAAGCACCCTGAGTACTGAGCACCGAGCACCCCGAGTAGTGAGCACCCAGCACCCTGAGTACTGAGCACCCTGAGTACTGAGCACCCAGCACCCTGAGTAATGAGCACCCAGCACCCCGAGTACTGAGCACCCAGCACAGTGAGTACTGAGCACCCAGCACCCTGAGTACTGAGCACCCAGCACCCTGAGCACTGAGCACAAAGCACGCTGAGTACTGAGCACTGAGCACCGTGAGTACTGAGCACCGTGGACCCTGAGCACTGAGCACCCAGCACGCTGAGTACTGAGCACCCAGCACCCTGAGTTCTGAGCACTGAGCACTGAGCACCCAGCACCCTGAGTACTGAGCAGCCAGCACCCTGAGTACTGAGCACTGAGCACTGAGCACACTGAGCACTGAGCACCCAACACCCCGAGCACTGAGCACTGAGCACCCTGAGTACTGAACACTGAGCACTCTGAGTACTGAGCACCCAGCACCCTGAGTACTGAGCACCCAGCTCCCCGAGCTCTGAGCACCGGGCACCCCGAGCACTGAGCACCCAGCACCCTGAGTACTGAGCACCCAGCACCCTGAGTACTGAGTACTGAGCACTGAGCACCCTGAGCACTGAGCACCCAGCATCCTGAGCACTGAGTACTGAGCACCCAGCACCCTGAGCACTGAGAACCCAGCACCCTGAGTACTGAGCACCCAGCACAAGGAGCACTGAGCACCCAGCACCCCGAGCACTGAGCACTTAGCACCCTTAGTACTGAGCACCGAGCACCCTGAGTACTGAGCACCCAGCACCCTGAGCACTGAGCACGGAGCACCCCGAGGACTGAGCACCCAGCACCGTGAGCACTGAGCACCCAGCACCTTGAGTACTGAGCACCGAGCACCCCGAGCACTGAGCACCCAGCACCCTAAATACTGAGCATTCAGCACCCTGAGCACTGAGCACCCAGCACCCCGAGCACTGAGCACCCAGCACCCTGAGTACTGAGCACCCAGCACCCTGAGTACTGAGCACCCAGCACTCCGAGCACTGAGCACCCAGCACCCTGAGCACTGAGCACCCAGCACCCTGAGTACTGAGCACCCAGCACCCCAAGCACTGAGCACCCAGCACCCTGAGTACTGAGCACCCAGCACCCTGAGTACTGAGCACCCAGCACTCCGAGCACTGAGCACCCAGCACCCTGAGCACTGAGCACCCAGCACCCTGAGTACTGAGCACCCAGCACTCCGAGCACT
This sequence comes from Microtus oregoni, assembly GCF_018167655.1. Classification (NCBI taxonomy): domain Eukaryota; kingdom Metazoa; phylum Chordata; class Mammalia; order Rodentia; family Cricetidae; genus Microtus; species Microtus oregoni. Next base: position 431,559 of record NW_024543298.1, read on the forward strand.
GAGCACCCAGCACCCTGAGCACTGAGCACCCAGCACCCTGAGTACTGAGCACCCAGCACCCCAAGCACTGAGCACCCAGCACCCTGAGTACTGAGCACCCAGCACCCTGAGTACTGAGCACCCAGCACTCCGAGCACTGAGCACCCAGCACCCTGAGCACTGAGCACCCAGCACCCTGAGTACTGAGCACCCAGCCCCCTCAGCACTGAGCACCCAGCACCCCGAGCACTGAGCACCCAGCACCCTGAGTACTGAGCACCCTGAGGACTGAGCACCGATCACCCTGAGCACTGAGCACCCAGCACCCTGAGTACTTAGCACCCAGCACACTGAGAACTGAGCACCCAGCACCCTGAGTACTGAGCACCCAGCACCCTGAGCACTGAGCACCCAGCACCCTGAGTCATGAGCACCCAGCACCCTGAGTACTTAGCACCCAGCACACTGAGCACTGAGCACCCAGCACCCTGAGTACTGAGCACCGAGCACCCTGAGTACTGAGCACGCAGTACCCTGAGTACTGAGCACCCAGCACCCTGAGTACTGAGCACCGAGCACCCCGAGTACTGAGCACCCAGCACCCGGAGCACTGAGCACCCAGCACCCTGAGTACTGAGCACCCAGCACCCTGAGCACTGAGCACCCAGCACCCTGAGTCATGAGCACCCAGCACCCTGAGTACTTAGCACCCAGCACACTGAGCACTGAGCACCCAGCACCCTGAGTACTGAGCACCGAGCACCCTGAGTACTGAGCACCCAGCATCCTGAGTACTGAGCACCCAGCACCCTGAGTACTGAGCACCGAGCATCCGGAGTTCGGAGCACCCTGCACCCCGAGCACTGAGCACCCAGCACCCTGAGCACTGAGCACCCTGAGGACTGAGCACCCAGCACCCTGAGTACTGAGCACCCAGCATCCTGAGTACTGAGCACCGATCACCCTGAGCACTGAGCACACAGCAACCCGAGCACTGAGCACCCAGCACCCTGAGTACTGAGCACCCTGAGTACTGAGCACACAGCACCCCGAGCACTGAGCACGCAGCAACCCGAGCACTGAGCACCCAGCACCCTGAGTACTGAGCACCCTGAGTACTGAGCACCCAGCACCTGAGTACTGAGCACCCTGAGTACTGAGCACCCTGAGTACTGAGCACCCACCACCCTGAGTACTGAGCACCCTGAGTACTGAGCACCCAGCATCCTGAGTACTGAGCACCGATCACCCTGAGCACTGAGCACCCAGCAACCCGAGCACTGAGCACCCAGCACCCTGAGTACTGATCTCCCTGAGTACTGAGCACCCAGCACCCTGAGCACTGAGCACCCAGCACCCTGAGTACTGAGCACCGAGCACCCTGAGTACTGAGCACCCAGCACCCTGAGCACTGAGCACCCAGCACCCTGAGTACTGAGCACCGAGCACCCTGAGTACTGAGCACCCAGCACCCTGGGTACTGAGCACCAAGCACCCTGAGTACTGAGCACCGAGCACCCCGAGTAGTGAGCACCCAGCACCCTGAGTACTGAGCACCCTGAGTACTGAGCACCCAGCACCCTGAGTAATGAGCACCCAGCACCCCGAGTACTGAGCACCCAGCACAGTGAGTACTGAGCACCCAGCACCCTGAGTACTGAGCACCCAGCACCCTGAGCACTGAGCACAAAGCACGCTGAGTACTGAGCACTGAGCACCGTGAGTACTGAGCACCGTGGACCCTGAGCACTGAGCACCCAGCACGCTGAGTACTGAGCACCCAGCACCCTGAGTTCTGAGCACTGAGCACTGAGCACCCAGCACCCTGAGTACTGAGCAGCCAGCACCCTGAGTACTGAGCACTGAGCACTGAGCACACTGAGCACTGAGCACCCAACACCCCGAGCACTGAGCACTGAGCACCCTGAGTACTGAACACTGAGCACTCTGAGTACTGAGCACCCAGCACCCTGAGTACTGAGCACCCAGCTCCCCGAGCACTGAGCACCGGGCACCCCGAGCACTGAGCACCCAGCACCCTGAGTACTGAGCACCCAGCACCCTGAGTACTGAGTACTGAGCACTGAGCACCCTGAGCACTGAGCACCCAGCATCCTGAGCACTGAGTACTGAGCACCCAGCACCCTGAGCACTGAGAACCCAGCACCCTGAGTACTGAGCACCCAGCACAAGGAGCACTGAGCACCCAGCACCCCGAGCACTGAGCACTTAGCACCCTTAGTACTGAGCACCGAGCACCCTGAGTACTGAGCACCCAGCACCCTGAGCACTGAGCACGGAGCACCCCGAGGACTGAGCACCCAGCACCGTGAGCACTGAGCACCCAGCACCTTGAGTACTGAGCACCGAGCACCCCGAGCACTGAGCACCCAGCACCCTAAATACTGAGCATCCAGCACCCTGAGCACTGAGCACCCAGCACCCCGAGCACTGAGCACCCAGCACCCTGAGTACTGAGCACCCAGCACCCTGAGTACTGAGCACCCAGCACTCCGAGCACTGAGCACCCAGCACCCTGAGCACTGAGCACCCAGCACCCTGAGTACTGAGCACCCAGCACCCCAAGCACTGAGCACCCAGCACCCTGAGTACTGAGCACCCAGCACCCTGAGTACTGAGCACCCAGCACTCCGAGCACTGAGCACCCAGCACCCTGAGCACTGAGCACCCAGCACCCTGAGTACTGAGCACCCAGCCCCCTCAGCACTGAGCACCCAGCACCCCGAGCACTGAGCACCCAGCACCCTGAGTACTGAGCACCCTGAGGACTGAGCACCGATCACCCTGAGCACTGAGCACCCAGCACCCTGAGTACTTAGCACCCAGCACACTGAGCACTGAGCACCCAGCACCCTGAGTACTGAGCACCCAGCACCCTGAGCACTGAGCACCCAGCACCCTGAGTCATGAGCACCCAGCACCCTGAGTACTTAGCACCCAGCACACTGAGCACTGAGCACCCAGCACCCTGAGTACTGAGCACCGAGCACCCTGAGTACTGAGCACGCAGTACCCTGAGTACTGAGCACCCAGCACCCTGAGTACTGAGCACCGAGCACCCTGAGTACTGAGCACCCAGCACCCGGAGCACTGAGCACCCAGCACCCTGAGTACTGAGCACCCAGCACCCTGAGCACTGAGCACCCAGCACCCTGAGTCATGAGCACCCAGCACCCTGAGTACTTAGCACCCAGCACACTGAGCACTGAGCACCCAGCACCCTGAGTACTGAGCACCGAGCACCCTGAGTACTGAGCACCCAGCACCCTGAGTACTGAGCACCCAGCACCCTGAGTACTGAGCACCGAGCATCCGGAGTTCGGAGCACCCTGCACCCCGAGCACTGAGCACCCAGCACCCTGAGCACTGAGCACCCTGAGGACTGAGCACCCAGCACCCTGAGTACTGAGCACCCAGCATCCTGAGTACTGAGCACCGATCACCCTGAGCACTGAGCACACAGCAACCCGAGCACTGAGCACCCAGCACCCTGAGTACTGAGCACCCTGAGTACTGAGCACACAGCACCCCGAGCACTGAGCACGCAGCAACCCGAGCACTGAGCACCCAGCACCCTGAGTACTGAGCACCCTGAGTACTGAGCACCCAGCACCTGAGTACTGAGCACCCTGAGTACTGAGCACCCTGAGTACTGAGCACCCAGCACCCTGAGTACTGAGCACCCTGAGTACTGAGCACCCAGCATCCTGAGTACTGAGCACCGATCACCCTGAGCACTGAGCACCCAGCAACCCGAGCACTGAGCACCCAGCACCCTGAGTACTGATCACCCTGAGTACTGAGCACCCAGCACCCTGAGCACTGAGCACCCAGCACCCTGAGTACTGAGCACCGAGCACCCTGAGTACTGAGCACCCAGCACCCTGAGCACTGAGCACCCAGCACCCTGAGTACTGAGCACCGAGCACCCTGAGTACTGAGCACCCAGCACCCTGGGTACTGAGCACCAAGCACCCTGAGTACTGAGCACCAAGCACCCTGAGTACTGAGCACCGAGCACCCCGAGTAGTGAGCACCCAGCACCCTGAGTACTGAGCACCCTGAGTACTGAGCACCCAGCACCCTGAGTAATGAGCACCCAGCACCCCGAGTACTGAGCACCCAGCACAGTGTGTACTGAGCACCCAGCACCCTGAGTACTGAGCACCCAGCACCCTGAGAACTGAGCACAAAGCACGCTGAGTACTGAGCACTGAGCACCGTGAGTACTGAGCACCGTGGACCCTGAGCACTGAGCACCCAGCACGCTGAGTACTGAGCACCCAGCACCCTGAGTTCTGAGCACTGAGCACCCAGCACCCTGAGTACTGAGCAGCCAGCACCCTGAGTACTGAGCACTGAGCACTGAGCACCCTGAGTACTGAACACTGAGCACTCTGAGTACTGAGCACCCAGCACCCTGAGTACTGAGCACCCAGCTCCCCGAGCACTGAGCACCGGGCACCCCGAGCACTGAGCACCCAGCACCCTGAGTACTGAGCACCCAGCACCCTGAGTACTGAGTACTGAGCACTGAGCACCCTGAGCACTGAGCACCCAGCATCCTGAGCACTGAGTACTGAGCACCCAGCACCCTGAGCACTGAGAACCCAGCACCCTGAGTACTGAGCACCCAGCACAAGGAGCACTGAGCACCCAGCACCCCGAGCACTGAGCACTTAGCACCCTTAGTACTGAGCACCGAGCACCCTGAGTACTGAGCACCCAGCACCCTGAGCACTGAGCACGGAGCACCCCGAGGACTGAGCACCCAGCACCGTGAGCACTGAGCACCCAGCACCTTAAGTACTGAGCACCGAGCACCCCGAGCACTGAGCACCCAGCACCCTAAGTACTGAGCATCCAGCACCCTGAGCACTGAGCACCCAGCACCCAGAGCACTGAGCACCCAGCACCCTGAGTACTGAGCACCCAGCACCCTGAGTACTGAGCACCCAGCACTCCGAGCACTGAGCACACAGCACCCTGAGTCCTGAGCACCCAGCACCCTGAGTACTTAGCACCCAGCACACTGAGCACTGAGCACCCAGCACCCTGAGTACTGAGCACCGAGCACCCTGAGTACTGAGCACCCAGCACCCTGAGTACTGAGCACCCAGCACCCTGAGTACTGAGCACCGAGCATCCGGAGTACTGAGCACACTGCACCCCGAGCACTGAGCACCCAGCACCCTGAGCACTGAGCACCCTGAGGACTGAGCACCCAGCACCCTGAGTACTGAGCACCCAGCATCCTGAGTACTGAGCACCGATCACCCTGAGCACTGAGCACCCAGCAACCCGAGCACTGAGCACCCAGCACCCTGAGTACTGAGCACCCTATGTACTGAGCACCCAGCACCCCGAGCACTGAGCACCCAGCAACCCGAGCACTGAGCACCCAGCACCCTGAGTACTGAGCACCCTGAGTACTGAGCACCCAGCAGCCTGAGTACTGAGCACCCTGAGTACTGAGCACCCAGCACCCTGAGCACTGAGCACCCAGCACCCTGAGTACTGAGCACCCAACGTACTGAGCACCGAACACCCCTAGCACTGAGCACCCAGCACCCTGAGTACTGAGCACCCAGCACCCTGAGCACTGAGAACCCACCACCCTGAGCACTGAGCACCCAGCACCCCAAGCACTGAGCACCCAGCAACCTGAGCACTGAGCACCCAGCACCCTGAGCACTGAGCACCCACCACCCTGAGCACTGAGCACCCAGCACCCTGAATACTGAGCACCCAACGTACTGAGCACCGAGCACCCCTAGCACTGAGCACCCAGCACCCCGAGCACTGAGCACCCAGCACCCCGAGCACTGAGCACTGAGCACCCTGAGTACTGGGCACTGAGCACCCTTAGTACTGAGCACCGAGCACCCTGAGTACTGAACACCCAACACCCTGAGCACTGAGCACGGAGCACCCCGAGGACTGAGCACCCAGAACCGTGAGCACTGAGCAGCCAGCACCTTGAGTACTGAGCACCGAGCACCCCGAGCACTGAGCACCCAGCACCCTGAGTCCTGAGCACCCAGCACCCTGAGCACTGAGCACCCAGCACCCCGAGCACTGAGCACCCAGCACCCTGAGTACTGAGCACACAGCACCCTGAGTACTGAGCACCCAGTACCCCGAGCACTGAGCAACCAACACCCTGAGCACTGAGCACCCAGCACCCTGAGTACTGAGCACCCAGCACCCCGAGCACTGAGCACCCAGCACCCTGAGTACTGAGCACACAGCACCCTGAGTACTGAGCACCGAGCACCCCGAGCACTGAGCACCCAGCATCCTGAGCACTGAGCACTCTGAGGACTGAGCAACCAGCACCGTGAGTACTGAGCACCCAGCACCCTGAGTACTGAGCACCCTGAGTACTGAGCACCCAGCACCCTGAGTACTGAGCACCCTGAGTACTGAGCACCCAGCACCCCGAGCACTGAGCACCCAGCACCCCGAGTACTGAGCACCCTGAGTACTGAGCACCCAGCACCCTGAGTACTGAGCACCCTGAGTACTGAGCACCCAGCACCCTGAGCACTGAGCACCCAGCACCCTGAGTACTGAGCACCCAGCACCCTGAGCACTGAGCACCCAGCACCCTGAGTACTGAGCACCCAGCACCCTGAGTACTTAGCACCGAGCACCCTGAGTACTGAGGACCCAGCACCCTGAGTACTGAGCACCCAGCACCCTGAGTACTGAGCACCGAGCACCCCGAGTACTGAGAACCCAGCACTCTGAGCACTGAGAACACAGCACCCTGAGCACTGAGCACCCAGCACCCCAAGCACTGAGCACCCAGCACCCTGAGTACTGAGCACCCTGAGTACTGAGCACCCAGCACCCCGAGCACTGAGCACCCAGCACCCTGAGTACTGAGCACCCAGCACCCTGAGTACTGAGCACCCAGCACCCTGAGCACTGAGCACCCAGCACCCTGAGTCATGAGCACCCAGCACCCTGAGTACTTAGCACCCAGCACACTGAGCACTGAGCACCCAGCACCCTGAGTACTGAGCACCGAGCACCCTGAGTACTGAGCACGCAGTACCCTGAGTACTGAGCACCCAGCACCCTGAGTACTGAGCACCGAGCACCCTGAGTACTGAGCACCCAGCACCCGGAGCACTGAGCACCCAGCACCCTGAGTACTGAGCACCCAGCACCCTGAGCACTGAGCACCCAGCACCCTGAGTCATGAGCACCCAGCACCCTGAGTACTTAGCACCCAGCACACTGAGCACTGAGCACCCAGCACCCTGAGTACTGAGCACCGAGCACCCTGAGTACTGAGCACCCAGCACCCTGAGTACTGAGCACCCAGCACCCTGAGTACTGAGCACCGAGCATCCGGAGTTCGGAGCACCCTGCACCCCGAGCACTGAGCACCCAGCACCCTGAGCACTGAGCACCCTGAGGACTGAGCACCCAGCACCCTGAGTACTGAGCACCCAGCATCCTGAGTACTGAGCACCGATCACCCTGAGCACTGAGCACACAGCAACCCGAGCACTGAGCACCCAGCACCCTGAGTACTGAGCACCCTGAGTACTGAGCACACAGCACCCCGAGCACTGAGCACGCAGCAACCCGAGCACTGAGCACCCAGCACCCTGAGTACTGAGCACCCTGAGTACTGAGCACCCAGCACCTGAGTACTGAGCACCCTGAGTACTGAGCACCCTGAGTACTGAGCACCCAGCACCCTGAGTACTGAGCACCCTGAGTACTGAGCACCCAGCATCCTGAGTACTGAGCACCGATCACCCTGAGCACTGAGCACCCAGCAACCCGAGCACTGAGCACCCAGCACCCTGAGTACTGATCACCCTGAGTACTGAGCACCCAGCACCCTGAGCACTGAGCACCCAGCACCCTGAGTACTGAGCACCGAGCACCCTGAGTACTGAGCACCCAGCACCCTGAGCACTGAGCACCCAGCACCCTGAGTACTGAGCACCGAGCACCCTGAGTACTGAGCACCCAGCACCCTGGGTACTGAGCACCAAGCACCCTGAGTACTGAGCACCGAGCACCCCGAGTAGTGAGCACCCAGCACCCTGAGTACTGAGCACCCTGAGTACTGAGCACCCAGCACCCTGAGTAATGAGCACCCAGCACCCCGAGTACTGAGCACCCAGCACAGTGAGTACTGAGCACCCAGCACCCTGAGTACTGAGCACCCAGCACCCTGAGCACTGAGCACAAAGCACGCTGAGTACTGAGCACTGAGCACCGTGAGTACTGAGCACCGTGGACCCTGAGCACTGAGCACCCAGCACGCTGAGTACTGAGCACCCAGCACCCTGAGTTCTGAGCACTGAGCACTGAGCACCCAGCACCCTGAGTACTGAGCAGCCAGCACCCTGAGTACTGAGCACTGAGCACTGAGCACACTGAGCACTGAGCACCCAACACCCCGAGCACTGAGCACTGAGCACCCTGAGTACTGAACACTGAGCACTCTGAGTACTGAGCACCCAGCACCCTGAGTACTGAGCACCCAGCTCCCCGAGCACTGAGCACCGGGCACCCCGAGCACTGAGCACCCAGCACCCTGAGTACTGAGCACCCAGCACCCTGAGTACTGAGTACTGAGCACTGAGCACCCTGAGCACTGAGCACCCAGCATCCTGAGCACTGAGTACTGAGCACCCAGCACCCTGAGCACTGAGAACCCAGCACCCTGAGTACTGAGCACCCAGCACAAGGAGCACTGAGCACCCAGCACCCCGAGCACTGAGCACTTAGCACCCTTAGTACTGAGCACCGAGCACCCTGAGTACTGAGCACCCAGCACCCTGAGCACTGAGCACGGAGCACCCCGAGGACTGAGCACCCAGCACCGTGAGCACTGAGCACCCAGCACCTTGAGTACTGAGCACCGAGCACCCCGAGCACTGAGCACCCAGCACCCTAAATACTGAGCATTCAGCACCCTGAGCACTGAGCACCCAGCACCCCGAGCACTGAGCACCCAGCACCCTGAGTACTGAGCACCCAGCACCCTGAGTACTGAGCACCCAGCACTCCGAGCACTGAGCACCCAGCACCCTGAGCACTGAGCACCCAGCACCCTGAGTACTGAGCACCCAGCACCCCAAGCACTGAGCACCCAGCACCCTGAGTACTGAGCACCCAGCACCCTGAGTACTGAGCACCCAGCACTCCGAGCACTGAGCACCCAGCACCCTGAGCACTGAGCACCCAGCACCCTGAGTACTGAGCACCCAGCACTCCGAGCACTGAGCACCCAGCACCCTGAGCACTGAGCACCCAGCACCCTGAGTACTGAGCACCCAGCACCCCAAGCACTGAGCACCCAGCACCCTGAGTACTGAGCACCCAGCACCCTGAGTACTGAGCACCCAGCACTCCGAGCACTGAGCACCCAGCACCCTGAGCACTGAGCACCCAGCACCCTGAGTACTGAGCACCCAGCCCCCTCAGCACTGAGCACCCAGCACCCCGAGCACTGAGCACCCAGCACCCTGAGTACTGAGCACCCTGAGGACTGAGCACCGATCACCCTGAGCACTGAGCACCCAGCACCCTGAGTACTTAGCACCCAGCACACTGAGAACTGAGCACCCAGCACCCTGAGTACTGAGCACCCAGCACCCTGAGCACTGAGCACCCAGCACCCTGAGTCATGAGCACCCAGCACCCTGAGTACTTAGCACCCAGCACACTGAGCACTGAGCACCCAGCACCCTGAGTACTGAGCACCGAGCACCCTGAGTACTGAGCACGCAGTACCCTGAGTACTGAGCACCCAGCACCCTGAGTACTGAGCACCGAGCACCCTGAGTACTGAGCACCCAGCACCCGGAGCACTGAGCACCCAGCACCCTGAGTACTGAGCACCCAGCACCCTGAGCACTGAGCACCCAGCACCCTGAGTCATGAGCACCCAGCACCCTGAGTACTTAGCACCCAGCACACTGAGCACTGAGCACCCAGCACCCTGAGTACTGAGCACCGAGCACCCTGAGTACTGAGCACCCAGCATCCTGAGTACTGAGCACCCAGCACCCTGAGTACTGAGCACCGAGCATCCGGAGTTCGGAGCACCCTGCACCCCGAGCACTGAGCACCCAGCACCCTGAGCACTGAGCACCCTGAGGACTGAGCACCCAGCACCCTGAGTACTGAGCACCCAGCATCCTGAGTACTGAGCACCGATCACCCTGAGCACTGAGCACACAGCAACCCGAGCACTGAGCACCCAGCACCCTGAGTACTGAGCACCCTGAGTACTGAGCACACAGCACCCCGAGCACTGAGCACGCAGCAACCCGAGCACTGAGCACCCAGCACCCTGAGTACTGAGCACCCTGAGTACTGAGCACCCAGCACCTGAGTACTGAGCACCCTGAGTACTGAGCACCCTGAGTACTGAGCACCCACCACCCTGAGTACTGAGCACCCTGAGTACTGAGCACCCAGCATCCTGAGTACTGAGCACCGATCACCCTGAGCACTGAGCACCCAGCAACCCGAGCACTGAGCACCCAGCACCCTGAGTACTGATCTCCCTGAGTACTGAGCACCCAGCACCCTGAGCACTGAGCACCCAGCACCCTGAGTACTGAGCACCGAGCACCCTGAGTACTGAGCACCCAGCACCCTGAGCACTGAGCACCCAGCACCCTGAGTACTGAGCACCGAGCACCCTGAGTACTGAGCACCCAGCACCCTGGGTACTGAGCACCAAGCACCCTGAGTACTGAGCACCGAGCACCCCGAGTAGTGAGCACCCAGCACCCTGAGTACTGAGCACCCTGAGTACTGAGCACCCAGCACCCTGAGTAATGAGCACCCAGCACCCCGAGTACTGAGCACCCAGCACAGTGAGTACTGAGCACCCAGCACCCTGAGTACTGAGCACCCAGCACCCTGAGCACTGAGCACAAAGCACGCTGAGTACTGAGCACTGAGCACCGTGAGTACTGAGCACCGTGGACCCTGAGCACTGAGCACCCAGCACGCTGAGTACTGAGCACCCAGCACCCTGAGTTCTGAGCACTGAGCACTGAGCACCCAGCACCCTGAGTACTGAGCAGCCAGCACCCTGAGTACTGAGCACTGAGCACTGAGCACACTGAGCACTGAGCACCCAACACCCCGAGCACTGAGCACTGAGCACCCTGAGTACTGAACACTGAGCACTCTGAGTACTGAGCACCCAGCACCCTGAGTACTGAGCACCCAGCTCCCCGAGCACTGAGCACCGGGCACCCCGAGCACTGAGCACCCAGCACCCTGAGTACTGAGCACCCAGCACCCTGAGTACTGAGTACTGAGCACTGAGCACCCTGAGCACTGAGCACCCAGCATCCTGAGCACTGAGTACTGAGCACCCAGCACCCTGAGCACTGAGAACCCAGCACCCTGAGTACTGAGCACCCAGCACAAGGAGCACTGAGCACCCAGCACCCCGAGCACTGAGCACTTAGCACCCTTAGTACTGAGCACCGAGCACCCTGAGTACTGAGCACCCAGCACCCTGAGCACTGAGCACGGAGCACCCCGAGGACTGAGCACCCAGCACCGTGAGCACTGAGCACCCAGCACCTTGAGTACTGAGCACCGAGCACCCCGAGCACTGAGCACCCAGCACCCTAAATACTGAGCATCCAGCACCCTGAGCACTGAGCACCCAGCACCCCGAGCACTGAGCACCCAGCACCCTGAGTACTGAGCACCCAGCACCCTGAGTACTGAGCACCCAGCACTCCGAGCACTGAGCACCCAGCACCCTGAGCACTGAGCACCCAGCACCCTGAGTACTGAGCACCCAGCACCCCAAGCACTGAGCACCCAGCACCCTGAGTACTGAGCACCCAGCACCCTGAGTACTGAGCACCCAGCACTCCGAGCACTGAGCACCCAGCACCCTGAGCACTGAGCACCCAGCACCCTGAGTACTGAGCACCCAGCCCCCTCAGCACTGAGCACCCAGCACCCCGAGCACTGAGCACCCAGCACCCTGAGTACTGAGCACCCTGAGGACTGAGCACCGATCACCCTGAGCACTGAGCACCCAGCACCCTGAGTACTTAGCACCCAGCACACTGAGCACTGAGCACCCAGCACCCTGAGTACTGAGCACCCAGCACCCTGAGCACTGAGCACCCAGCACCCTGAGTCATGAGCACCCAGCACCCTGAGTACTTAGCACCCAGCACACTGAGCACTGAGCACCCAGCACCCTGAGTACTGAGCACCGAGCACCCTGAGTACTGAGCACGCAGTACCCTGAGTACTGAGCACCCAGCACCCTGAGTACTGAGCACCGAGCACCCTGAGTACTGAGCACCCAGCACCCGGAGCACTGAGCACCCAGCACCCTGAGTACTGAGCACCCAGCACCCTGAGCACTGAGCACCCAGCACCCTGAGTCATGAGCACCCAGCACCCTGAGTACTTAGCACCCAGCACACTGAGCACTGAGCACCCAGCACCCTGAGTACTGAGCACCGAGCACCCTGAGTACTGAGCACCCAGCACCCTGAGTACTGAGCACCCAGCACCCTGAGTACTGAGCACCGAGCATCCGGAGTTCGGAGCACCCTGCACCCCGAGCACTGAGCACCCAGCACCCTGAGCACTGAGCACCCTGAGGACTGAGCACCCAGCACCCTGAGTACTGAGCACCCAGCATCCTGAGTACTGAGCACCGATCACCCTGAGCACTGAGCACACAGCAACCCGAGCACTGAGCACCCAGCACCCTGAGTACTGAGCACCCTGAGTACTGAGCACACAGCACCCCGAGCACTGAGCACGCAGCAACCCGAGCACTGAGCACCCAGCACCCTGAGTACTGAGCACCCTGAGTACTGAGCACCCAGCACCTGAGTACTGAGCACCCTGAGTACTGAGCACCCTGAGTACTGAGCACCCAGCACCCTGAGTACTGAGCACCCTGAGTACTGAGCACCCAGCATCCTGAGTACTGAGCACCGATCACCCTGAGCACTGAGCACCCAGCAACCCGAGCACTGAGCACCCAGCACCCTGAGTACTGATCACCCTGAGTACTGAGCACCCAGCACCCTGAGCACTGAGCACCCAGCACCCTGAGTACTGAGCACCGAGCACCCTGAGTACTGAGCACCCAGCACCCTGAGCACTGAGCACCCAGCACCCTGAGTACTGAGCACCGAGCACCCTGAGTACTGAGCACCCAGCACCCTGGGTACTGAGCACCAAGCACCCTGAGTACTGAGCACTAAGCACCCTGAGTACTGAGCACCGAGCACCCCGAGTAGTGAGCACCCAGCACCCTGAGTACTGAGCACCCTGAGTACTGAGCACCCAGCACCCTGAGTAATGAGCACCCAGCACCCCGAGTACTGAGCACCCAGCACAGTGTGTACTGAGCACCCAGCACCCTGAGTACTGAGCACCCAGCACCCTGAGAACTGAGCACAAAGCACGCTGAGTACTGAGCACTGAGCACCGTGAGTACTGAGCACCGTGGACCCTGAGCACTGAGCACCCAGCACGCTGAGTACTGAGCACCCAGCACCCTGAGTTCTGAGCACTGAGCACCCAGCACCCTGAGTACTGAGCAGCCAGCACCCTGAGTACTGAGCACTGAGCACTGAGCACCCTGAGTACTGAACACTGAGCACTCTGAGTACTGAGCACCCAGCACCCTGAGTACTGAGCACCCAGCTCCCCGAGCACTGAGCACCGGGCACCCCGAGCACTGAGCACCCAGCACCCTGAGTACTGAGCACCCAGCACCCTGAGTACTGAGTACTGAGCACTGAGCACCCTGAGCACTGAGCACCCAGCATCCTGAGCACTGAGTACTGAGCACCCAGCACCCTGAGCACTGAGAACCCAGCACCCTGAGTACTGAGCACCCAGCACAAGGAGCACTGAGCACCCAGCACCCCGAGCACTGAGCACTTAGCACCCTTAGTACTGAGCACCGAGCACCCTGAGTACTGAGCACCCAGCACCCTGAGCACTGAGCACGGAGCACCCCGAGGACTGAGCACCCAGCACCGTGAGCACTGAGCACCCAGCACCTTGAGTACTGAGCACCGAGCACCCCGAGCACTGAGCACCCAGCACCCTAAATACTGAGCATCCAGCACCCTGAGCACTGATCACCCAGCACCCCGAGCACTGAGCACCCAGCACCCTGAGTACTGAGCACCCAGCACCCTGAGTACTGAGCACCCAGCACTCCGAGCACTGAGCACCCAGCACCCTGAGCACTGAGCACCCAGCACCCTGAGTACTGAGCACCCAGCACCCCAAGCACTGAGCACCCAGCACCCTGAGTACTGAGCACCCAGCACCCTGAGTACTGAGCACCCAGCACTCCGAACACTGAGCACCCAGCAACCTGAGCACTGAGCACCCAGCACCCTGAGTACTGAGCACCCAGCCCCCTCAGCACTGAGCACCCAGCACCCCGAGCACTGAGCACCCAGCACCCTGAGTACTGAGCACCCTGAGGACTGAGCACCGATCACCCTGAGCACTGAGCACCCAGCACCCTGAGTACTGAGCACCCAGTACCCTGAGTACTGAGCACCGAGCACCCCGAGCACTGAGCACCCAGCACCCTGAGCACTGAGCACCCAGCACCCTGAGTACTGAGCACCCAGCACCCTGAGTACTGAGCACCCAGCACCCTGAGCACTGAGCACCCAGCACCCTGAGTACTGAGCACCCAGCACCCTGAGTACTGAGCACCCAGCACCCTGAGTACTGAGCACCCAGCACCCTGAGTACTGAGCACCCAGCACCCTGAGTACTGAGCACCGAGCACCCCGAGTACTGAGCACCCAGCACCCCGAGCACTGAGCACCCAGCACCCTGAGCACTGAGCACCCAGCACCCCAAGCACTGAGCACCCAGCACCCTGAGTACTGAGTACTGAGCACCCTGAGTACTGACCACCCAGAACCCTGAGCACTGAGCACCCAGCACCCTGAGTACTGAGCACCGAGCACCCTGAGCACTGAGCACCCAGCACCAAGAGTACTGAGCACCGAGCATCCTGAGCACTGAGCACCGAGCACCCCGAGCACTGAGCACCCAGCACCCTGAGTACTGAGCACCCAGCACCAAAAGTACTGAGCACCGAGCACCCCGAGCACTGAGCACCCAGCACCCTGAGTACTGAGCACCCAGCACCAAAAGTACTGAGCACCGAGCACCCCGAGCACTGAGCACCCAGCACCCTGAGTAATGAGCACCCAGAACCCTGAGTACTGAGCACCCAGCACACTGAGCACTGAGCACAAAGCACGCTGAGTACTGAGCACTGAGCACCCTGAGTACTGAGCACCGAGGACCCTGAGCACTGAGCACCCAGCACGCTGAGTACTGAGCGCTGAGCACCCTGAGTACTGAGCACCGAGCACCCTGAGTACTGAGCACCCAGCACCCTGAGCACTGAGCAGCCAGCACCCTGAGCACTGAGCACCCAGCACCCCGAGCACTGAGCACCCAGCACCCTGAGTACTGAGCACCCAGCACCCTGAGTACTGAGCACCGAGCACCCCGAGCACTGAGCACCCAGCACCCTGAGCACTGAGCACCCTGAGGACTGAGCACCCAGCACCCTGAGTACTGAGCACCCAGCATCCTGAGTACTGGGCACCGATCACCCTGAGCACTGAGCACTCAGCAACCCGAGCACTGAGCACCCAGCACCCTGTGTACTGAGCACCCTGAGTACTGAGCACCAAGCACCCCGAGCACTGAGCACCCAGCACCCTGAGTACTGATCACCCTGAGTACTGAGCACCCAGAACCCTGAGTACTGAGCACCCTGAGTACTGAGCACCCAGCACCCTGAGCACTGAGCACCCAGCACCCTGAGTATTGAGCACCCAGCACCCTGAGCACTGAGCACACAGCACCATGAGTACTGAGCACCCAGCACCCTGAGTACTGAGCACCCAGCACCCTGAGTACTGAGCACCCAGCACCCTGAGTACTGAGCACCGAGCACCCCGAGTACTGAGCACCCAGCACCCTGAGCACTGAGCACCCAGCACCCTGAGTACTGAGCACCCAGCACCCTGAGTACTGAGCACCCAGCACCCTGAGCACTGAGCACCCTGAGTACTGAGCACTAAGCACCCAGAGCGCTGAGCACCCAGCACCCCAAGCACGGAGCACCCAGAACCCCGAGCACTGAGTACTGAGCACCCAGCACCCTGAGTACTGAGCACCGAGCTCCCCGAGCACTGAACGCCCTGAGTACTGAGCACCCAGCACCCCGATCACAGAGCACACAGCACCGTCAGCACTGAGCACCCAGCACCCCGAGCACTGAGCACCCAGCACCCTGAGTACTGAGCACCCTGAGGACTGAGCACCGATCACCCTGAGCACTGAGCACCCAACACCCTGAGTACTGAGCACCCAGCACCCTGAGTACTGAGCACCCAGCACGCTGAGTACTGAGCACCCAGCACACTGAGCACTGAGCACCCTGAGGACTGAGCACCCAGCACCCTGAGTACTGAGCACCCAGCATCCTGAGTACTGAGCACCGATCACCCTGAGCACTGAGCACCCAGCAACCCGAGCACTGAGCACCCAGCACCCTGAGTACTGAGCACACTGAGTACTGAGCACCCAGCACCCCGAGCACTGAGCACCCAGCACCCTGAGTACTGAGCACCCTGAGTACTGAGCACCCAGAACCCTGAGTACTGAGCACCCTGAGTACTGAGCACCCAGCACCCTGAGCACTGAGCACCCAGCATCCTGAGTACTGAGCACCCAGCACCCTGAGTACTGTGCACCCAGCACCCTGAGTACTGAGCACCCAGCACCCTGAGTACTGAGCAGCCAGCACGCTGAGTACTGAGCACCCAGCAACCTGAGCACTGAGCACCCTGAGTACTGAGCACCCAGCACCCTGAGCACTGAGCACCCAGCACCCTGAGTACTGAGCACCCAGCACCCTGAGTACTGAGCACCGAGCACTCCAAGCACTGAGCACCCAGCACCCTGAGCACTGAGCACCCAGCACCCTGAGTACTGAGCACCCAGCACCCTGAGTACTGAGCACCCAGCACCCTGAGCACTGAGCACCCAGCAACCTGAGTACTGAGCACCCAGCACCCTGAGTACTGAGCACCCAGCACACTGAGTACTGAGCACACAGCACCCTGAGTACTGAGCACCCAGCACCCTGAGTACTGAGCACCGAGCACCCCGAGTACTGAGCACCCAGCACCCCGAGCACTGAGCACCCAGCACCCTGAGCACTGAGCACCCAGCACCCCAAGCACTGAGCACCCAGCACCCTGAGTACTGAGTACTGAACACCCTGAGTACTGAGCACCCAGCACCCTGAGCACCCAGCACCCTGAGTACTGAGCACCGAGCACCCCGAGCACTGAGCACCCAGCACCCCGAGCACTGAGCACCCAGCACTGAGCACCCAGCACCCTGAGTACTGAGCACCCAGCACCCTGAGTACTGAGCACCGAGCACCCCGAGCATTGAGCACCGGGCACCCCGAGCACTGAGCACCCAGCACCCTGAGTACTGAGCACCCAGAACCCTGAGTACTGAGCACTGAGCAGTGAGCACACTGAGCACTGTGCACCCAGCATCTTGAGCACTGAGTACTGAGCACCCAGCACCCTGAGCACTGAGCACCCAGCACCCTGAGCACTGAGCACCCAGCACCCTGAGTACTGAGCACCCAGCACCCCGAGCACTGAGCACCCAGCACCCTGAGCACTGAGCTCCCAGCACCCCAAGCACTGAGCACCCAGCACCCTGAGTACTGAGTACTGAGCACCCTGAGTACTGAGCACCAAGCACCCTGAGTACTGAGCACCCAGCACTCCAAGCACTGAGCACCCAGCACCCTGAGCACTGAGCACCCAGCACCCTGAGTACTGAGCACACAGCACAGCGAGCACTGAGCACCCAGCACCCTGAGTAATGAGCACCCAGCACCCTGAGTACTGAGCACTGAGCACCCTGAGCACTGAGCACCCAGCACCCTGAGCACTGAGCACCCTGAGGACTGAGCACCGAGCACCCTGAGTACTGAGCACCCAGCATCCTGAGTAGTGAGCACCGATCACCCTGAGCACTGAGCACCCAGCAACCCAAACACTGAGCACCCAGCACCCTGAGTACTGAGCACCCTGAGTACTGAGCACCCAGCACCCCGAGCACTGAGCACGCAGCACCCTGAGTACTGAGCACCCAGAGTACTGAGCACCCAGCACCCTGAGTACTGAGCACCCTGAGTACTGAGCACCCAGCACCCTGAGCACTGAGCACCCAGCACCCTGAGAACTGAGCACCCAGCACCCTGAGCACTGAGCACCCAGCACCCTGAGTACTGAGCACCCAGCACCCTGAGTACTTTGCACCCAGCACCCTGAGCACTGAGCACCCAGCACCCTGAGTACTGAGCACCGAGCACCCTGAGTACTGAGCACCCCGCACCCTGAGTACTGAGCACCCAGCACCAAGAGTACTGAGCATCGAGCACCCCGAGCACTGAGCACCCAGCACCCTGAGTAATGAGCACCCAGCACCCCGAGTACTGAGCACCCAGCACCGTGAGTACTGAGCACCCAGCACCCTGAGTACTGAGCGCCCAGCACCCTGAGCACTGAGCACAAAGCACGCTGAGTACTGAGCACTGAGCACCCTGAGTACTGAGCACCAAGGACCCTGAGCATTGAGCACCCAGCACGCTGAGTACTGAGCGCTGAGCACCCTGAGTACTGAGCACCGAGCACCCTGAGTACTGAGCACCCAGCACCCTGAGCAATGAGCAGCCAGCACCCTGAGCACTGAGCACCCAGCACCCCGAGCACTGAGCACCCAGCACCATGAGCACTGAGCACCCAGCACCCCGAGTACTGAGCACCCAGCACCCTGAGTACTGAGCACCGAGCAACCCGAGCACTGAGCACCCAGCACCCCGAGCACTGAGCACCCAGCACCCCGAGAATGAGCACCCAGCACCCTGAGTACTGAGCACCCAGCACCCTGAGCACTGAGCACCCAGCACCCTGAGTACTGAGCACCCAGCACCCTGAGAACTTAGCACCCAGCACCCTGAGCACTGAGCACCCAGCACCCTGAGTACTGAGCACCGAGCACCCTGAGTACTGAGCACCCAGCACCCTGAGTACTGAGCACCGAGCACCCCGAGTACTGAGCACCCATCACCCTGAGCACTGAGCACCCAGCACCCTGAGTACTGAGCACCCAGCACCCTGAGTACTGAGCACGCAGCACCCCGAGCACTGAGCACCCTGAGTACTGAGCACTAAACACCCAGAGCGCTGAGCACCCAGCAGCCCAAGCACGGAGCACCCAGGACCCCGAGCACTGAGTACTGAGCACCCAGCACCCTGAGTACTGAGCACCGAGCTCCCCGAGCACTGAGCACCCTGAGTACTGAGCACCCAGCACCCCGATCACAGAGCACCCAGCACACTCAGCACTGAGGACCCAGCACCCCGAGCACTGAGCACCGAGCACCCTGAGTACTGAGCACCCTGAGGACTGAGCACCGATCACCCTGAACACTGAGCACCCAGCACCCTGAGTACTGAGCACCCAGCACCCTGAGTACTGAGCACCGAGCACTCCGAGCATTGAGCACCCAGCACCCTGAGCACTGAGCACCCAGCACCCTGAGTACTGAGCACCCAGCACCCTGAGTACTGAGCACCCAGCACCCTGAGTACTGAGCACCCAGCACCAAGAGTACTGAGCACCGAGCACCCTGAGTAATGAGCACCCAGCACCCCGAGTACTGAGCACCCAGCACCGTGAGTACTGAGCACCCAGCACCCTGAGTACTGAGCACCCAGCACCCTGAGCACTGAGCAAAAAGCACGCTGAGTACTGAGCACTGAGCACCCTGAGTACTGAGCACCGAGCACCCTGAGTACTGAGCACCCAGCACCCTGAGCACTGAGCAGCCAGCACCCTGAGCACTGAGCACCCAGCACCCCGAGCACTGAGCACCCAGCAACCTGAGCACTGAGCACCCAGCACCCCGAGTACTGAGCACCCAGCACCCTGAGTACTGAGCACAGAGCACCCCGAGCACTGAGCACCCAGCACCCCGAGAATGAGCACCCAGCACCCTGAGTACTGAGAACCGAGCACCCTGAGTACTGAGCACCCAGCACCCTGAGCACTGAGCACCCAGCACCCCGAGTACTGAGCAAACAGCACCCCGGGCACTGAGCACCCAGCACCCCGAGAATGAGCACCCAGCACCCTGAGTACTGAGCACCCAGCACCCTGAGTACTGAGCACCCAGCACCCCGAGCACTGAGCACCCTGAGTACTTTGCACCCAGCACCCTGAGTACTGAGCACTAAGCACACAGAGCGCTGAGCACCCAGCACCCCAAGCACGGAGCACCCAGGACCCCGAGCACTGAGTACTGAGCACCCAGCACCCTGAGTACTGAGCACCGAGCTCCCCGAGCCCTGAGCACCCTGAGTACTGAGCACACAGCACCCCGATCACAGAGCACCCAGCACCCTCAGCACTGAGCACCCAGCACCCCGAGCACTGAGCACCCAGCACCCTGAGTACTGAGCACCCTGAGGACTGAGCACCGATCACACTGAGCACTGAGCACCCAGCACCCTGAGTACTGAGCACCCTGAGTACTGAGCACCCAGCACCCTGAGTACTGAGCACTGAGCACCCCGAGTACTGAGCACCCAGCACCCTGAGCACTGAGCACCCAGCACCCCGAGCACTGAGCACGCAGCGCCCTGAGTACTGAGCACCCAGCACCCCGAGCCCTGAGCACCCAGCACCCTGAGTACTGAGCACCCTGAGTACTGAGCACCTAGCACCCCGAGCACTGAGCACCCAGCACCCTGAGCACTGAGCACCCTGCAACCTGAGTACTGAGCATCAAGCACCCTGAGCACTGATCACCCAGCACCCTGAGCACTGAGCACCCAGCACCCTGAGCACTGAGCACCCAGCACCCTGAGTACTGAGCACCCAACGTACTGAGCATCGAGCACCCCGAGCACTGAGCACCCAGCACCCTGAGTACTGAGCACCCAGCACCCCGAGCACTGAGCACCCAGCACCCTGAGTACTGAGCACCGAGCACCCTGAGTACTGAGCACCGAGCACCCCGAACACTGAGCACCCAGCACCCTGAGCACTGAGCACCCTGACGACTGAGCACCCAGCACGCTGAGTACTGAGCACCCAGCATCCTGAGTACTGAGCACCGATCACCCTGAGCACTGAGCACCCAGCAACCCGAGCACTGAGCACCCAGCACCCTGAGTACTTAGCACCCTGAGTACTGACCACCCAGCACCCCGAGCACTGAGCACCCAGGACCCTGAGTACTGAGCACCCTGAGTACTGAGCACCCAGCACCCTGAGTACTGAGCACCCTGAGTACTGAGCACCCAGCACCCTGAGCACTGAGCACCCAGCACCCTGAGTACTGAGCACCCAGCACCCTGAGCACTGAGCACCCAGCACCCTGAGTACTGAGCACCCAGCACCCTGAGAACTTAGCACCCAGCACCCTGAGCACTGAGCACTTATCACCCTGAGTACTGAGCACCGAGCACCCTGAGTACTGAGCACCCAGCACCCTGAGTACTGAGCACCCAGCACCATGAGTACTGAGCACCGAGCACCCCGAGTACTGAGCACCCAGCACCCTGAGCACTGAGCACCCAGCACCCTGAGTACTGAGCACCCAGCACCCTGAGTACTGAGCACGCAGCACCCCGAGCACTGAGCACCCTGAGTACTGAGCACTAAGCACCCAGAGCGCTGAGCACCCAGCACCCCAAGCACGGAGCATCCAGGACCCCGAGCACTGAGTACTGAGCACCCAGCACCCTGAGTACTGAGCACCGAGCTCCCTGAGCACTGAGCACCCTGAGTACTGAGCACCCAGCACCCCGATCACAGAGCACCCAGCACACTCAGCACTGAGGACCCAGCACACCGAGCACTGAGCACCGAGCACCCTGAGTACTGAGCACCCTGAGGACTGAGCACCGATCACCCTGAACACTGAGCACCCAGCACCCTGAGTACTGAGCACCCAGCACCCTGAGTACTGATCACCGAGCACTCCGAGCACTGAGCACCCAGCACCCTGAGCACTGAGCACCCAGCACCCTGAGTACTGAGCACCCAGCACCCTGAGTACTGAGCACCCAGCACCCTGAGTACTGAGCACCCAGCACCAAGAGTAGTGAGCACCGAGCATCCTGAGCACTGAGCACCGAGCACCCCGAGCACTGAGCACCCAGCAGCCTGACTACTGAGCACCCAGCACCAAGAGTACTGAGCATCGAGCACCCCGAGTACTGAGCACCCAGCACCGTGAGTACTGAGCACCCAGCACCCTGAGTACTGAGCATCCAGCACCCTGAGCACTGAGCACAAAGCACGCTGAGTACTGAGCACTGAGCACCCTGAGTACTGAGCACCAAGGACCCTGAGCACTGAGCACCCAGCACGCTGAGTACTGAGCGCTGAGCACAATGAGTACTGAGCACCGAGCACCCTGAGTACTGAGCACCCAGCACCCTGAGCACTGAGCAGCCAGCACCCTGAGCAGTGAGCACCCAGCACCCCGAGCACTGAGCACCCAGCACCCTGAGCACTGAGCACCCAGCACCCCGAGTACTGAGCACCCAGCACCCTGAGTACTGAGCACCGAGCAACCCGAGCACTGAGCACCCAGCACCCCGAGCACTGAGCACCCAGCACCCCGAGAATGAGCACCCAGCACCCTGAGTACTGAGCACCCAGCACCCTGAGCACTGAGCACTCAGCACCCTGAGTACTGAGCACCCAGCACCCTGAGAACTTAGCACCCAGCACCCTGAGCACTGAGCACCCAGCACCCTGAGTACTGAGCACCGAGCACCCTGAGTACTGAGCACCCAGCACCCTGAGTACTGAGCACCCAGCACCCTGAGTACTGAGCACCGAGCACCCCGAGTACTGAGCACCCAGCACCCTGAGCACTGAGCACCCAGCACCCTGAGTACTGAGCACCCAGCACCCTGAGTACTGAGCACGCAGCACCCCGAGCACTGAGCACCCTGAGTACTGAGCACTAAACACCCAGAGCGCTGAGCACCCAGCACCCCAAGCACGGAGCACCCAGGACCACGAGCACTGAGTACTGAGCACCCAGCACCCTGAGTACTGAGCACCGAGCTCCCCGAGCACTGAGCACCGTGAGTACTGAGCACCAAGCACCCCGATCACAGAGCACACAGCACACTCAGCACTGAGGACCCAGCACCCCGAGCACTGAGCACCAAGCACCCTGAGTAATGAGCACCCTTAGGACTGAGCACCGATCACCCTGAACACTGAGCACCCAGCACCCTGAGTACTGAGCACCCAGCACCCTGAGTACTCAGCACCGAGCTCCCCGAGCACTGAACGCCCTGAGTACTGAGCACCCAGCACCCCGATCACAGAGCACCCAGCACCGTCAGCACTGAGCACCCAGCACCCCGAGCACTGAGCACCCAGCACCCTGAGTACTGAGCACCCTGAGGACTGAGCACCGATCACCCTGAGCACTGAGCACCCAACACCCTGAGTACTGAGCACCCAGCACCCTGAGTACTGAGCACCCAGCACGCTGAGTACTGAGCACCCAGCACACTGAGCACTGAGCACCCTGAGGACTGAGCACCCAGCACCCTGAGTACTGAGCACCCAGCATCCTGAGTACTGAGCACCGATCACCCTGAGCACTGAGCACCCAGCAACCCGAGCACTGAGCACCCAGCACCCTGAGTATTGAGCACACTGAGTACTGAGCACCCAGCACCCCGAGCACTGAGCACCCAGCACCCTGAGTACTGAGCACCCTGAGTACTGAGCACCCAGAACCCTGAGTACTGAGCACCCTGAGTACTGAGCACCCAGCACACTGAGCACTGAGCACCCAGCACCCTGAGTACTGAGCACCCAGCACCCTGAGTACTGTGCACCCAGCACCCTGAGTACTGAGCACCCAGCACCCTGAGTACTGAGCAGCCAGCACGCTGAGTACTGAGCACCCAGCAACCTGAGCACTGAGCACCCTGAGTACTGAGCACCCAGCACCCTGAGTACTGAGCACCCAGCACCCTGAGCACTGAGCACCCAGCAACCTGAGTACTGAGCACCCAGCACCCTGAGTACTGAGCACCCAGCACACTGAGTACTGAGCACCCAGCACCCTGAGTACTGAGCACCCAGAACCCTGAGTACTGAGCACCGAGCACCCCGAGTACTGAGCACCCAGCACCCTGAGCACTGAGCACCCAGCACCCTGAGCACTGAGCACCCAGCACCCCAAGCACTGAGCACCCAGCACCCTGAGTACTGAGTACTGAACACCCTTAGTACTGAGCACCCAGCACCCTGAGCACCCAGCAGCCTGAGTACTGAGCACCGAGCACCCCGAGCACTGAGCACCCAGCACCCCGAGCACTGAGCACCCAGCAGTGAGCACCCAGCACCCTGAGTACTGAGCACCCAGCACCCTGAGTACTGAGCACCGAGCACCCCGAGCATTGAGCACCTGGCACCCCGAGCACTGAGCACCCAGCACCCTGAGTACTGAGCACCCAGCACCCTGAGTACTGAGCACTGAGCAGTGAGCACACTGAGCACTGAGCACCCAGCATCCTGAGCACTGAGTACTGAGCACCCAGCACCCTGAGCACTGAGCACCCAGCACCCTGAGCACTGAGCACCCAGCACCCTGAGTACTGAGCACCCAGCACCCCGAGCACTGAGCACCCAGCACCCTGAGCACTGAGCTCCCAGCACCCCAAGCACTGAGCACCCAGCACCCTGAGTACTGAGTACTGAGCACCCTGAGTACTGAGCACCAAGCACCCTGAGTACTGAGCACCCAGCACTCCAAGCACTGAGCACCAAGCACCCTGAGCACTGAGCACCCAGCACCCTGAGTACTGAGCACCCAGCACCCTGAGTAATGAGCACCCAGCACCCTGAGTACTGAGCACTGAGCACCCTGAGCACTGAGCACCCAGCACCCTG
Organism: Microtus oregoni; assembly: GCF_018167655.1. Taxonomy (NCBI): domain Eukaryota; kingdom Metazoa; phylum Chordata; class Mammalia; order Rodentia; family Cricetidae; genus Microtus; species Microtus oregoni. The sequence goes on from NW_024543298.1 coordinate 456,642, forward strand.
AGCACTGAGCACCCTGAGGACTGAGCACCGAGCACCCTGAGTACTGAGCACCCAGCATCCTGAGTAGTGAGCACCGATCACCCTGAGCACTGAGCACCCAGCAACCCAAGCACTGAGCACCCAGCACCCTGAGTACTGAGCACCCTGAGTACTGAGCACCCAGCACCCCGAGCACTGAGCACGCAGCACCCTGAGTACTGAGCACCCAGAGTACTGAGCACCCAGCACCCTGAGTACTGAGCACCCTGAGTACTGAGCACCCAGCACCCTGAGCACTGAGCACCCAGCACCCTGAGAACTGAGCACCCAGCACCCTGAGCACTGAGCACCCAGCACCCTGAGTACTGAGCACCCAGCACCCTGAGTACTTTGCACCCAGCACCCTGAGCACTGAGCACCCAGCACCCTGAGTACTGAGCACCGAGCACCCTGAGTACTGAGCACCCAGCACCCTGAGTACTGAGCACCCAGCACCCTGAGTACTGAGCACCGAGCACCCCGAGTACTGAGCACCCAGCACCCTGAGCACTGAGCACCCAGCACCCTGAGTACTGAGCACCCAGCACCCTGAGTACTGAGCACCCAGCACCCCGAGCACTGAGCACCCTGAGTACTGAGCACCCAGCACCCTGAGTACTGAGCACTAAGCACCCAGAGCGCTGAGCTCCCAGCACCCCAAGCACGGAGCACCCAGGACCCCGAGCACTGAGTACTGAGCACCCAGCACCCTGATTACTGAGCACCGAGCTCCCCGAGCACTGAGCACCCTGAGTACTGAGCACCCAGCACCCCGATCACAGAGCACCCAGCACCCTCAGCACTGAGCACCCAGCACCCCGAGCACTGAGCACCCAGCACCCTGAGTACTGAGCACCCTGAAGACTGAGCACCGATCACCCTGAGCACTGAGCACCCAGCACCCTGAGTACTGAGCACCCAGCACCCTGAGTACTGAGCACCGAGCACCCCGAGCACTAAGCACCCAGCACCCTGAGCACTGAGCACCCAGCACCCTGAGTACTGAGCACCCTGAGTACTGAGCACCTAGCACCCCGAGCACTGAGCACCCAGCACCCTGAGCACTGAGCACCCTGCACCCTGAGTACTGAGCATCAAGCACCCTGAGCACTGAGCACACAGCACCCCGATCACAGAGCACCCAGCACCCTCAGCACTGAGCACCCAGCACCCCGAGCAATGAGCACCCAGCACCCTGAGTACTGAGCACCCAGCACCCCGAGCACTGAGCACCCAGCACCCTGAGTACTGAGCACCGAGCACCCTGAGTACTGAGCACCCAGCACCCCGAGGACTGAGCACCCAGCACCCCGAGTACTGAGCACCCAGCACTGAGCACCCAGCACCCTGAGTACTGAGCACCCAGCACCCTGAGTACTGAGCACCGAGCACCACGAGCATTGAGAACCGGGCACCCCGAGCACTGAGCACCCAGCACCCTGAGTAATGAGCACCCAGCACCCCGAGTACTGAGCACCCAGCACCTTGAGTACTGAGCACCCAGCACCCTGAGTACTGAGCACCCAGCACCCTGAGCACTGAGCACAAAGCACGCTGAGTACTGAGCACTGAGCACCCTGAGTACTGAGCACCAAGGACCATGAGCACTGAGCACCCAGCACGCTGAGTACTGAGCGCTGAGCACCCTGAGTACTGAGCACCGAGCACCCTGAGTACTGAGGACCCAGCACACCGAGCACTGAGCACCCAGCACCCTGAGCACTGAGCACCCAGCACCCCGAGTACTGAGCACCCAGCACCCTGAGTACTGAGCACCGAGCACCCCGAGCACTGAGCACCCAGCACCCCGAGAATGAGCACGCAGCACCCTGAGTACTGAGAACCGAGCACCCTGAGTACTGAGCACCCAGCACCCCGAGTACTGAGCAAACAGCACCCCGAGCACTGAGCACTCAGCACCCCGAGAATGAGCACCCAGCACCCTGAGTACTGAGCACCTAGCACCCTGAGTACTGAGCACCCAGCACCCCAAGCACTGAGCACCCTGAGTACTTTGCACCCAGCACCCTGAGTACTGAGCACTAAGCACCCAGAGCGCTGAGCACCCAGCACCCCAAGCACGGAGCACCCAGGACCCCGAGCACTGAGTACTGAGCACCCAGCACCCTGAGGACTGAGCACCGAGCTCCCCGAGCACTGAGCACCCTGAGAACTTAGCACCCAGCACCCCGAGCACTGAGCACCCAGCACCCCGAGTACTGAGCACCCAGCACCCCGAGTACTGAGCACCCAGCACGCTGAGTACTGAGCGCTGAGCACCCTGAGTACTGAGCACCGAGCACCCTGAGTACTGAGCACCCAGCACCCTGAGCACTGAGCAGCCAGCACCCTGAGCACTGAGCACCCAGCACACCGAGCACTGAGCACCCAGCACCCTGAGTACTGAGCACCCAGCACCCTGAGTACTGAGCACTCAGCACACTGAGTACTGAGCACCGAGCACCCCGAACACTGAGCACCCAGCACCCTGAGCACTGAGCACCCTGAGGACTGAGCACCCAGCACGCTGAGTACTGAGCACCCAGCATCCTGAGTACTGAGCACCGATCACCCTGAGCACTGAGCACCCAGCAATCCGAGCACTGAGCACCCAGCACCCTGAGTACTTAGCACCCTGAGTACTGACCACCCAGCACCCCGAGCACTGAGCACCCAGGACCCTGAGTACTGAGCACCCTGAGTACTGAGCACCCAGTACCCTGAGTACTGAGCACCCTGAGTACTGAGCACCCAGCACCCTGAGCACTGAGCACCCAGCACCCTGAGTACTGAGCACCCAGTACCCTGAACACTGAGCACCCAGCACCCTGAGTACTGAGCACCCAGCACCCTGAGAACTTAGCACCCAGCACCCTGAGCACTGAGCACCCAGCAGCCTGAGTACTGAGCACCGAGCACCCTGAGTACTGAGCACCCAGCACCCTGAGTACTGAGCACCCAGCACCCTGAGTACTGAGCACCGAGCACCCCGAGTACTGAGCACCCAGCACCCTGAGCACTGAGCACCCAGCACCCTGAGTACTGAGCACCCAGCACCCTGAGTACTGAGCAAGCAGCACCCCGAGCACTGAGCACCCTGAGTACTGAGCACTAAGCACCCAGAGCGCTGAGCACCCAGCACCCCAAGCACGGAGCACCCAGGACCCCGAGCACTGAGTACTGAGCACCCAGCACCCTGAGTACTGAGCACCGAGCTCCCCGAGCACTGAGCACCCTGAGTAATGAGCACCCAGCACCCCGATCACAGAGCACCCAGCACACTCAGCACTGAGGACCCAGCACCCCGAGCACTGAGCACCGAGCACCCTGAGTACTGAGCACCCTGAGGACTGAGCACCGATCACCCTGAACACTGAGCACCCAGCACCCTGAGTACTGAGCACCCAGCACCCTGAGTACTGAGCACCGAGCACTCCGAGCACTGAGCACCCAGCACCCTGAGCACTGAGCACCCAGCACCCTGAGTACTGAGCACCAAGCACCCTGAGTACTGAGCACCCAGCACCCTGAGTACTGAGCATCCAGCACCAAGAGTACTTAGCACCGAGCATCCTGAGCACTGAGCACCGAGCACCCCGAGCACTGAGCACCCAGCAGCCTGAGTACTGAGCACCCAGCACCAAGAGTACTGAGCATCGAGCACCCCGAGCACTGAGCACCCAGCACCCTGAGTAATGAGCACCCAGCACCCCGAGTACTGAGCACCCAGCACCGTGAGTACTGAGCACCCAGCACCCTGAGTACTGAGCTCCCAGCACCCTGAGCACTGAGCACAAAGCACGCTGAGTACTGAGCACTGAGCACCCTGAGTACTGAGCACCCAGCACCCCGAGAATGAGCACCCAGCACCCTGAGTACTGAGAACCGAGCACCCTGAGTACTGAGCACTGAGCACCGTGAGTACTGAGCACCCAGCACCCTGAGTACTGAGCTCCCAGCACCCTGAGCACTGAGCACAAAGCACGCTGAGTACTGAGCACCCAGCACCGTGAGTACTGAGCACCCAGCACCCTGAGTACTGAGCTCCCAGCACCCTGAGCACTGAGCACAAAGCACGCTGAGTACTGAGCACTGAGCACCCTGAGTACTGAGCACCCAGCACCCCGAGAATGAGCACCCAGCACCCCGAGCACTGAGCACCCAGCACCCCGAGCACTGAGCACCCAGCACCCCGAGAATGAGCACCCAGCACCCTGAGTACTGAGAACCGAGCACCCTGAGTACTGAGCACCCAGCACCCTGAGCACTGAGCACCCAGCACCCCGAGTACTGAGCAAACAGCACCCCGAGCACTGAGCACCCAGCACCCCGAGAATGAGCACCCAGCACCCTGAGTACTGAGCACCCAGCACCCTGAGTACGGAGCACCCAGCACCCCGAGCACTGAGCACCCTGAGTACTTTGCACCCAGCACCCTGAGTACTGAGCACCCAGCACCCTGAGTACTGAGCACCCAGCACCCTGAGTACTGAGCACCGAGCACCCCGAGTACTGAGCACACAGCACCCTGAGCACTGAGCACCCAGCACCCCGAGCACTGAGCACGCAGCACCCTGAGTACTGAGCACCCAGCACCCCGAGCACTGAGCACCCAGCACCCTGAGCACTGAGCACCCAGCACCCTGAGCACTGAGCACCCAGCACCCTGAGTACTGAGCACCCAACGTACTGAGCATCGAGCACCCCGAGCACTGAGCACCCAGCACCCTGAGTACTGAGCACCCAGCACCCCGAGCACTGAGCACCCAGCACCCTGAGTACTGAGCACCGAGCACCCTGAGTACTGAGCACCCAGCACCCCGAGCACTGAGCATCCAGCACCCCGAGCACTGAGCACCCAGCACTGAGCACCCAGCACCCTGAGTACTGAGCACCCAGCACCCTGAGTACTGAGCACCGAGCACCCCGAGCATTGAGCACCGGGCACCCCGAGCACTGAGCACCCAGCACCCTGAGTACTGAGCACCCAGCACCCAGAGTACTGAGCACTGAGCACCCTGAGCACTGAGCACCCAGCACCCTGAGTAATGAGCACCCAGCACCCCGAATACTGAGCACCCAGCTCCGTGAGTACTGAGCAACCAGCACCCCGAGCACTGAGCACCCAGCACCCTGAGTACTGAGCACCCAGTACCCTGAGCACTGAGCACCCAGCACCCTGAGTACTGAGCACCCAGCACCCTGAGAACTTAGCACCCAGCACCCTGAGCACTGAGCACCCAGCAGCCTGAGTACTGAGCACCGAGCACCCTGAGTACTGAGCACCCAGCACCCTGAGTACTGAGCACCCAGCACCCTGAGTACTGAGCACCGAGCACCCCGAGTACTGAGCACCCAGCACCCTGAGCACTGAGCACCCAGCACCCTGAGTACTGAGCACCCAGCACCCTGAGTACTGAGCAAGCAGCACCCCGAGCACTGAGCACCCTGAGTACTGAGCACTAAGCACCCAGAGCGCTGAGCACCCAGCACCCCAAGCACGGAGCACCCAGGACCCCGAGCACTGAGTACTGAGCACCCAGCACCCTGAGTACTGAGCACCGAGCTCCCCGAGCACCCAGCACCCTGAGTAATGAGCACCCAGCACCCCGATCACAGAGCACCCAGCACACTCAGCACTGAGGACCCAGCACCCCGAGCACTGAGCACCGAGCACCCTGAGTACTGAGCACCCTGAGGACTGAGCACCGATCACCCTGAACACTGAGCACCCAGCACCCTGAGTACTGAGCACCCAGCACCCTGAGTACTGAGCACCGAGCACTCCGAGCACTGAGCACCCAGCACACTGAGCACTGAGCACCCAGCACCCTGAGTACTGAGCACCTAGCACCCTGAGTACTGAGCACCCAGCACCCCGAGCACTGAGCACCCTGAGAACTTTTCACCCAGCACCCTGAGTACTGAGCACTAAGCACCCAGAGCGCTGAGCACCCAGCACCCCAAGCACGGAGCACCCAGGACCCCGAGCACTGAGTACTGAGCACCCAGCACCCTGAGTACTGAGCACCGAGCTCCCCGAGCACTGAGCACCCTGAGTACTTAGCACCAAGCACACCGAGCACTGAGCACCCAGCACTCCGAGTACTGAGCACCCAGCACCCCGAGCACTGAGCACCCAGCACCCTGAGCACTGAGCACCCAGCACCCCAAGCACTGAGCACCCAGCACCCTGAGTACTGAGTACTGAGCACCCTGAGTACTGAGCACCCAGCACCCTGAGCACTGAGCACCCAGCACCCTGAGTACTGAGCACTGAGCACCCTGAGTACTGAGCACCCAGCACCCTGAGTATTGAGCACCCAGCAGCAAGAGTACTGAGCACCGAGCATCCTGAGCACTGAGCACCCAGCACCCCGAGTACTGAGCAAACAGCACCCCGAGCACTGAGCACCCAGCACCCCGAGAATGAGCACCCAGCACCCTGAGTACTGAGCACCCAGCACCCTGAGTACGGAGCACCCAGCACCCCGAGCACTGAGCACCCTGAGTACTTTGCACCCAGCACCCTGAGTACTGAGCACCCAGCACCCTGAGTACTGAGCACCCAGCACCCTGAGTACTGAGCACCGAGCACCCCGAGTACTGAGCACACAGCACCCTGAGCACTGAGCAACCAGCACCCCGAGCACTGAGCACGCAGCACCCTGAGTACTGAGCACCCAGCACCCCGAGCACTGAGCACCCAGCACCCTGAGCACTGAGCACCCAGCACCCTGAGCACTGAGCACCCAGCACCCTGAGTACTGAGCACCCAACGTACTGAGCATCGAGCACCCCGAGCACTGAGCACCCAGCACCCTGAGTACTGAGCACCCAGCACCCCGAGCACTGAGCACCCAGCACCCTGAGTACTGAGCACCGAGCACCCTGAGTACTGAGCACCCAGCACCCCGAGCACTGAGCATCCAGCACCCCGAGCACTGAGCACCCAGCACTGAGCACCCAGCACCCTGAGTACTGAGCACCCAGCACCCTGAGTACTGAGCACCGAGCACCCCGAGCATTGAGCACCGGGCACCCCGAGCACTGAGCACCCAGCACCCTGAGTACTGAGCACCCAGCACCCAGAGTAATGAGCACTGAGCACCCTGAGCACTGAGCACCCAGCACCCTGAGTAATGAGCACCCAGCACCCCGAATACTGAGCACCCAGCTCCGTGAGTACTGAGCAACCAGCACCCCGAGCACTGAGCACCCAGCACCCTGAGTAATGAGCACCCAGCACCCTGAGCACTGAGCACCCAGCACCCCAAGCACTGAGCACCCAGCACCCTGAGTACTGAGTACTGAGCACCCTGAGTACTGAGCACCCAGCACTCTGAGCACTGAGCACCTAGCACCCTGAGTAATGAGCACCGAGCACCCTGAGCACTGAGCACCCAGCACCCTGAGTAATGAGCACCCAGCACCCCGAGCACTGAGCACCCAGCACCAAGAGTACTGAGCACTGAGCACCCTGAGTACTGAGTACTAAGCACTATGAGCGCTGAGCACCCAGCACCCCAAGCATGGAGCACCCAGGACCCCGAGCACTGAGTACTGAGCACCCAGCACCCTGAGTACTAAGCACCGAGCTCCCCGAGCACTGAGCACCCTGAGTACTGAGTACCCAGCAGCCCGATCACAGAGCACCCAGCACACTCAGCACTGAGCACCCAGCACCCCGAGCAATGAGCACCCAGCACCCTGAGTACTGAGCACCCTGAGGACTGTGCACCGATCACCCTGAGCACTGAGCACCCAGCACCCTGAGTACTGAGCACCCAGCACCCTGAGTACTGAGCACCGAGCACTCCGAGCACTGAGCACCCAGCACCCTGAGCACTGAGCACCCAGCAACCTTAGTACTGAGCACCCAGCACCCTGAGCACTGAGGACCCAGCACCCTGAGTACTGAGCACCCAGCACCCTGAGTACTGAGCACCCAGCACCCTGAGTACTGAGCACCCAGCACCCTGAGTACTGAGCACCCAGCACCCTGAGTACTGAGCACCCAGCACCCCGAGCACTGAGCACCCAGCACCCTTAGCACTGAGCACCCAGCACCAAGAGTACTGAGCACCGAGCACCCTGAGCACTGAGCACCCAGCACCCTGAGTAACGAGAACCCAGCTCCCCGAGTACTGAGCACCCAGCACCGTGAGTACTGAGCACCCAGCACCCTGAGTACTGAGCACCCAGCACCCTGAGCACTGAGCACAAAGCACGCTGAGAACTGAGCACTGAGCACCCTGAGTACTGAGCACCAAGGACCCTGAGCACTGAGCACCCAGCACGCTGAGTACTGAGCGCTGAGCACCCTGAGTACTGAGCACCGAGCACCCTGAGTACTGAGCACCCCGCACCCTGAGCACTGAGCAGCCAGCACCCTGAGCACTGAGCACCCAGCACCCCGAGCACTGAGCACCCAGCACCGTGAGTACTGAGCACCCAGCACCCTGAGTACTGAGCACCCAGCACCCTGAGTACTGAGCACCGAGCACCGAGCACTGAGCACCCAGCACCCTGAGCACTGAGCACCCTGAGGACTGAGCACCCAGCACCCTGAGTACTGAGCACCCAGCATCCTGTGTACTGAGCACCGATCACCCTGAGCACTGAGCACCCAGCAACCCGAGCACTGAGCACCCAGCACCCTGAGTACTGAGCACCCTGAGTACTGAGCACCCAGCAACCAGAGCACTGAGCACCCAGCACCCTGAGTACTGAGCACCCTGAGTACTGAGCACCCATCACCCTGAGCACTGAGCACCCAGCACCCTGAGTACTGAGCACCCAGCACCCTGAGCACTGAGCACCCAGCACCCTGAGTACTGAGCACCCAGCACCCTGAGTACTGAACACCCAGCACCCTGTGTACTGATCACCGAGCAACCCGAGTACTGAGCACCCAGCACCCTGAGCACTGAGCACCCAGCACCCTGAGTACTGAGCACCCAGAACCCTGAGTACTGAGCACCCAGCACCCCGAGCACTGAGCACCCTGAGTACTGAGCACTAAGCACCCTGAGCGCTGAGCACCCAGCACCCCAAGCACGGAGCATCCAGGACCCCGAGCACTGAGTACTGAGCACCCAGCACCCCGAGCACTGAGCACCCAGCACCCTGAGTACTGAGCACACTGAGGACTGAGCACCGATCACCCTGAGCACTGAGCACCCAGCACCCTGAGTACTGATCACCCAGCACCCTGAGTACTGAGCACCGAGCACTCCGAGCACTGAGCACCCAGAACCCTGAGCACTGAGCACCCAGTACCCTGAGTACTGAGCACCCAGCACCCGGAGCACTGAGCACCCAGCACCCTGAGTACTGAGCACCCAGCACCCTGAGTACTGAGCACCCAGCACCCTGAGTACTGAGCACCCAGCACCCTGAGTACTGAGCACCCAGCACCCTGAGTACTGAGCACCGAGCACCCCGAGTACTGAGCACCCAGCACCCCGAGCACTGAGCACCCAGCACCACGAGCACTGAGCACCCTGAGTACGTTGCACCCAGCACATTGAGTACTGAGCACTAAGCACCCAGAGCGCTGAGCACCCAGCACCCCAAGCACGGAGCACCCAGGACCCCGAGGACTGAGTACTGAGCACCCAGCACCCTGAGTACTGAGCACCGAGCTCCCCGAGCACTGAGCACCCTGAGTACTTAGCACCCAGCACCCCGAGCACTGAGCACCCAGCACCCCGAGTACTGAGCACCCAGCACCCCGAGCACTGAGCACCCAGCACCCTGAGCACTGAGCACCCAGCACCCCAAGCACTGAGCACCCAGCACCCTGAGTACTGAGTACTGAGCACCCTGAGTACTGAGCACCCAGCACCCTGAGCACTGAGCACCCAGCACCCTGAGTACTGAGCACTGAGCACCCTGAGTACTGAGCACCCAGCACCCTGAGTATTGAGCACCCAGCACCCTGAGCACTGAGCACCCAGCACCCTGAGTACTGAGCTCCGAGCACCCCGAGCACTGAGCACCCAGCACCCTGAGTACTGAGCACCCAGCACCCTGAGCACTGAGCACAAAGCACGCTGAGAACTGAGCACTGAGCACCCTGAGTACTGAGGACCAAGGACCCTGAGCACTGAGCACCCAGCACGCTGAGTACTGAGCGCTGAGCACCCTGAGTACTGAGCACCGAGCACCCTGAGTACTGAGCACCCCGCACCCTGAGCACTGAGCAGCCAGCACCCTGAGCACTGAGCACCCAGCACCCCGAGCACTGAGCACCCAGCACCCTGAGTACTGAGCACCCAGCACCCTGAGTACTGAGCACCCAGCACCCTGAGTACTGAGCACCGAGCACCGAGCACTGAGCACCCAGCACCCTGAGCACTGAGCACCCTGAGGACTGAGCACCCAGCACCCTGAGTACTGAGCACCCAGCATCCTGAGTACTGAGCACCGATCACCCTGAGCACTGAGCACCCAGCAACCCGAGCACTGAGCACCCAGCACCCTGAGTACTGAGCACCCTGAGTACTGAGCACCCAGCAACCAGAGCACTGAGCACCCAGCACCCTGAGTACTGAGCACCCTGAGTACTGAGCACCCATCACCCTGAGCACTGAGCACCCAGCACCCTGAGTACTGAGCACCCAGCACCCTGAGCACTGAGCACCCAGCACCCTGAGTACTGAGCACCCAGCACCCTGAGTACTGAACACCCAGCACCCTGTGTACTGAGCACTGAGCAACCCGAGTACTGAGCACCCAGCACCCTGAGCACTGAGCACCCAGCACCCTGAGTACTGAGCACCCAGAACCCTGAGTACTGAGCACCCAGCACCCCGAGCACTGAGCACCCTGAGTACTGAGCACTAAGCACCCTGAGCGCTGAGCACCCAGCACCCCAAGCACGGAGCATCCAGGACCCCGAGCACTGAGTACTGAGCACCCAGCACCCCGAGCACTGAGCACCCAGCACCCTGAGTACTGAGCACACTGAGGACTGAGCACCGATCACCCTGAGCACTGAGCACCCAGCACCCTGAGTACTGATCACCCAGCACCCTGAGTACTGAGCACCGAGCACTCCGAGCACTGAGCACCCAGAACCCTGAGCACTGAGCACCCAGTACCCTGAGTACTGAGCACCCAGCACCCGGAGCACTGAGCACCCAGCACCCTGAGTACTGAGCACCCAGCACCCTGAGTACTGAGCACCCAGCACCCTGAGTACTGAGCACCAAGCACCCTGAGTACTGAGCACCCAGCACCCTGAGTACTGAGCACCGAGCACCCCGAGTACTGAGCACCCAGCACCCCGAGCACTGAGCACCCAGCACCACGAGCACTGAGCACCCTGAGTACGTTGCACCCAGCACATTGAGTACTGAGCACTAAGCACCCAGAGCGCTGAGCACCCAGCACCCCAAGCACGGAGCACCCAGGACACCGAGGACTGAGTACTGAGCACCCAGCACCCTGAGTACTGAGCACCGAGCTCCCCGAGCACTGAGCACCCTGAGTACTTAGCACCCAGCACCCCGAGCACTGAGCACCCAGCACCCCGAGTACTGAGCACCCAGCACCCCGAGCACTGAGCACCCAGCACCCTGAGCACTGAGCACCCAGCACCCCAAGCACTGAGCACCCAGCACCCTGAGTACTGAGTACTGAGCACCCTGAGTACTGAGCACCCAGCACCCTGAGCACTGAGCACCCAGCACCCTGAGTACTGAGCACTGAGCACCCTGAGTACTGAGCACCCAGCACCCTGAGTATTGAGCACCCAGCACCCTGAGCACTGAGCACCCAGCACCCTGAGTACTGAGCTCCGAGCACCCCGAGCACTGAGCACCCAGCATCCTGAGTACTGAGCACCCAGCACCAAGAGTACTGAGCACCGAGCACCCCGAGCACTGAGCACCCAGCACCCTGAGTAATGAGCACCCAGCACCCTGAGTACTGAGCACCCAGCACCGTGAGTACTGAGCACCCAGCACCCTGAGTACTGAGCACTCAGCACCCTGAGCAGTGAGCACAAAGCACGCTGAGTACTGAGCACTGAGCACCCTGTGTACTGAGCACCAAGGACCCTGAGCACTGAGCACCCAGCACGCTGAGTACTGAGCGCTGAGCACCCTGAGTACTGAGCACCGAGCACCCTGAGTACTGAGCACCCAGCACCCTGGCACTGAGCAGCCAGCACCCTGAGCACTGAGCACCCAGCACCCCGAGCACTGAGCACACAGCACCCTGAGTACTGAGCACCCAGCACCCTGAGTACTGAGCACTCAGCACCCTGAGTACTGAGCACCGAGCACCCCGAACACTGAGCACCCAGCACCCTGAGCACTGAGCACCCTGAGGACTGAGCACCCAGCACGCTGAGTACTGAGCACCCAGCATCCTGAGTACTGAGCACCGATCACCCTGAGCACTGAGCACCCAGCAACCCGAGCACTGAGCACCCAGCACCCTGAGTACTTAGCACCCTGAGTACTGACCACCCAGCACCCCGAGCACTGAGCACCCAGGACCCTGAGTACTGAGCACCCTGAGTACTGAGCACCCAGCACCCTGAGTACTGAGCACCCTGAGTACTGAGTACCCAGCACCCTGAGCACTGAGCACCCAGCACCCTGAGTACTGAGCACCCAGCACCCTGAGCACTGAGCACCCAGCACCCTGAGTACTGAGCACCCAGCACCCTGAGAACTTAGCACCCAGCACCCTGAGCACTGAGCACCCAGCACCCTGAGTACTGAGCACCGAGCACCCTGAGTACTGAGCACCCAGCACCCTGAGTACTGAGCACCCAGCACCCTGAGTACTGAGCACCCAGCACCCTGAGCACTGAGCACCCAGCACCCTGAGTACTGAGCACCCAGCACCCTGAGCACTGAGCACCCAGCACCCTGAGTACTGAGCACCCAGCACCGTGAGTACTGAGCACGCAGCACCCTGAGCACTGAGCACCCTGAGTACTGAGCACTAAGCACCCAGAGCGCTGAGCACCCAGCACCCCAAGCACGGAGCACCCAGGACCCCGAGCACTGAGTACTGAGCACCCAGCACCCTGAGTACTGAGCACCGAGCTCCCTGAGCACTGAGCACCCTGAGTACTGAGCACCCAGCACCCCGATCACAGAGCACCCAGCACACTCAGCACTGAGGACCCAGCACCCCGAGCACTGAGCACCGAGCACCCTGAGTACTGAGCACCCTGAGGACTAAGCACCGATCACCCTGAACACTGAGCACCCAGCACCCTGAGTACTGAGCACCCAGCACCCTGAGTACTGAGCACCGAGCACTCCGAGCACTGAGCACCCAGCACCCTGAGCACTGAGCACCCAGCACCCTGAGTACTGAGCACCCAGCACCCTGAGTACTGAGCACCCAGCACCCTGAGTACTGAGCACCCAGCACCAAGAGTACTGAGCAACGAGCATCCTGAGCACTGAGCACCGAGCACCCCGAGCACTGAGCACCCAGCAGCCTGAGTACTGAGCACCCAGCACCAAGAGTACTGAGCATCGAGCACCCCGAGCACTGAGCACCCAGCACCCTGAGTAATGAGCACCCAGCACCCCGAGTACTGAGCACCCAGCACCGTGAGTACTGAGCACACAGCACCCTGAGTACTGAGCACCCAGCACCCTGAGCACTGAGCACAAAGCACGCTGAGTACTGAGCACTGAGCACCCTGAGTACTGAGCACCAAGGACCCTGAGCATTGAGCACCCAGCACGCTGAGTACTGAGCGCTGAGCACCCTGAGTACTGAGCACCGAGCACCCTGAGTACTGAGCACCCAGCACCCTGAGCACTGAGCAGCCAGCACCCTGAGCACTGAGCACCCAGCACCCCGAGCACTGAGCACCCAGCACTCTGAGCACTGAGCACCCAGCACCCCGAGTACTGAGCACCCAGCACCCTGAGTACTGAGCACCGAGCAACCCGAGCACTGAGCACCCAGCAACCCGAGCACTGAGCACCCAGCACCCCGAGAATGAGCACCCAGCACCCTGAGTACTGAGCACCCAGCACCCTGAGCACTGAGCACCCAGCACCCTGAGTACTGAGCACCCAGCACCCTGAGAACTTAGCACCCAGCACCCTGAGCACTGAGCACCCAGCACCCTGAGTACTGAGCACCGAGCACCCTGAGTACTGAGCACCCAGCACCCTGAGTACTGAGCACCCAGCACCCTGAGTACTGAGCACCGAGCACCCCGAGTACTGAGCACCCAGCACCCTGAGCACTGAGCACCCAGCACCCTGAGTACTGAGCACCCAGCACCCTGAGTACTGAGCACGCAGCACCCCGAGCACTGAGCACCCTGAGTACTGAGCACTAAACACCCAGAGCGCTGAGCACCCAGCACCCCAAGCACGGAGCACCCAGGACCCCGAGCACTGAGTACTGAGCACCCAGCACCCTGAGTACTGAGCACCGAGCTCCCCGAGCACTGAGCACCCTGAGTACTGAGCACCCAGCACCCCGATCACAGAGCACCCAGAACACTCAGCACTGAGGACCCAGCACCCCGAGCACTGAGCACCGAGCACCCTGAGTACTGAGCACCCTGAGGACTGAGCACCGATCACCCTGAACACTGAGCACCCAGCACCCTGAGTACTGAGCACCCAGCACCCTGAGTACTGAGCACCGAGCACTCCGAGCATTGAGCACCCAGCACCCTGAGCACTGAGCACCCAGCACCCTGAGTACTGAGCACCCAGCACCCTGAGTACTGAGCACCCAGCACCCTGAGTACTGAGCACCCAGCACCAAGAGTACTGAGCACCGAGCACCCTGAGTAATGAGCACCCAGCACCCCGAGTACTGAGCACCCAGCACCGTGAGTTCTGAGCACCCAGCACCCTGAGTACTGAGCACCCAGCACCCTGAGCACTGAGCAAAAAGCACGCTGAGTACTGAGCACTGAGCACCCTGAGTACTGAGCACCAAGGACCCTGAGCACTGAGCACCCAGCACGCTGAGTACTGAGCGCTGAGCACCCTGAGTACTGACCACCGAGCACCCTGAGTACTGAGCACCCAGCACCCTGAGCACTGAGCAGCCAGCACCCTGAGCACTGAGCACCCAGCACCCCGAGCACTGAGCACCCAGCACCCTGAGCACTGAGCACCCAGCACCCCGAGTACTGAGCACCCAGCACCCTGAGTACTGAGCACAGAGCACCCCGAGCACTGAGCACCCAGCACCATGAGCACTGAGCACCCAGCACCCCGAGAATGAGCACCCAGCACCCTGAGTACTGAGAACCGAGCACCCTGAGTACTGAGCACCCAGCACCCTGAGCACTGAGCACCCAGCACCCTGAGTACTGAGCAAACAGCACCCCGAGCACTGAGCACCCAGCACCCCGAGAATGAGCACCCAGCACCCTGAGTACTGAGCACCCAGCACCCTGAGTACTGAGCACCCAGCACCCCGAGCACTGAGCACCCTGAGTACTTTGCACCCAGCACCCTGAGTACTGAGCACTAAGCACACAGAGCGCTGAGCACCCAGCACCCCAAGCACGGAGCACCCAGGACCCCGAGCACTGAGCACCCTGAGTACTGAGCACCCAGCACCCCGATCACAGAGCACCCAGCACCCTCAGCACTGAGCACCCAGCACCCCGAGCACTGAGCACCCAGCACCCTGAGTACTGAGCACCCTGAGGACTGAGCACCGATCACACTGAGCACTGAGCAACCAGCACCCTGAGTACTGAGCACCCAGCACCCTGAGTACTGAGCACTGAGCACCCCGAATACTGAGCACCCAGCACCCTGAGCACTGAGCACCCAGCACCCCGAGCACTGAGCACGCAGCGCCCTGAGTACTGAGCACCCAGCACCCCGAGCCCTGAGCACCCAGCACCCTGAGTACTGAGCACCCTGAGTACTGAGCACCTAGCACCCCGAGCACTGAGCACCCAGCACCCTGAGCACTGATCACCCAGCAGCCTGAGCACTGAGCACCCAGCACCCTGAGTACTGAGCACCCAACGTACTGAGCATCGAGCACCCCGAGCACTGAGCACCCAGCACCCTGTGTACTGAGCACCCAGCACCCCGAGCACTGAGCACCCAGCACCCTGAGTACTGAGCACCGAGCACCCTGAGTACTGAGCACCCAGCACCCCGAGCACTGAGCATCCAGCACCCCGAGCACTGAGCACCCAGCACTGAGCACCCAGCACCCTGACTACTGAGCACCCAGCACCCTGAGTACTGAGCACTGAGCACCCTGAGCACTGAGCACCCAGCACCCTGAGTAATGAGCACCCAGCACCCCGAGTACTGAGCACCCAGCACCGTGAGTACTGAGCAACCAGCACCCCGAGCACTGAGCACCCAGCACCCCGAGTACTGAGCACCCAGCACCCTGAGTACTGAGCACCGAGCAACCCGAGCACTGAGCACCCAGCACCCCGAGCACTGAGCACCCAGCACCCCGAGAATGAGCACCCAGCACCCTGAGTACTGAGCACCCAGCACCCTGAGCACTGAGCACCCAGCACCCTGAGTACTGAGCACCCAGCACCCTGAGATCTTAGCACCCAGCACCCTGAGCACTGAGCACCCAGCACCCTGAGTACTGAGCACCGAGCACCCTGAGTACTGAGCACCCAGCACCCTGAGTACTGAGCACCCAGCACCCTGAGTACTGAGCACCGAGCACCCCGAGTACTGAGCACCCAGCACCCTGAGCACTGAGCACCCAGCACCCTGAGTACTGAGCACCCAGCACCCTGAGTACTGAGCACGCAGCACCCCGAGCACTGAGCACCCTGAGTACTGAGCACTAAACACCCAGAGCGCTGAGCACCCAGCACCCCAAGCACGGAGCACCCAGGACCCCGAGCACTGAGTACTGAGCACCCAGCACCCTGAGTACTGAGCACCGAGCTCCCCGAGCACTGAGCACCCTGAGTACTGAGCACCCAGCACCCCGATCACAGAGCACCCAGCACACTCAGCACTGAGGACCCAGCACCCCGAGCACTGAGCACCGAGCACCCTGAGTACTGAGCACCCTGAGGACTGAGCACCGATCACCCTGAACACTGAGCACCCAGCACCCTGAGTACTGAGCACCCAGCACCCTGAGTACTGAGCACCGAGCACTCCGAGCATTGAGCACCCAGCACCCTGAGCACTGAGCACCCAGCACCCTGAGTACTGAGCACCCAGCACCCTGAGTACTGAGCACCCAGCACCCTGAGCACTGAACACCCAGCACCCTGAGCACTGAGCACCCAGCACCAAGAGTACTGAGCACCGAGCACCCCGAGCACTGAGCACACAGCACCCTGAGTAACGAGCACCCAGCACCCCGAGTACTGAGCACCCAGCACCGTGACTACTGAGCACCCAGCACCCTGAGTACTGAGCACCCAGCACCCTGAGCACTGAGCACAAAGCACGCTGAGAACTGAGCACTGAGCACCCTGAGTACTGAGCACCAAGGACCCTGAGCACTGAGCACCCAGCACGCTGAGTACTGAGCGCTGAGCACCCTGAGTACTGAGCACCGAGCACCCTGAGTACTGAGCACCCCGCACCCTGAGCACTGAGCAGCCAGCACCCTGAGCACTGAGCACCCAGCACCCCGAGCACTGAGCACCCAGCACCCTGAGTACTGAGCACCCATCACCCTGAGTACTGAGCACTCAGCACCCTGAGTACTGAACACCGAGCACCCCGAGCACTGAGCACCCAGCACCCTGAGCACTGAGCACCCTGAGGACTGAGCACCCAGCACCCTGAGCACTGAGCACCCAGCAACCCGAGCACTGAGCACCCAGCACCCTGAGTACTGAGCACCCTGAGTAATGAGCACCCAGCACCCCGAGCACTGAGCACCCAGCACGCTGAGTACTGAGCACCCTGAGTACTGAGCACCCATCACCCTGAGAACTGAGCACCCAGCACCGTGAGTACTGAGCACCCAGCACCCTGAGCACTGAGCACCCAGCAACCTGAGTACTGAGCACCCAGCACCCTGAGTACTGAGCACCCAGCACCATGTGTACTGAGCACCGAGCACCCCGAGTACTGAGCACCCAGCACCCTGAGCACTGAGCACCCAGCACCCTGAGTACTGAGCACCCAGAACCCTGAGTACTGAGCACCCAGCACCCCGAGCACTGAGCACCCTGAGTACTGAGCACTAAGCACCCTGAGCGCTGAGCACCCAGCACCCCAAGCACGGAGCACCCAGGACCCCGAGCACTGAGTACTGAGCACCCAGCACCCTGAGTACTGAGCACCGAGCTCCCCGAGCACTGAGCACCCTGAGTACTGAGCACCCAGCACCCCGATCACAGAGCACACAGCACCCTCAGCACTGAGCACCCAGCACCCCGAGCACTGAGCACCCAGCACCCTGAGTACTGAGCACACTGAGGACTGAGCACCGATCACCCTGAGCACTGAGCACCCAGCACCCTGAGTACTGAGCACCCAGCACCCTGAGTACTGAGCACCGAGCACTCCGAGCACTGAGCACCCAGCACACTGAGCACTGAGCACCCAGCACCCTGAGTACTGAGCACCCAGCACCCTGAGCACTGAGCACCCAGCACCCTGAGTACTGAGCACCCAGCACCCTGAGCACTGAGCACCCAGCACCCTGAGTACTGAGCACCCAGCACCCCGAGCACTGAGCACCCAGCACCCCGAGCACTGAGCACCCTGAGTACTTTGCACCCAGCACCCTGAGTACTGAGCACTAAGCACCCAGAGCGCTGAGCACCCAGCACCCCAAGCACGGAGCACCCAGGACCCCGAGCACTGAGTACTGAGCACCCAGCACCCTGAGTACTGAGCACCGAGCTCCCCGAGCACTGAGCACCCTGAGTACTTAGCACCCAGCAGCCCGAGCACTGAGCACCCAGCACCCCGAGTACTGAGCACCCAGCACCCCGATCACTGAGCACCCAGCACCCTGAGCACTGAGCACCCAGCACCCCAAGCACTGAGCACCCAGCACCCCGAGCACTGAGCACCCAGCACCCCGAGTACTGAGCACCCAGCACCCCGAGCACTGAGCACCCAGCACCCTGAGCACTGAGCACCCAGCACCCCAAGCACTGAGCACCCAGCACGCTGAGTACTGAGTACTGAGCACCCTGAGTACTGAGCACCCAGCACCCTGAGCACTGAGCACCCAGCACCCTGAGTACTGAGCACCGAGCACACTGAGTACTGAGCACACAGCACCCTGAGTACTGAGCACCCAGCAGCAAGAGTACTGAGCACCGAGCATCCTGAGCACTGAGCACCGAGCACCCCGAGCACTGAGCACCCAGCATCCTGAGTACTGAGCACCCAGCCCCAAGAGTACTGAGCACCGAGCACCCCGAGCACTGAGCACCCAGCACCCTGAGTAATGAGCACCCAGCACCCCGAGTACTGAGCACCCAGCACCGTGAGTACTGAGCACACAGCACCCTGAGTACTGAGCACCCAGCACCCTGAGCACTGAGCACAAAGCACGCTGAGTACTGAGCACTGAGCACCCTGAGTACTGAGCACCAAGGACCCTGAGCATTGAGCGCCCAGCACGCTGAGTACTGAGCGCTGAGCACCCTGAGTACTGAGCACCGAGCACCCTGAGTACTGAGCACCCAGCACCCTGAGCACTGAGCAGCCAGCACCCTGAGCACTGAGCACCCAGCACCCCGAGCACTGAGCACCCAGCACTCTGAGCACTGAGCACCCAGCACCCCGAGTACTGAGCACCCAGCACCCTGAGTACTGAGCACCGAGCAACCCGAGCACTGAGCACCCAGCACCCCGAGCACTGAGCACCCAGCACCCCGAGAATGAGCACCCAGCACCCTGAGTACTGAGCACCCAGCACCCTGAGCACTGAGCACCCAGCACCCTGAGTACTGAGCACCCAGCACCCTGAGAACTTAGCACCCAGCACCCTGAGCACTGAGCACCCAGCACCCTGAGTACTGAGCACCGAGCACCCTGAGTACTGAGCACCCAGCACCCTGAGTACTGAGCACCCAGCACCCTGAGTACTGAGCACCGAGCACCCCGAGTACTGAGCACCCAGCACCCTGAGCACTGAGCACCCAGCACCCTGAGTACTGAGCACCCAGCACCCTGAGTACTGAGCACGCAGCACCCCGAGCACTGAGCACCCTGAGTACTGAGCACTAAACACCCAGAGCGCTGAGCACCCAGCACCCCAAGCACGGAGCACCCAGGACCCCGAGCACTGAGTACTGAGCACCCAGCACCCTGAGTACTGAGCACCGAGCTCCCCGAGCACTGAGCACCCTGAGTACTGAGCACCCAGCACCCCGATCACAGAGCACCCAGAACACTCAGCACTGAGGACCCAGCACCCCGAGCACTGAGCACCGAGCACCCTGAGTACTGAGCACCCTGAGGACTGAGCACCGATCACCCTGAACACTGAGCACCCAGCACCCTGAGTACTGAGCACCCAGCACCCTGAGTACTGAGCACCGAGCACTCCGAGCATTGAGCACCCAGCACCCTGAGCACTGAGCACCCAGCACCCTGAGTACTGAGCACCCAGCACCCTGAGTACTGAGCACCCAGCACCCTGAGTACTGAGCACCCAGCACCAAGAGTACTGAGCACCGAGCACCCTGAGTAATGAGCACCCAGCACCCCGAGTACTGAGCACCCAGCACCGTGAGTTCTGAGCACCCAGCACCCTGAGTACTGAGCACCCAGCACCCTGAGCACTGAGCAAAAAGCACGCTGAGTACTGAGCACTGAGCACCCTGAGTACTGAGCACCAAGGACCCTGAGCACTGAGCACCGAGCACGCTGAGTACTGAGCGCTGAGCACCCTGAGTACTGAGCACCGAGCACCCTGAGTACTGAGCACCCAGCACCCTGAGCACTGAGCAGCCAGCACCCTGAGCACTGAGCACCCAGCACCCCGAGCACTGAGCACCCAGCACCCTGAGCACTGAGCACCCAGCACCCCGAGTACTGAGCACCCAGCACCCTGAGTACTGAGCACAGAGCACCCCGAGCACTGAGCACCCAGCACCATGAGCACTGAGCACCCAGCACCCCGAGAATGAGCACCCATCACCCTGAGTACTGAGAACCGAGCACCCTGAGTACTGAGCACCCAGCACCCTGAGCACTGAGCACCCAGCACCCTGAGTACTGAGCAAACAGCACCCCGAGCACTGAGCACCCAGCACCCCGAGAATGAGCACCCAGCACCCTGAGTACTGAGCACCCAGCACCCTGAGTACTGAGCACCCAGCACCCCGAGCACTGAGCACCCTGAGTACTTTGCACCCAGCACCCTGAGTACTGAGCACTAAGCACACAGAGCGCTGAGCACCCAGCACCCCAAGCACGGAGCACCCAGGACCCCGAGCACTGAGTACTGAGCACCCAGCACCCTGAGTACTGAGCACCGAGCTCCCCGAGCCCTGAGCACCCTGAGTACTGAGCACCCAGCACCCCGATCACAGAGCACCCAGCACCCTCAGCACTGAGCACCCAGCACCCCGAGCACTGAGCACCCAGCACCCTGAGTACTGAGCACCCTGAGGACTGAGCACCGATCACACTGAGCACTGAGCACCCAGCACCCTGAGTACTGAGCACCCAGCACCCTGAGTACTGAGCACTGAGCACCCCGAATACTGAGCACCCAGCACCCTGAGCACTGAGCACCCAGCACCCCGAGCACTGAGCACGCAGCGCCCTGAGTACTGAGCACCCAGCACCCCGAGCCCTGAGCACCCAGCACCCTGAGTACTGAGCACCCTGAGTACTGAGCATCGAGCACCCCGAGCACTGAGCACCCAGCACCCTGTGTACTGAGCACCCAGCACCCCGAGCACTGAGCACCCAGCACCCTGAGTACTGAGCACCGAGCACCCTGAGTACTGAGCACCCAGCACCCCGAGCACTGAGCATCCAGCACCCCGAGCACTGAGCACCCAGCACTGAGCACCCAGCACCCTGACTACTGAGCACCCAGCACCCTGAGTACTGAGCACTGAGCACCCTGAGCACTGAGCACCCAGCACCCTGAGTAATGAGCACCCAGCACCCCGAGTACTGAGCACCCAGCACCGTGAGTACTGAGCAACCAGCACCCCGAGCACTGAGCACCCAGCACCCCGAGTACTGAGCACCCAGCACCCTGAGTACTGAGCACCGAGCAACCCGAGCACTGAGCACCCAGCACCCCGAGCACTGAGCACCCAGCACCCCGAGAATGAGCACCCAGCACCCTGAGTACTGAGCACCCAGCACCCTGAGCACTGAGCACCCAGCACCCTGAGTACTGAGCACCCAGCACCCTGAGAACTTAGCACCCAGCACCCTGAGCACTGAGCACCCAGCACCCTGAGTACTGAGCACCGAGCACCCTGAGTACTGAGCACCCAGCACCCCGAGTACTGAGCACCCAGCACCCTGAGTACTGAGCACCGAGCACCCCGAGTACTGAGCACCCAGCACCCTGAGCACTGAGCACCCAGCACCCTGAGTACTGAGCACCCAGCACCCTGAGTACTGAGCACGCAGCACCCCGAGCACTGAGCACCCTGAGTACTGAGCACTAAACACCCAGAGCGCTGAGCACCCAGCACCCCAAGCACGGAGCACCCAGGACCCCGAGCACTGAGTACTGAGCACCCAGCACCCTGAGTACTGAGCACCGAGCTCCCCGAGCACTGAGCACCCTGAGTACTGAGCACCCAGCACCCCGATCACAGAGCACCCAGCACACTCAGCACTGAGGACCCAGCACCCCGAGCACTGAGCACCGAGCACCCTGAGTACTGAGCACCCTGAGGACTGAGCACCGATCACCCTGAACACTGAGCACCCAGCACCCTGAGTACTGAGCACCCAGCACCCTGAGTACTGAGCACCGAGCACTCCGAGCATTGAGCACCCAGCACGCTGAGCACTGAGCACCCAGCACCCTGAGTACTGAGCACCCAGCACCCTGAGTACTGAGCACCCAGCACCCTGAGTACTGAGCACCCAGCACCCTGAGTACTGAGCACCCAGCATCCTGAGTACTGAGCACCCAGCACCCTGAGTACTGAGCACCCAGCACCCTGAGTACTGAGCACCCAGCACCCTGAGCACTGAACACCCAGCACCCTGAGCACTGAGCACCCAGCACCAAGAGTACTGAGCACCGAGCACCCCGAGCACTGAGCACACAGCACCCTGAGTAACGAGCACCCAGCACCCCGAGTACTGAGCACCCAGCACCGTGACTACTGAGCACCCAGCACCCTGAGTACTGAGCACCCAGCACCCTGAGCACTGAGCACAAAGCACGCTGAGAACTGAGCACTGAGCACCCTGAGTACTGAGCACCAAGGACCCTGAGCACTGAGCACCCAGCACGCTGAGTACTGAGCGCTGAGCACCCTGAGTACTGAGCACCGAGCACCCTGAGTACTGAGCACCCCGCACCCTGAGCACTGAGCAGCCAGCACCCTGAGCACTGAGCACCCAGCACCCCGAGCACTGAGCACCCAGCACCCTGAGTACTGAGCACCCATCACCCTGAGTACTGAGCACTCAGCACCCTGAGTACTGAACACCGAGCACCCCGAGCACTGAGCACCCAGCACCCTGAGCACTGAGCACCCTGAGGACTGAGCACCCAGCACCCTGAGCACTGAGCACCCAGCAACCCGAGCACTGAGCACCCAGCACCCTGAGTACTGAGCACCCTGAGTAATGAGCACCCAGCACCCCGAGCACTGAGCACCCAGCACCCTGAGTACTGAGCACCCTGAGTACTGAGCACCCATCACCCTGAGAACTGAGCACCCAGCACCGTGAGTACTGAGCACCCAGCACCCTGAGCACTGAGCACCCAGCAACCTGAGTACTGAGCACCCAGCACCCTGAGTACTGAGCACCCAGCACCATGTGTACTGAGCACCGAGCACCCCGAGTACTGAGCACCCAGCACCCTGAGCACTGAGCACCCAGCACCCTGAGTACTGAGCACCCAGAACCCTGAGTACTGAGCACCCAGCACCCCGAGCACTGAGCACCCTGAGTACTGAGCACTAAGCACCCTGAGCGCTGAGCACCCAGCACCCCAAGCACGGAGCACCCAGGACCCCGAGCACTGAGTACTGAGCACCCAGCACCCTGAGTACTGAGCACCGAGCTCCCCGAGCACTGAGCACCCTGAGTACTGAGCACCCAGCACCCCGATCACAGAGCACACAGCACCCTCAGCACTGAGCACCCAGCACCCCGAGCACTGAGCACCCAGCACCCTGAGTACTGAGCACCCAGCACCCTGAGTACTGAGCACCGAGCACTCCGAGCACTGAGCACCCAGCACACTGAGCACTGAGCACCCAGCACCCTGAGTACTGAGCACCCAGCACCCTGAGCACTGAGCACCCAGCACCCTGAGTACTGAGCACCCAGCACCCTGAGCACTGAGCACCCAGCACCCTGAGTACTGAGCACCCAGGACCCCGAGCACTGAGCACCCAGTACCCCGAGCACTGAGCACCCTGAGTACTTTGCACCCAGCACCCTGAGTACTGAGCACTAAGCACCCAGAGCGCTGAGCACCCAGCACCCCAAGCACGGAGCACCCAGGACCCCGAGCACTGAGTACTGAGCACCCAGCACCCTGAGTACTGAGCACCGAGCTCCCCGAGCACTGAGCACCCTGAGTACTTAGCACCCAGCACCCCGAGCACTGAGCACCCAGCACCCCGAGTACTGAGCACCCAGCACCCCGAGCACTGAGCACCCAGCACCCTGAGCACTGAGCACCCAGCACCCCAAGCACTGAGCACCCAGCACCCCGAGCACTGAGCACCCAGCACCCCGAGTACTGAGCACCCAGCACCCCGAGCACTGAGCACCCAGCACCCTGAGCACTGAGCACCCAGCACCCCAAGCACTGAGCACCCAGCACGCTGAGTACTGAGTACTGAGCACCCTGAGTACTGAGCACCCAGCACCCTGAGCACTGAGCACCCAGCACCCTGAGTACTGAGCACCGAGCACCCTGAGAACTTAGCACCCAGCACCCTGAGCACTGAGCACCCAGCACCCTGAGTACTGAGCACCCAGCACCCTGAGAACTTAGCACCCAGCACCCTGAGCACTGAGCACCCAGCACCCTGAGTACTGAGCACCGAGCACCCTGAGTACTGAGCACCCAGCACCCCGAGTACTGAGCACCCAGCACCCTGAGTACTGAGCACCGAGCACCCCGAGTACTGAGCACCCAGCACCCTGAGCACTGAGCACCCAGCACCCTGAGTACTGAGCACCCAGCACCCTGAGTACTGAGCACGCAGCACCCCGAGCACTGAGCACCCTGAGTACTGAGCACTAAACACCCAGAGCGCTGAGCACCCAGCACCCCAAGCACGGAGCACCCAGGACCCCGAGCACTGAGTACTGAGCACCCAGCACCCTGAGTACTGAGCACCGAGCTCCCCGAGCACTGAGCACCCTGAGTACTGAGCACCCAGCACCCCGATCACAGAGCACCCAGCACACTCAGCACTGAGGACCCAGCACCCCGAGCACTGAGCACCGAGCACCCTGAGTACTGAGCACCCTGAGGACTGAGCACCGATCACCCTGAACACTGAGCACCCAGCACCCTGAGTACTGAGCACCCAGCACCCTGAGTACTGAGCACCGAGCACTCCGAGCATTGAGCACCCAGCACGCTGAGCACTGAGCACCCAGCACCCTGAGTACTGAGCACCCAGCACCCTGAGTACTGAGCACCCAGCACCCTGAGTACTGAGCACCCAGCACCCTGAGTACTGAGCACCCAGCATCCTGAGTACTGAGCACCCAGCACCCTGAGTACTGAGCACCCAGCACCCTGAGTACTGAGCACCCAGCACCCTGAGCACTGAACACCCAGCACCCTGAGCACTGAGCACCCAGCACCAAGAGTACTGAGCACCGAGCACCCCGAGCACTGAGCACACAGCACCCTGAGTAACGAGCACCCAGCACCCCGAGTACTGAGCACCCAGCACCGTGACTACTGAGCACCCAGCACCCTGAGTACTGAGCACCCAGCACCCTGAGCACTGAGCACAAAGCACGCTGAGAACTGAGCACTGAGCACCCTGAGTACTGAGCACCAAGGACCCTGAGCACTGAGCACCCAGCACGCTGAGTACTGAGCGCTGAGCACCCTGAGTACTGAGCACCGAGCACCCTGAGTACTGAGCACCCCGCACCCTGAGCACTGAGCAGCCAGCACCCTGAGCACTGAGCACCCAGCACCCCGAGCACTGAGCACCCAGCACCCTGAGTACTGAGCACCCATCACCCTGAGTACTGAGCACTCAGCACCCTGAGTACTGAACACCGAGCACCCCGAGCACTGAGCACCCAGCACCCTGAGCACTGAGCACCCTGAGGACTGAGCACCCAGCACCCTGAGCACTGAGCACCCAGCAACCCGAGCACTGAGCACCCAGCACCCTGAGTACTGAGCACCCTGAGTAATGAGCACCCAGCACCCCGAGCACTGAGCACCCAGCACCCTGAGTACTGAGCACCCTGAGTACTGAGCACCCATCACCCTGAGAACTGAGCACCCAGCACCGTGAGTACTGAGCACCCAGCACCCTGAGCACTGAGCACCCAGCAACCTGAGTACTGAGCACCCAGCACCCTGAGTACTGAGCACCCAGCACCATGTGTACTGAGCACCGAGCACCCCGAGTACTGAGCACCCAGCACCCTGAGCACTGAGCACCCAGCACCCTGAGTACTGAGCACCCAGAACCCTGAGTACTGAGCACCCAGCACCCCGAGCACTGAGCACCCTGAGTACTGAGCACTAAGCACCCTGAGCGCTGAGCACCCAGCACCCCAAGCACGGAGCACCCAGGACCCCGAGCACTGAGTACTGAGCACCCAGCACCCTGAGTACTGAGCACCGAGCTCCCCGAGCACTGAGCACCCTGAGTACTGAGCACCCAGCACCCCGATCACAGAGCACACAGCACCCTCAGCACTGAGCACCCAGCACCCCGAGCACTGAGCACCCAGCACCCTGAGTACTGAGCACCCAGCACCCTGAGTACTGAGCACCGAGCACTCCGAGCACTGAGCACCCAGCACACTGAGCACTGAGCACCCAGCACCCTGAGTACTGAGCACCCAGCACCCTGAGCACTGAGCACCCAGCACCCTGAGTACTGAGCACCCAGCACCCTGAGCACTGAGCACCCAGCACCCTGAGTACTGAGCACCCAGGACCACGAGCACTGAGCACCCAGTACCCCGAGCACTGAGCACCCTGAGTACTTTGCACCCAGCACCCTGAGTACTGAGCACTAAGCACCCAGAGCGCTGAGCACCCAGCACCCCAAGCACGGAGCACCCAGGACCCCGAGCACTGAGTACTGAGCACCCAGCACCCTGAGTACTGAGCACCGAGCTCCCCGAGCACTGAGCACCCTGAGTACTTAGCACCCAGCACCCCGAGCACTGAGCACCCAGCACCCCGAGTACTGAGCACCCAGCACCCCGAGCACTGAGCACCCAGCACCCTGAGCACTGAGCACCCAGCACCCCAAGCACTGAGCACCCAGCACCCCGAGCACTGAGCACCCAGCACCCCGAGTACTGAGCACCCAGCACCCCGAGCACTGAGCACCCAGCACCCTGAGCACTGAGCACCCAGCACCCCAAGCACTGAGCACCCAGCACGCTGAGTACTGAGTACTGAGCACCCTGAGTACTGAGCACCCAGCACCCTGAGCACTGAGCACCCAGCACCCTGAGTACTGAGCACCGAGCACCCTGAGTACTGAGCACACAGCACCCTGAGTACTGAGCACCCAGCAGCAAGAGTACTGAGCACCGAGCATACTGAGCACTGAGCACTGAGCACCCCGAGCACTGAGCACCCAGCATCCTGAGTACTGAGCACCCAGCCCCAAGAGTACTGAGCACCGAGCACCCCGAGCACTGAGCACCCAGCACCCTGAGTACTGAGCACCCAGCACCCTGAGCACTGAGCACAAAGCACGCTGAGTACTGAGCACTGAGCACCCTGAGTACTGAACACCAAGGACCCTGAGCACTGAGCACCCAGCACGCTGAGTACTGAGCGCTGAGCACCCTGAGTACTGAGCACCGAGCACCCTGAGTACTGAGCACCCAGCACCCTGAGCACTGAGCAGCCAGCACCCTGAGCACTGAGCACCCAGCTCCCCGAGCACTGAGCACCCAGCACCCTGAGTAATGAGCACCCAGCACCATGAGTACTGAGCACTCAGCACCCTGAGTACTGAGCACCGAGCACCCCGAACACTGAGCACCCAGCACCCTGAGCACTGAGCACCCTGAGGACTGAGCACCCAGCACGCTGAGTACTGAGCACCCAGCATCCTGAGTACTGAGCACCGATCACCCTGAGCACTGAGCACCGAGCAACCCGAGCACTGAGCACCCAGCACCCTGAGTACTTAGCACCCTGAGTACTGACCACCAAGCACCCCGAGCACTGAGCACCCAGGACCCTGAGTACTGAGCACCCTGAGTACTGAGCACCCAGCACCCTGAGTACTGAGCACCCTGAGTACTGAGCACCCAGCACCCTGAGCACTGAGCACCCAGCACCCTGAGTACTGAGCACCCAGCACCCTGAGCACTGAGCACCCAGCACCCTGAGTACTGAGCACCCAGCACACTGAGAACTTACCACCCAGCACCCTGAGCACTGAGCACCCAGCACCCTGAGTACTGAGCACCGAGCACCCTGAGTACTGAGCACCCAGCACCCTGAGTACTGAGCACCCAGCACCCTGAGTACTGAGCACCGAGCACCCCGAGTACTGAGCACCAAGCACCCTGAGCACTGAGCACCCAGCACCCTGAGTACTGAGCACCCAGCACCCTGAGTACTGAGCACGCAGCACCCCGAGCAGTTGAGCACCCTGAGTACTGAGCACCCAGCACCCTGAG
The DNA here is from genome assembly GCF_018167655.1 of Microtus oregoni. Classification (NCBI taxonomy): domain Eukaryota; kingdom Metazoa; phylum Chordata; class Mammalia; order Rodentia; family Cricetidae; genus Microtus; species Microtus oregoni. Next base: position 485,642 of record NW_024543298.1, read on the forward strand.
TACTGAGCACCCAGCACCCTGAGTACTGAGCACCGAGCTCCCCGAGCACTGAGCACCCTGAGTACTGAGCACCCAGCACCCCGATCACAGAGCACCCAGCACACTCAGCACTGAGGACCCAGCACCCCGAGCACTGAGCACCAAGCACCCTGAGTACTGAGCACCCTGAGGACTGAGCACCGATCACCCTGAACACTGAGCACCCAGCACCCTGAGTACTGAGCACCCAGCACCCTGAGTACTGAGCACCGAGCACTCCGAGCATTGAGCACCCAGCACCCTGAGCACTGAGCACCCAGCACCCTGAGTACTGAGCACCCAGCACCCTGAGTACTGAGCACCCAGCACCCTGAGTACTGAGCACCCAGCACCAAGAGTACTGAGCACCGAGCACCCTGAGTAATGAGCACCCACCACCCCGAGTACTGAGCACCCAGCACCGTGAGTACTGAGCACCCAGCACCCTGAGTACTGAGCACCGAGCTCCCCGAGCACTGAGCACCCTGAGTACTGAGTACCCAGCACCCCGATCACAGAGCACCCAGCACACTCAGCACTGAGCACCCAGCACCCCGAGCACTGAGCACACAGCACCCTGAGTACTGAGCACCCTGAGGACTGAGCACCGATCACCCTGAGCACTGAGCACCCAGCACCCTGAGTACTGAGCACCCAGCACCCTGAGTACTGAGCACCGAGCACTCCGAGCACTGAACACCCAGCACCCTGAGCACTGAGCACCCAGCACCCTGAGTACTGAGCACCCAGCACCCTGAGTACTGAGCACCCAGCACCCTGAGTACTGAGCACCCAGCACCCTGAATACTGAACACCCAGCATCCTGAGTACTGAGCACCCAGCACCCTGAGTACTGAGCACCCAGCACCCCGAGCACTGAACACCCAGCACCCTGAGCACTGAGCACCCAGCACCAAGAGTACTGAGCACCAAGCACCCCGAGCACTGAGCACACAGCACCCTGAGTAACGAGCACCCAGCACCCCGAGTACTGAGCACCCAGCACCGTGACTACTGAGCACCCAGCACCCTGAGTACTGAGCACCCAGCACCCTGAGCACTGAGCACAAAGCACGCTGAGAACTGAGCACTGAGCACCCTGAGTACTGAGCACCAAGGACCCTGAGCACTGAGCACCCAGCACGCTGAGTACTGAGCGCTGAGCACCCTGAGTACTGAGCACCGAGCACCCTGAGTACTGAGCACCCCGCACCCTGAGCACTGAGCAGCCAGCACCCTGAGCACTGAGCACCCAGCACCCCGAGCACTGAGCACCCAGCACCCTGAGTACTGAGCACCCAGCACCCTGAGTACTGAGCACTCAGCACCCTGAGTACTGAACACCGAGCACCCCGAGCACTGAGCACCCAGCACCCTGAGCACTGAGCACCCTGAGGACTGAGCACCCAGCACCCTGAGCACTGAGCACCCAGCAACCCGAGCACTGAGCACCCAGCACCCTGAGTACTGAGCACCCTGAGTAATGAGCACCCAGCACCCCGAGCACTGAGCACCCAGCACCCTGAGTACTGAGCACCCTGAGTACTGAGCACCCATCACCCTGAGAACTGAGCACCCAGCACCGTGAGTACTGAGCACCCAGCACCCTGAGCACTGAGCACCCAGCACCCTGAGTACTGAGCACCCAGCACCCTGTGTACTGAGCACCGAGCACCCCGAGTACTGAGCACCCAGCACCCTGAGCACTGAGCACCCAGCACCCTGAGTACTGAGCACCCAGAACCCTGAGTACTGAGCACCCAGCACCCCGAGCACTGAGCACCCTGAGTACTGAGCACTAAGCACCCTGAGCGCTGAGCACCCAGCACCCCAAGCACGGAGCACCCAGGACCCCGAGCACTGAGTACTGAGCACCCAGCACCCTGAGTACTGAGCACCGAGCTCCCCGAGCACTGAGCACCCTGAGTACTGAGCACCCAGCACCCCGATCACAGAGCACACAGCACCCTCAGCACTGAGCACCCAGCACCCCGAGCACTGAGCACCCAGCACCCTGAGTACTGAGCACACTGAGGACTGAGCACCGATCACCCTGAGCACTGAGCACCCAGCACCCTGAGTACTGAGCACCCAGCACCCTGAGTACTGAGCACCGAGCACTCCGAGCACTGAGCACCCAGCACCCTGAGCACTGAGCACCCAGCACCCTGAGTACTGAGCACCCAGCACCCTGAGCACTGAGCACCCAGCACCCTGAGTACTGAGCACCCAGCACCCTGAGCACTGAGCACCCAGCACCCTGAGTACTGAGCACCAGGCACCCCGAGCACTGAGCACCCAGCACCCCGAGCACTGAGCACCCTGAGTACTTTGCACCCAGCACCCTGAGTACTGAGCACTAAGCACCCAGAGCGCTGAGCACCCAGCACCCCAAGCACGGAGCACCCAGGACCCCGAGCACTGAGTACTGAGCACCCAGCACCCTGAGTACTGAGCACCGAGCTCCCCGAGCACTGAGCACCCTGAGTACTTAGCACCCAGCACCCCGAGCACTGAGCACCCAGCACCCCGAGTACTGAGCACCCAGCACCCCGAGCACTGAGCACCCAGCACCCTGAGCACTGAGCACCCAGCACCCCAAGCACTGAGCACCCAGCACCCCGAGCACTGAGCACCCAGCACCCCGAGTACTGAGCACCCAGCACCCCGAGCACTGAGCACCCAGCACCCTGAGCACTGAGCACCCAGCACCCCAAGCACTGAGCACCCAGCACGCTGAGTACTGAGTACTGAGCACCCTGAGTACTGAGCACCCAGCACCCTGAGCACTGAGCACCAAGCACCCTGAGTACTGAGCACCGAGCACCCTGAGTACTGAGCACACAGCACCCTGAGTACTGAGCACCCAGCAGCAAGAGTACTGAGCACCGAGCATCCTGAGCACTGAGCACCGAGCACCCCGAGCACTGAGCACCCAGCATCCTGAGTACTGAGCACCCAGCCCCAAGAGTACTGAGCACCGAGCACCCTGAGCACTGAGCACCCAGCACCCTGAGTAATGAGCACCCAGCACCCTGAGTACTGAGCACCCAGCACCGTGAGTACTGAGCACCCAGCACCCTGAGTACTGAGCACCCAGCACCCTGAGCACTGAGCACAAAGCACGCTGAGTACTGAGCACTGAGCACCCTGAGTACTGAACACCAAGGACCCTGAGCACTGAGCACCCAGCACGCTGAGTACTGAGCACCCTGAGGACTGAGCACCCAGCACGCTGAGTACTGAGCACCCAGCATCCTGAGTACTGAGCACCGATCACCCTGAGCACTGAGCACCGAGCAACCCGAGCACTGAGCACCCAGCACCCTGAGTACTTAGCACCCTGAGTACTGACCACCCAGCACCCCGAGCACTGAGCACCCAGGACCCTGAGTACTGAGCACCCTGAGTACTGAGCACCCAGCACCCTGAGTACTGAGCACCCTGAGTACTGAGCACCCAGCACCCTGAGCACTGAGCACCCAGCACCCTGAGTACTGAGCACCCAGCACCCTGAGCACTGAGCACCCAGCACCCTGAGTACTGAGCACCCAGCACACTGAGAACTTACCACCCAGCACCCTGAGCACTGAGCACCCAGCACCCTGAGTACTGAGCACCGAGCACCCTGAGTACTGAGCACCCAGCACCCTGAGTACTGAGCACCCAGCACCCTGAGTACTGAGCACCGAGCACCCCGAGTACTGAGCACCAAGCACCCTGAGCACTGAGCACCCAGCACCCTGAGTACTGAGCACACAGCACCCTGAGTACTGAGCACGCAGCACCCCGAGCACTGAGCACCCTGAGTACTGAGCACCCAGCATCCTGAGTACTGAGCACCCAGCACCCTGAGTACTGAGCACCGAGCTCCCCGAGCACTGAGCACCCTGAGTACTGAGCACCCAGCACCCCGATCACAGAGCACCCAGCACACTCAGCACTGAGGACCCAGCACCCCGAGCACTGAGCACCAAGCACCCTGAGTACTGAGCACCCTGAGGACTGAGCACCGATCACCCTGAACACTGAGCACCCAGCACCCTGAGTACTGAGCACCCAGCACCCTGAGTACTGAGCACCGAGCACTCCGAGCATTGAGCACCCAGCACGCTGAGCACTGAGCACCCAGCACCCTGAGTACTGAGCACCCAGCACCCTGAGTACTGAGCACCCAGCACCCTGAGTACTGAGCACCCAGCACCAAGAGTACTGAGCACCGAGCACCCTGAGTAATGAGCACCCACCACCCCGAGTACTGAGCACCCAGCACCCCGAGCACTGAGCACCCTGAGTACTTTGCACCCAGCACCCTGAGTACTGAGCACTAAGCACCCAGAGCGCTGAGCACCCAGCACCCCAAGCACGGAGCACCCAGGACCCCGAGCACTGAGTACTGAGCACCCAGCACCCTGAGTACTGAGCACCGAGCTCCCCGAGCACTGAGCACCCTGAGTACTTAGCACCCAGCACCCCGAGCACTGAGCACCCAGCACCCCGAGTACTGAGCACCCAGCACCCCGAGCACTGAGCACCCAGCACCCTGAGCACTGAGCACCCAGCACCCCAAGCACTGAGCACCCAGCACCCCGAGCACTGAGCACCCAGCACCCCGAGTACTGAGCACCCAGCACCCCGAGCACTGAGCACCCAGCACCCTGAGCACTGAGCACCCAGCACCCCAAGCACTGAGCACCCAGCACGCTGAGTACTGAGTACTGAGCACCCTGAGTACTGAGCACCCAGCACCCTGAGCACTGAGCACCTAGCACCCTGAGTACTGAGCACCGAGCACCCTGAGTACTGAGCACACAGCACCCTGAGTACTGAGCACCCAGCAGCAAGAGTACTGAGCACCGAGCATCCTGAGCACTGAGCACCGAGCACCCCGAGCACTGAGCACCCAGCATCCTGAGTACTGAGCACCCAGCCCCAAGAGTACTGAGCACCGAGCACCCTGAGCACTGAGCACCCAGCACCCTGAGTAATGAGCACCCAGCACCCTGAGTACTGAGCACCCAGCACCGTGAGTACTGAGCACCCAGCACCCTGAGTACTGAGCACCCAGCACCCTGAGCACTGAGCACAAAGCACGCTGAGTACTGAGCACTGAGCACCCTGAGTACTGAACACCAAGGACCCTGAGCACTGAGCACCCAGCACGCTGAGTACTGAGCACCCTGAGGATTGAGCACCCAGCACGCTGAGTACTGAGCACCCAGCATCCTGAGTACTGAGCACCGATCACCCTGAGCACTGAGCACCGAGCAACCCGAGCACTGAGCACCCAGCACCCTGAGTACTTAGCACCCTGAGTACTGACCACCCAGCACCCCGAGCACTGAGCACCCAGGACCCTGAGTACTGAGCACCCTGAGTACTGAGCACCCAGCACCCTGAGTACTGAGCACCCTGAGTACTGAGCACCCAGCACCCTGAGCACTGAGCACCCAGCACCCTGAGTACTGAGCACCCAGCACCCTGAGCACTGAGCACCCAGCACCCTGAGTACTGAGCACCCAGCACACTGAGAACTTACCACCCAGCACCCTGAGCACTGAGCACCCAGCACCCTGAGTACTGAGCACCGAGCACCCTGAGTACTGAGCACCCAGCACCCTGAGTACTGAGCACCCAGCACCCTGAGTACTGAGCACCGAGCACCCCGAGTACTGAGCACCAAGCACCCTGAGCACTGAGCACCCAGCACCCTGAGTACTGAGCACACAGCACCCTGAGTACTGAGCACGCAGCACCCCGAGCACTGAGCACCCTGAGTACTGAGCACCCAGCATCCTGAGTACTGAGCACCCAGCACCCTGAGTACTGAGCACCGAGCTCCCCGAGCACTGAGCACCCTGAGTACTGAGCACCCAGCACCCCGATCACAGAGCACCCAGCACACTCAGCACTGAGGACCCAGCACCCCGAGCACTGAGCACCAAGCACCCTGAGTACTGAGCACCCTGAGGACTGAGCACCGATCACCCTGAACACTGAGCACCCAGCACCCTGAGTACTGAGCACCCAGCACCCTGAGTACTGAGCACCGAGCACTCCGAGCATTGAGCACCCAGCACGCTGAGCACTGAGCACCCAGCACCCTGAGTACTGAGCACCCAGCACCCTGAGTACTGAGCACCCAGCACCCTGAGTACTGAGCACCCAGCACCAAGAGTACTGAGCACCGAGCACCCTGAGTAATGAGCACCCACCACCCCGAGTACTGAGCACCCAGCACCGTGAGTACTGAGCACCCAGAACCCTGAGTACTGAGCACCGAGCTCCCCAAGCACTGAGCACCCTGAGTACTGAGTACCCAGCACCCCGATCACAGAGCACCCAGCACACTCAGCACTGAGCACCCAGCACCCCGAGCACTGAGCACCCAGCACCCTGAGTACTGAGCACCCTGAGGACTGAGCACCGATCACCCTGAGCACTGAGCACCCAGCACCCTGAGTACTGAGCACCCAGCACCCTGAGTACTGAGCACCGAGCACTCCGAGCACTGAACACCCAGCACCCTGAGCACTGAGCACCCAGCACCCTGAGTACTGAGCACCCAGCACCCTGAGTACTGAGCACCCAGCACCCTGAGTACTGAGCACCCAGCACCCTGAGTACTGAGCACCCAGCATCCTGAGTACTGAGCACCCAGCACCCTGAGTACTGAGCACCCAGCACCCTGAGTACTGAGCACCCAGCACCCCGAGCACTGAACACCCAGCACCCTGAGCACTGAGCACCCAGCACCAAGAGTACTGAGCACCGAGCACCCCGAGCACTGAGCACACAGCACCCTGAGTAACGAGCACCCAGCACCCCGAGTACTGAGCACCCAGCACCGTGACTACTGAGCACCCAGCACCCTGAGTACTGAGCACCCAGCACCCTGAGCACTGAGCACAAAGCACGCTGAGAACTGAGCACTGAGCACCCTGAGTACTGAGCACCAAGGACCCTGAGCACTGAGCACCCAGCACGCTGAGTACTGAGCGCTGAGCACCCTGAGTACTGAGCACCGAGCACCCTGAGTACTGAGCACCCCGCACCCTGAGCACTGAGCAGCCAGCACCCTGAGCACTGAGCACCCTGCACCCCGAGCACTGAGCACCCAGCACCCTGAGTACTGAGCACCCAGCACCCTGAGTACTGAGCACTCAGCACCCTGAGTACTGAACACCGAGCACCCCGAGCACTGAGCACCCAGCACCCTGAGCACTGAGCACCCTGAGGACTGAGCACCCAGCACCCTGAGCACTGAGCACCCAGCAACCCGAGCACTGAGCACCCAGCACCCTGAGTACTGAGCACCCTGAGTAATGAGCACCCAGCACCCCGAGCACTGAGCACCCAGCACCATGAGTACTGAGCACCCTGAGTACTGAGCACCCATCACCCTGAGAACTGAGCACCCAGCACCGTGAGTACTGAGCACCCAGCACCCTGAGCACTGAGCACCCAGCACCCTGAGTACTGAGCACCCAGCACCCTGAGTACTGAGCACCCAGCACCCTGTGTACTGAGCACCGAGCACCCCGAGTACTGAGCACCCAGCACCCTGAGCACTGAGCACCCAGCACCCTGAGTACTGAGCACCCAGAACCCTGAGTACTGAGCACCCAGCACCCCGAGCACTGAGCACCCTGAGTACTGAGCAATAAGCACCCTGAGCGCTGAGCACCCAGCACCCCAAGCACGGAGCACCCAGGACCCCGAGCACTGAGTACTGAGCACCCAGCACCCTGAGTACTGAGCACCGAGCTCCCCGAGCACTGAGCACCCTGAGTACTGAGCACCCAGCACCCCGATCACAGAGCACACAGCACCCTCAGCACTGAGCACCCAGCACCCCGAGCACTGAGCACCCAGCACCCTGAGTACTGAGCACACTGAGGACTGAGCACCGATCACCCTGAGCACTGAGCACCCAGCACCCTGAGTACTGAGCACCCAGCACCCTGAGTACTGAGCACCGAGCACTCCGAGCACTGAGCACCCAGCACCCTGAGCACTGAGCACCCAGCACCCTGAGTACTGAGCACCCAGCACCCTGAGCACTAAGCACCCAGCACCCTGAGTACTGAGCACCCAGCACCCTGAGCACTGAGCACCCAGCACCCTGAGTACTGAGCACCCAGCACCCCGAGCACTGAGCACCCAGCACCCCGAACACTGAGCACCCTGAGTACTTTGCACCCAGCAAGCTGAGTACTGAGCACTAAGCACCCAGAGCGCTGAGCACCCAGCACCCCAAGCACGGAGCACCCAGGACCCCGAGCACTGAGTACTGAGCACCCAGCACCCTGAGTACTGAGCACCGAGCTCCCCGAGCACTGAGCACCCTGAGTACTTAGCACCCAGCACCCCGAGCACTGAGCACCCAGCACCCCGAGTACTGAGCACCCAGCACCCCGAGCACTGAGCACCCAGCACCCTGAGCACTGAGCACCCAGCACCCCAAGCACTGAGCACCCAGCACCCCGAGCACTGAGCACCCAGCACCCCGAGTACTGAGCACCCAGCACCCCGAGCACTGAGCACCCAGCACCCTGAGCACTGAGCACCCAGCACCCCAAGCACTGAGCACCCAGCACCCTGAGTACTGAGTACTGAGCACCCTGAGTACTGAGCACCCAGCACCCTGAGCACTGAGCACCCAGCACCCTGAGTACTGAGCACCGAGCACCCTGAGTACTGAGCACACAGCACCCTGAGTACTGAGCACCCAGCAGCAAGAGTACTGAGCACCGAGCATCCTGAGCACTGAGCACCGAGCACCCCGAGCACTGAGCACCCAGCATCCAGAGTACTGAGCACCCAGCACCCTGAATACTGAGCACCCAGCACCCTGAGCACTGAGCACCCAGCACCCTGAGTACTGAGCACCCAGCACCCAGAGTACTTAGCACCCAGCACCCTGAGCACTGAGCACCCAGCACCCTGAGTACTGAGCACCGAGCACCCTGAGTCATGAGCACCCAGCACCCTGAGTACTGAGCACCCAGCACCCTGTGTACTGAGCACCGAGCACCCCGAGTACTGAGCACCCAGCACCCTGAGCACTGAGCACCCTGCACCCTGAGTACTGAGCACCCAGAACCCTGAGTACTGAGCACCCAGCACCCCGAGCACTGAGCACCCTGAGTACTGAGCACTAAGCACCCTGAGCGCTGAGCACCCAGCACCCCAAGCACGGAGCACCCAGGACCCCGAGCACTGAGTACTGAGCACCCAGCACCCCGATCACAGAGCACACAGCACCCTCAGCACTGAGCACCCAGCACCCCGAGCACTGAGCACCCAGCACCCTGAGTACTGAGCACACTGAGGACTGAGCACCGATCACCCTGAGCACTGAGCACCCAGCACCCTGAGTACTGAGCACCCAGCACCTTGAGTACTGAGCACCCAGCACCCTCTGCACTGAGCACCCAGCACCCTGAGTACTGAGCACCCAGCACCCTGAGTACTGAGCACCCAGCACCCTGAGTACTGAGCACCCAGCACCCTGAGTACTGAGCACCGAGCACCCCGAGTACTGAGAACCCAGCACCCCGAGCACTGAGCAGCCAGCACCCTGAACACTGAGAACCCAGCACCCCAAGCACTGAGCACCCAGCACCCTGAGTACTGAGCACCCAGCAGCTTGAGTACTGAGCACCCAGCACCCTGAACACTGAGCACCCAGCACCCCAAGCACTGAGCACCCAGCACCCTGAGGACTGCGCACCCAGCACCCCGAGCACTGAGCACCCAGCACCCTGAGTACTGAGCACCCAGCACCAAGAGTACTGAGCACCGAGCATCCTGAGCACTGAGCACCGAGCACCCCGAGCACTGAGCACCCAGCACCCTGAGTACTGAGCACCCAGCACCAAGAGTACTGAGCACCGAGCACCCCGAGCACTGAGCACCCAGCACCCTGAGTAATGAGCACTGAGCACCCTGAGCACTGAGCACCCTGAGTACTGAGCACTAAGCACCCAGAGCGCTGAGCACCCAGCACCCCAAGCACGGAGCACCCAGGACCCCGAGCACTGAGTCCTGAGCACCCAGCACCATGACTACTGAGCACCGAGCTCCCCGAGCACTGAGCACCCTGAGTACTGAGCACCCAGCACCCCGATCACAGAGCACCCAGCACACTCAGCACTGAGGACCCAGCACCCCGAGCACTGAGCACCGAGCACCCGGAGTACTGAGCACCCTGAGGACTGAGCACCAATCACCCTGAACACTGAGCACCCAGCACCCTGAGTACTGAGCACCCAGCACCCTGAGTACTGAGCACCGAGCACTCCGAGCACTGAGCACCCAGCACCCTGAGCACTGAGCACCCAGCACCCTGAGTACTGAGCACCCAGCATTCTGAGTACTGAGCACCCAGCACCCCGAGCACTGAGCACCCAGCACCCTGAGCACTGAGCACCCAGCACCCCGAGTACTGAGCACCCAGCACCCTGAGTACTGAGCACCAAGCACCCCGAGCACTGAGCACCCAGCACCCCGAGCACTGAGCACCCAGCACCCCGAGAATGAGCACCCAGCACCCTGAGTACTGAGAACCGAGCACCCTGAGTACTGAGCACCCAGCACCCTGAGCACTGAGCAACCAGCACCCCGAGTACTGAGCTAACAGCACCCCGAGCACTGAGCACCCAGCACCCCAAGAATGAGCACCCAGCACCCTGAGTACTGAGCACCCAGCACCCTGAGTACTGAGCACCCAGCACCCCGAGCACTGAGCACCCTGAGTACTTTGCACCCAGCCCCCTGAGTACTGAGCACTAAGCACACAGAGCGCTGAGCACCCAGCACCCCAAGCACGGAGCACCCAGGGCCCCGAGCACTGAGTACTGAGCACCCAGCACCCTGAGTACTGAGCACCGAGCTCCCCGAGCCCTGAGCACCCTGAGTACTGAGCACCCAGCACCCCGATCACAGAGCACCCAGCACCCTCAGCACTGAGCACCGAGCACCCCGAGCACTGAGCACCCCGCACCCTGAGTACTGAGCACACTGAGGACTGAGCACCGATCACCCTGAGCACTGAGCACCCAGCACCCTGAGTACTGAGCACCCAGCACCCTGAGTACTGAGCACCGAGCACCCCGAGTACTGAGCACCCAGCACCCTGAGCACTGAGCAACCAGCACCCCGAGCACTGAGCACGCAGCACCCTGAGTACTGAGCACCCAGCACCCCGAGCCCTGAGCACCCAGCACCCTGAGTACTGAGCACCCTGAGTACTGAGCACCTTGCACCCCGAGCACTGAGCACCCAGCACCCTGAGCACTGAGCACCCTGCACCCTGAGTACTGAGCATCAAGCACCCTGAGCACAGAGCACCCAGCACCCTGAGCACTGAGCACCCAGCACCCTAAGCACTGAGCACCCAGCACCCTGAGTACTGAGCTCCCAACGTACTGAGCATCGAGCACCCCGAGCACTGAGCACCCAGCACCCTGAGTACTGAGCACCCAGCACCCCGAGCACTGAGCACCCAGCACCCTGAGTACTGAGCACCGAGCACCCTGAGTACTGAGCACCCAGCACCCCGAGCACTGAGCATCCAGCACCCCGAGCACTGAGCACTCAGCACTGAGCACCCAGCACCCTGAGTACTGAGCACCCAGCACCCTGAGTACTGAGCACCGAGCACCCCGAGCATTGAGCACCGGGCACCCCGAGCACTGAGCACCCAGCACCCTGAGTACTGAGCACCCAGCACCCTGAGTACTGAGCACTGAGCACACTGAGCACTGAGCAACCAGCACCCTGAGTACTGAGCACCCAGCACCGTGAGTACTGAGTAACCAGCACCCCGAGCACTGAGCACCCAGCACCCTGAGTAATGAGCACCCAGCACCCTGAGTACTGAGCACTGAGCACCCTGAGCACTGAGCACCCAGCACCCTGAGTACTGAGCACCCAGCACCCTGAGCACTGAGCACCCAGCACCCCAAGCACTGAGCACCCAGCACCCTGAGTACTGAGCACCCTGAGTACTGAGCACCCAGCACCCTGAGCACTGAGCACCCAGCACCCTGAGTACTGAGCACCGAGCACCCTGAGCACTGAGCACCCAGCACCCTGAGTACTGAGCACCCAGCACCAAGAGTACTGAGCACCGAGCACCCCGAGCACTGAGCACCCAGCACCCTGAGTAATGAGCACCCAGCACCCCGAGCACTGAGCACCCAGCACCAAGAGTACTGAGCACTGAGCACCCTGAGTACTGAGCACTAAGCACCCTGAGCGCTGAGCACCCAGCACCCCAAGCACGGAGCACCCAGGACCCCGAGCACTGAGTACTGAGCACCCAGCACCCTGAGTACTGAGCACCGAGATCCCCGAGCACTGAGCACCCTGAGTACTGAGTACCCAGCACCCCGATCACAGAGCACCCGGCACACTCAGCACTGAGCACCCAGCACCCCGAGCACTGAGCACCCAGCACCCTGAGTACTGAGCACCCTGAGGACTGAGCACCGATCACCCTGAGCACTGAGCACCCAGCACCCTGAGTACTGAGCACCCAGCACCCTGAGTACTGAGCACCGAGCACTCCGAGCACTGAGCACCCAGCACCCTGAGCACTGAGCACCCAGCACCCTGAGTAATGAGCACCCAGCATCCTGAGCACTGAGCACCCAGCACCCTGAGTACTGAGCACCCAGCACCCTGAGTACTGAGCACCGAGCACTCCGAGCACTGAGCACCCAGGACCCTGAGTACTGAGCACCCAGCACCCTGAGTACTGAGCACCCAGCACCCCGAGCACTGAGCACCCAGCACCCTGAGCACTGAGCACCCAGCACCAAGAGTACTGAGCACCGAGCACCCCGAGCACTGAGCACCCTGAGTACTGAGCACCCAGCACCCCGATCACAGAGCACCCAGCACCCTCAGCACTGAGCACCCAGCACCCCGAGCACTGAGCACCCCGCACCCTGAGTACTGAGCACACTGAGGACTGAGCACCGATCACCCTGAGCACTGAGCACCCAGCACCCTGAGTACTGAGCACCCAGCACCCTGAGTACTGAGCACCGAGCTCCCCGAGCCCTGAGCACCCTGAGTACTGAGCACCCAGCACCCCGATCACAGAGCACCCAGCACCCTCAGCACTGAGCACCGAGCACCCCGAGCACTGAGCACCCCGCACCCTGAGTACTGAGCACACTGAGGACTGAGCAACGATCACCCTGAGCACTGAGCACCCAGCACCCTGAGTACTGAGCACCCAGCACCCTGAGTACTGAGCACCGAGCACCCCGAGTACTGAGCACCCAGCACCCTGAGCACTGAGCAACCAGCACCCCGAGCACTGAGCACGCAGCACCCTGAGTACTGAGCACCCAGCACCCCGAGCCCTGAGCACCCAGCACCCTGAGTACTGAGCACCCTGAGTACTGAGCACCTTGCACCCCGAGCACTGAGCACCCAGCACCCTGAGCACTGAGCACCCTGCACCCTGAGTACTGAGCATCAAGCACCCTGAGCACAGAGCACCCAGCACCCTGAGCACTGAGCACCCAGCACCATAAGCACTGAGCACCCAGCACCCTGAGTACTGAGCTCCCAACGTACTGAGCATCGAGCACCCCGAGCACTGAGCACCCAGCACCCTGAGTACTGAGCACCCAGCACCCCGAGCACTGAGCACCCAGCACCCTGAGTACTGAGCACCGAGCACCCTGAGTACTGAGCACCCAGCACCCCGAGCACTGAGCATCCAGCACCCCGAGCACTGAGCACTCAGCACTGAGCACCCAGCACCCTGAGTACTGAGCACCCAGCACCCTGAGTACTGAGCACCGAGCACCCCGAGCATTGAGCACCGGGCACCCCGAGCACTGAGCACCCAGCACCCTGAGTACTGAGCACCCAGCACCCTGAGTACTGAGCACTGAGCACACTGAGCACTGAGCAACCAGCACCCTGAGTACTGAGCACCCAGCACCGTGAGTACTGAGTAACCAGCACCCCGAGCACTGAGCACCCAGCACCCTGAGTAATGAGCACCCAGCACCCTGAGTACTGAGCACTGAGCACCCTGAGCACTGAGCACCCAGCACCCTGAGTACTGAGCACCCAGCACCCTGAGCACTGAGCACCCAGCACCCCAAGCACTGAGCACCCAGCACCCTGAGTACTGAGCACCCTGAGTACTGAGCACCCAGCACCCTGAGCACTGAGCACCCAGCACCCTGAGTACTGAGCACCGAGCACCCTGAGCACTGAGCACCCAGCACCCTGAGTACTGAGCACCCAGCACCAAGAGTACTGAGCACCGAGCACCCCGAGCACTGAGCACCCAGCACCCTGAGTAATGAGCACCCAGCACCCCGAGCACTGAGCACCCAGCACCAAGAGTACTGAGCACTGAGCACCCTGAGTACTGAGCACTAAGCACCCTGAGCGCTGAGCACCCAGCACCCCAAGCACGGAGCACCCAGGACCCCGAGCACTGAGTACTGAGCACCCAGCACCCTGAGTACTGAGCACCGAGATCCCCGAGCACTGAGCACCCTGAGTACTGAGTACCCAGCACCCCGATCACAGAGCACCCGGCACACTCAGCACTGAGCACCCAGCACCCCGAGCACTGAGCACCCAGCACCCTGAGTACTGAGCACCCTGAGGACTGAGCACCGATCACCCTGAGCACTGAGCACCCAGCACCCTGAGTACTGAGCACCCAGCACCCTGAGTACTGAGCACCGAGCACTCCGAGCACTGAGCACCCAGCACCCTGAGCACTGAGCACCCAGCACCCTGAGTAATGAGCACCCAGCATCCTGAGCACTGAGCACCCAGCACCCTGAGTACTGAGCACCCAGCACCCTGAGTACTGAGCACCGAGCACTCCGAGCACTGAGCACCCAGGACCCTGAGTACTGAGCACCCAGCACCCTGAGTACTGAGCACCCAGCACCCCGAGCACTGAGCACCCAGCACCCTGAGCACTGAGCACCCAGCACCAAGAGTACTGAGCACCGAGCACCCCGAGCACTGAGCACCCTGAGTACTGAGCACCCAGCACCCCGATCACAGAGCACCCAGCACCCTCAGCACTGAGCACCCAGCACCCCGAGCACTGAGCACCCCGCACCCTGAGTACTGAGCACACTGAGGACTGAGCACCGATCACCCTGAGCACTGAGCACCCAGCACCCTGAGTACTGAGCACCCAGCACCCTGAGTACTGAGCACCGAGCACCCCGAGTACTGAGCACCCAGCACCCTGAGCACTGAGCAGCCAGCACCCTGAGCACTGAGCACCCAGCTCCCCGAGCACTGAGCACCCAGCACACTGAGCACTGAGCACCCAGCTCCCCGAGCACTGAGCACCCAGCACCCTGAGCACTGAGCACCCAGCACCCCGAGTACTGAGCACCCAGCACCCTGAGTACTGAGCACCGAGCACCCCGAGCACTGAGCACCCAGCACCCCGAGCACTGAGAACCCAGCACCCCGAGAATTAGCACCCAGCACCCTGAGTACTGAGAACCGAGTACCCTCAGTACTGAGCACCCAGCACGCTGAGCACTGAGCACCCAGCACCCCGAGTCCTGAGCAAACAGCACACCGAGCACTGAGCACCCAGCACCCCGAGAATGAGCACCCAGCACCCTGAGTACTGAGCACCCAGCACCCTGAGTACTGAGCACCCTGAGGACTGAGCACCGATCACCCTGAGCACTGAGCACCCAGCACCCTGAGTACTGAGCACCCAGCACCCTGAGTACTGAGCACCGAGCACCCCGAGTACTGAGCACCCAGCACCCTGAGCACTGAGCACCTAGCAACCCGAGCACTGAGCACGCAGCACCCTGAGTACTGAGCACCCAGCACTCCGAGCCCTGAGCACACAGCACCCTGAGTACTGAGCACCCTGAGTACTGAGCACCTAGCACCCCGAGCACTGAGCACCCAGCACCCTGAGCACTGAGCACCCTGCACCCTGAGTACTGAGCATCAAGCACCCTGAGCACTGAGCACCCAGCACCCTGAGCACTGAGCACCCAGGACCCTGAGCACTGAGCACCCAGCACCCTGAGTACTGAGCACCCAACCTACTGAGCATCGAGCACCCCGAGCACTGAGCACCCAGCATCCTGAGTACTGAGCACCGAGCACCCCGAGTACTGAGCACCCAGCACCCTGAGCACTGAGCACCCAGCACCCTGAGTACTGAGCACCGAGAACCCTGAGTACTGAGCACCCAGCACCCTGAGCACTGAGCACCCTGAGTACTGAGCACTAAGCACCCTGAGCGCTGATCACCCAGCACCCCAAGCACGGAGCACCCAGGACACCCAGCACTTAGTACTGAGCACCCAGCACCCTGAGTACTGAGCACCCAGCACCCTGAGTACTGAGCACCCAGCACCCTGAGCACTGAGGACGCAGCACCCTGAGTACTGAGCACCCAGCACCCTGAGTACTGAGCACCCAGCACCCTGAGTACTGAGCACCCAGCACCCTGAGTACTGAGCACCCAGCACCCTGAGTACTGAGCACCCAGCACCCTGAGTACTGAGCACCCAGCACCCTGAGAACTGAGCACGCAGCACCCTGAGTACTGAGCACCCAGCACCCTGAGTACTGAGCACCCAGCACCCTGAGTACTGAGCACCCAGCACCCTGAGTACTGAGCACCCAGCACCCTGAGTACTGAGCACTGAGCACCCCGAGTACTGAGCACACAGCACCCCGAGCACTAAGCACCCAGCACCCTGAACACTGAGCACCCAGCACCCCAAGCACTGAGCACCCAGCAACCTGAGTACTGAGCACCCAGCACCCTGAGTACTGAGCACCCAGCACCCTGAGTACTGAGCACCCAGCACCCCGAGCACTGAGCACCCAGCACCCTGAGTACTGAGCACCGAGCACCAAGAGTACTGAGCACCGAGCATCCTGAGCACTGAGCACCGAGCACCCCGAGCACTGAGCACCTAGCACCCTGAGTACTGAGCACCCAGAACCAAGAGTACTGAGCACCGAGCACCCCGAGCACTGAGCACCCAGCACCCTGAGTAATGAGCACCCAGCACCCCGAGTACTGAGCACCGAGCACCGTGAGTACTGAGCACCCAGCACCCTGAGTACTGAGCACCCAGCACCCTGAGCACTGAGCACAAAGCACGCTGAGTACTGAGCACTGAGCACCCTGAGTACTGAGCACCAAGGACCCTGAGCACTGAGCACCCAACACGCTGAGTACTGAGCACTGAGCACCCTGAGTACTGAGCACCAAGGACCCTGAGCACTGAGCACCCAACACGCTGAGTACTGAGCGCTGAGCACCCTGAGTACTGAGCACCGAGCACCCTGAGTACTGAGCACCCAGCACCCTGAGCACTGAGCAGCCAGCACCATGAGCACTGAGCACCTAGCAACCCGAGCACTGAGCACGCAGCACCCTGAGTACTGAGCACCCAGCACCCAGAGCCCTGAGCACACAGCACCCTGAGTACTGAGCACCCTGAGTACTGAGCACCTAGCACCCCGAGCACTGAGCACCCAGCACCCTGAGCACTGAGCACCCTGCACCCTGAGTACTGAGCATCAAGCACCCTGAGCACTGAGCACCCAGCACCCTGAGCACTGAGCACCCAGGACCCTGAGCACTGAGCACCCAGCACCCTGAGTACTGAGCACCCAACCTACTGAGCATCGAGCACCCTGAGCACTGAGTACCCAGCATCCTGAGTACTGAGCACCAAGGACCCTGAGCACTGAGCACCCAGCACGCTGAGTACTGAGCGCTGAGCACCCTGAGTACTGAGCACCGAGCACCCTGAGTACTGAGCACCCAGCACCCTGAGCACTGAGCAGCCAGCACACTGAGCACTGAGCACCCAGCTCCCCGAGCACTGAGCACCCAGCACCCTCAGCACTGAGCACCCAGCACCCCGAGTACTGAGCACCCAGCACCCTGAGTACTGAGCACCGAGCACCCCGAGCACTGAGCACCCAGCACCCCGAGCACTGAGAACACAGCACCCCGAGAATTAGCACCCAGCACCCTGAGTACTGAGAACCGAGTACCCTCAGTACTGAGCACCCAGCACGCTGAGCACTGAGCACCCAGCACCCCGAGTACTGAGCAAACAGCACACTGAGCACTGAGCACCCAGCACCCCGAGAATGAGCACCCAGCACCCTGAGTACTGAGCTCCCAGCACCCTGAGTACTGAGCAACCTGAGGACTGAGCACCGATCACGCTGAGCACTGAGCACCCAGCACCCTGAGGACTGAGCACCCAGCACCCTGAGTACTGAGCACCGAGCACCCCGAGTACTGAACACCCAGCAACCTGAGCACTGAGCACCTAGCAACCCGAGCACTGAGCACGCAGCACCCTGAGTACTGAGCACCCAGCACCCCGAGCCCTGAGCACACAGCACCCTGAGTACTGAGCACCCTGAGTACTGAGCACCTAGCACCCCGAGCACTGAGCACCCAGCACCCTGAGCACTGAGCACCCTGCACAATGAGTACTGAGCATCAAGCACCCTGAGCACTGAGCACCCAGCACCCTGAGCACTGAGCACCCAGCACCCTGAGGACTGAGCACCCAGCACCCAGAGTACTGAGCACCCAACGTACTGAGCATCGAGCACCCTGAGCACTGAGCACCCAGCACCCTGAGTACTGAGCATCGAGCACCCCGAGCACTAAGCACCCAGCACCCTGAACACTGAGCACCCAGCACCCCAAGCACTGAGCACCCAGCATCCTGAGTACTGAGCACCCAGCACCCTGAGTACTGAGCACCCAGCACCCTGAGTACTGAGCACCCAGCACCCCGAGCACTGAGCACCCAGCACCCTGAGTACTGAGCACCGAGCACCAAGAGTACTGAGCACCGAGCATCCTGAGCACTGAGCACCGAGCACCCCGAGCACTGAGCACCTAGCACCCTGAGTACTGAGCACCCAGAACCAAGAGTACTGAGCACCGAGCACCCCGAGCACTGAGCACCCAGCACCCTGAGTAATGAGCACCCAGCACCCCGAGTACTGAGCACCGAGCACCGTGAGTACTGAGCACCCAGCACCCTGAGTACTGAGCACCCAGCACCCTGAGCACTGAGCACAAAGCACGCTGAGTACTGAGCACTGAGCACCCTGAGTAATGAGCACCAAGGACCCTGAGCACTGAGCACCCAGCACGCTGAGTACTGAGCGCTGAGCACCCTGAGTACTGAGCACCGAGCACCCTGAGTACTGAGCACCCAGCACCCTGAGCACTGAGCAGCCAGCACCCTGAGCACTGAGCACCCAGCTCCCCGAGCACTGAGCACCCAGCACCCTGAGCACTGAGCACCCAGCACCCCGAGTACTGAGCACCCAGCACCCTGAGTACTGAGCACCGAGCACCCCGAGCACTGAGCACCCAGCACCCCGAGCACTGAGAACCCAGCACCCCGAGAATTAGCACCCAGCACCCTGAGTACTGAGAACCGAGTACCCTCAGTACTGAGCACCCAGCACGCTGAGCACTGAGCACCCAGCACCCCGAGTACTGAGCAAACAGCACACCGAGCACTGAGCACCCAGCACCCCGAGAATGAGCACCCAGCACCCTGAGTACTGAGCACCCAGCACCCTGAGTACTGAGCACCATGAGGACTGAGCACCGATCACCCTGAGCACTGAGCACCCAGCACCCTGAGTACTGAGCACCCAGCACCCTGAGTACTGAGCACCGAGCACCCCGAGTACTGAGCACCCAGCACCCTGAGCACTGAGCACCTAGCAACCCGAGCACTGAGCACGCAGCACCCTGAGTACTGAGCAGCCAGCACTCCGAGCCCTGAGCACACAGCACCCTGAGTACTGAGCACCCTGAGTACTGAGCACCTAGCACCCCGAGCACTGAGCACCCAGCACCCTGAGCACTGAGCACCCAGCACCCTGAGCACTGAGCACCCAGGACCCTGAGCACTGAGCACCCAGCACCCTGAGTACTGAGCACCCAACCTACTGAGCATCGAGCACCCCGAGCACTGAGCACCCAGCATTCTGAGTACTGAGCACCGAGCACCCCGAGTACTGAGCACCCAGCACCCTGAGCACTGAGCACCCAGCACCCTGAGTACTGAGCACCGAGAACCCTGAGTACTGAGCACCCAGCACCCCGCGCACTGAGCACCCTGAGTACTGAGCACTAAGCACCCTGAGCGCTGATCACCCAGCACCCCAAGCACGGAGCACCCAGGACACCCAGCACTTAGTACTGAGCACCCAGCACCCTGAGTACTGAGCACCGAGCTCCCCGAGCACTGAGCACCCTGAGTACTGAGCACCCAGCACCCCGATCACAGAGCACACAGCACCCTCAGCACTGAGCACCTAGCACCCCGAGCACTGAGCACCCAGCACCCTGAGTACTGAGCACACTGAGGACTGAGCACCGATCACCCTGAGCACTGAGCACCCAGCACCCTGAGTACTGAGCACCCAGCACCCTGAGTACTGAGCACCCAGCACCCTGAGCACTGAGCACGCAGCACCCTGAGTACTGAGCACCCAGCACCCTGAGTACTGAGCACCCAGCACCCTGAGTACTGAGAACCCAGCACCCTGAGTACTGAGCACCCAGCACCCTGAGTACTGAGCACTGAGCACCCCGAGTACTGAGCACCCAGCACCCCGAGCACTAAGCACCCAGCACCCTGAACACTGAGCACCCAGCACCCCAAGCACTGAGCACCCAGCAACCTGAGTACTGAGCACCCAGCACCCTGAGTACTGAGCACCTAGCACCCCGAGCACTGAGCACCCAGCACCCTGAGCACTGAGCACCCTGCACAATGAGTACTGAGCATCAAGCACCCTGAGCACTGAGCACCCAGCACCCTGAGCACTGAGCACCCAGCACCCTGAGGACTGAGCACCCAGCACCCAGAGTACTGAGCACCCAACGTACTGAGCATCGAGCACCCTGAGCACTGAGCACCCAGCACCCTGAGTACTGAGCATCGAGCACCCCGAGCACTAAGCACCCAGCACCCTGAACACTGAGCACCCAGCACCCCAAGCACTGAGCACCCAGCATCCTGAGTACTGAGCACCCAGCACCCTGAGTACTGAGCACCCAGCACCCTGAGTACTGAGCACCCAGCACCCCGAGCACTGAGCACCCAGCACCCTGAGTACTGAGCACCGAGCACCAAGAGTACTGAGCACCGAGCATCCTGAGCACTGAGCACCGAGCACCCCGAGCACTGAGCACCTAGCACCCTGAGTACTGAGCACCCAGAACCAAGAGTACTGAGCACCGAGCACCCCGAGCACTGAGCACCCAGCACCCTGAGTAATGAGCACCCAGCACCCCGAGTACTGAGCACCGAGCACCGTGAGTACTGAGCACCCAGCACCCTGAGTACTGAGCACCCAGCACCCTGAGCACTGAGCACAAAGCACGCTGAGTACTGAGCACTGAGCACCCTGAGTAATGAGCACCAAGGACCCTGAGCACTGAGCACCCAGCACGCTGAGTACTGAGCGCTGAGCACCCTGAGTACTGAGCACCGAGCACCCTGAGTACTGAGCACCCAGCACCCTGAGCACTGAGCAGCCAGCACCCTGAGCACTGAGCACCCAGCTCCCCGAGCACTGAGCACCCAGCACCCTGAGCACTGAGCACCCAGCACCCCGAGTACTGAGCACCCAGCACCCTGAGTACTGAGCACCGAGCACCCCGAGCACTGAGCACCCAGCACCCCGAGCACTGAGAACCCAGCACCCCGAGAATTAGCACCCAGCACCCTGAGTACTGAGAACCGAGTACCCTCAGTACTGAGCACCCAGCACGCTGAGCACTGAGCACCCAGCACCCCGAGTACTGAGCAAACAGCACACCGAGCACTGAGCACCCAGCACCCCGAGAATGAGCACCCAGCACCCTGAGTACTGAGCACCCAGCACCCTGAGTACTGAGCACCATGAGGACTGAGCACCGATCACCCTGAGCACTGAGCACCCAGCACCCTGAGTACTGAGCACCCAGCACCCTGAGTACTGAGCACCGAGCACCCCGAGTACTGAGCACCCAGCACCCTGAGCACTGAGCACCTAGCAACCCGAGCACTGAGCACGCAGCACCCTGAGTACTGAGCAGCCAGCACTCCGAGCCCTGAGCACACAGCACCCTGAGTACTGAGCACCCTGAGTACTGAGCACCTAGCACCCCGAGCACTGAGCACCCAGCACCCTGAGCACTGAGCACCCAGCACCCTGAGCACTGAGCACCCAGGACCCTGAGCACTGAGCACCCAGCACCCTGAGTACTGAGCACCCAACCTACTGAGCATCGAGCACCCCGAGCACTGAGCACCCAGCATTCTGAGTACTGAGCACCGAGCACCCCGAGTACTGAGCACCCAGCACCCTGAGCACTGAGCACCCAGCACCCTGAGTACTGAGCACCGAGAACCCTGAGTACTGAGCACCCAGCACCCCGCGCACTGAGCACCCTGAGTACTGAGCACTAAGCACCCTGAGCGCTGATCACCCAGCACCCCAAGCACGGAGCACCCAGGACACCCAGCACTTAGTACTGAGCACCCAGCACCCTGAGTACTGAGCACCGAGCTCCCCGAGCACTGAGCACCCTGAGTACTGAGCACCCAGCACCCCGATCACAGAGCACACAGCACCCTCAGCACTGAGCACCTAGCACCCCGAGCACTGAGCACCCAGCACCCTGAGTACTGAGCACACTGAGGACTGAGCACCGATCACCCTGAGCACTGAGCACCCAGCACCCTGAGTACTGAGCACCCAGCACCCTGAGTACTGAGCACCCAGCACCCTGAGCACTGAGCACGCAGCACCCTGAGTACTGAGCACCCAGCACCCTGAGTACTGAGCACCCAGCACCCTGAGTACTGAGAACCCAGCACCCTGAGTACTGAGCACCCAGCACCCTGAGTACTGAGCACTGAGCACCCCGAGTACTGAGCACCCAGCACCCCGAGCACTAAGCACCCAGCACCCTGAACACTGAGCACCCAGCACCCCAAGCACTGAGCACCCAGCAACCTGAGTACTGAGCACCCAGCACCCTGAGTACTGAGCACCCAGCACCCTGAGTACTGAGCACCCAGCACCCCGAGCACTGAGCACCCAGCACCCTGAGTACTGAGCACCGAGCACCAAGAGTACTGAGCACCGAGCATCCTGAGCACTGAGCACCGAGCACCCCGAGCACTGAGCACCTAGCACCCTGAGTACTGAGCACCCAGAACCAAGAGTACTGAGCACCGAGCACCCCGAGCACTGAGCACCCAGCACCCTGAGTAATGAGCACCCAGCACCCCGAGTACTGAGCACCGAGCACCGTGAGTACTGAGCACCCAGCACCCTGAGTACTGAGCACCCAGCACCCTGAGCACTGAGCACAAAGCACGCTGAGTACTGAGCACTGAGCACCCTGAGTACTGAGCACCAAGGACCCTGAGCACTGAGCACCCAGCACGCTGAGTACTGAGCGCTGAGCACCCTGAGTACTGAGCACCGAGCACCCTGAGTACTGAGCACCCAGCACCCTGAGCACTGAGCAGCCAGCACCCTGAGCACTGAGCACCCAGCTCCCCGAGCACTGAGCACCCAGCACCCTGAGCACTGAGCACCCAGCACCCCGAGTACTGAGCACCCAGCACCCTGAGTACTGAGCACCGAGCACCCCGAGCACTGAGCACCCAGCACCCCGAGCACTGAGAACCCAGCACCCCGAGAATTAGCACCCAGCACCCTGAGTACTGAGAACCGAGTACCCTCAGTACTGAGCACCCAGCACGCTGAGCACTGAGCACCCAGCACCCCGAGTACTGAGCAAACAGCACACCGAGCACTGAGCACCCAGCACCCCGAGAATGAGCACCCAGCACCCTGAGTACTGAGCACCCAGCACCCTGAGTACTGAGCACCCTGAGGACTGAGCACCGATCACCCTGAGCACTGAGCACCCAGCACCCTCAGTACTGAGCACCCAGCACCCTGAGTACTGAGCACCGAGCACCCCGAGTACTGAGCACCCAGCACCCTGAGCACTGAGCACCTAGCAACCCGAGCACTGAGCACGCAGCACCCTGAGTACTGAGCACCCAGCACCCCGAGCCCTGAGCACACAGCACCCTGAGTACTGAGCACCCTGAGTACTGAGCACCTAGCACCCCGAGCACTGAGCACCCAGCACCCTGAGCACTGAGCACCCTGCACCCTGAGTACTGAGCATCAAGCACCCTGAGCACTGAGCACCCAGCACCCTGAGCACTGAGCACCCAGGACCCTGAGCACTGAGCACCCAGCACCCTGAGTACTGAGCACCCAACCTACTGAGCATCGAGCACCCCGAGCACTGAGCACCCAGCATCCTGAGTACTGAGCACCGAGCACCCCGAGTACTGAGCACCCAGCACCCTGAGCACTGAGCACCCAGCACCCTGAGTACTGAGCACCGAGAACCCTGGGTACTGAGCACACAGCACCCTGAGCACTGAGCACCCTGAGTACTGAGCACTAAGCACCCTGAGCGCTGATCACCCAGCACCCCAAGCACGGAGCACCCAGGACACCAAGCACTGAGTACTGAGCACCCAGCACCCTGAGTACTGAGCATCGAGCACCCCGAGCACTAAGCACCCAGCACCCTGAACACTGAGCACCCAGCACCCCAAGCACTGAGCACCCAGCAACCTGAGTACTGAGCACCCAGCACCCTGAGTACTGAGCACCCCGAGCACTGAGCACCCTGAGTACTGAGCACCCAGCACCCCGATCACAGAGCACACAGCACCCTCAGCACTGAGCACCCAGCACCCCGAGCACTGAGAACACAGCACCCCGAGAATTAGCACCCAGCACCCTGAGTACTGAGAACCGAGTACCCTCAGTACTGAGCACCCAGCACGCTGAGCACTGAGCACCCAGCACCCCGAGTACTGAGCAAACAGCACACCGAGCACTGAGCACCCAGCACCCCGAGAATGAGCACCCAGCACCCTGAGTACTGAGCACCCAGCACCCTGAGTACTGAGCACCCTGAGGACTGAGCACCGATCACGCTGAGCACTGAGCACCCAGCACCCTGAGTACTGAGCACCCAGCACCCTGAGTACTGAGCACCGAGCACCCCGAGTACTGAGCACCCAGCACCCTGAGCAAAGAGCACCTAGCAACCCGAGCACTGAGCACGCAGCACCCTGAGTACTGAGCACCCAGCACCCCGAGCCCTGAGCACACAGCACCCTGAGTACTGAGCACCCTGAGTACTGAGCACCTAGCACCCCGAGCACTGAGCACCCAGCACCCTGAGCACTGAGCACCCTGCACAATGAGTACTGAGCATCAAGCACCCTGAGCACTGAGCACCCAGCACCCTGAGCACTGAGCACCCAGCACCCTGAGGACTGAGCACCCAGCACCCTGAGTACTGAGCACCCAACGTACTGAGCATCGAGCACCCCGAGCACTGAGCACCCAGCACCCTGAGTACTGAGCATCGAGCACCCCGAGCACTAAGCACCCAGCACCCTGAACACTGAGCACCCAGCACCCCAAGCACTGAGCACCCAGCAACATGAGTACTGAGCACCCAGCACACTGAGTACTGAGCACCCAGCACCCTGAGTACTGAGCACCCAGCCCCCCGAGCACTGAGCACCCAGCACCCTGAGTACTGAGCACCGAGCACCAAGAGTACTGAGCACCGAGCATCCTGAGCACTGAGCACCGAGCACCCCGAGCACTGAGCACCTAGCACCCTGAGTACTGAGCACCCAGAACCAAGAGTACTGAGCACCGAGCACCCCGAGCACTGAGCACCCAGCACCCTGAGTAATGAGCACCCAGCACCCCGAGTACTGAGCACCGAGCACCGTGAGTACTGAGCACCCAGCACCCTGAGTACTGAGCACCCAGCACCCTGAGCACTGAGCACAAAGCACGCTGAGTACTGAGCACTGAGCACCCTGAGTACTGAGCACCAAGGACCCTGAGCACTGAGCACCCAGCACGCTGAGTACTGAGCGCTGAGCACCCTGAGTACTGAGCACCGAGCACCCTGAGTACTGAGCACCCAGCACCCTGAGCACTGAGCAGCCAGCACCCTGAGCACTGAGCACCCAGCTCCCCGGGCACTGAGCACCCAGCACCCTGAGCACTGAGCACCAAGCACCCCGAGTACTGAGCACCCAGCACCCTGAGTACTGAGCACCGAGCACCCCGAGCACTGAGCACCCAGCACCCCGAGCACTGAGAACCCAGCACCCCGAGAATTAGCACCCAGCACCCTGAGTACTGAGAACCGAGTACCCTCAGTACTGAGCACCCAGCACGCTGAGCACTGAGCACCCAGCACCCCGAGTACTGAGCAAACAGCACACCGAGCACTGAGCACCCAGCACCCCGAGAATGAGCACCCAGCACCCTGAGTACTGAGCACCCAGCACCCTGAGTACTGAGCACCATGAGGACTGAGCACCGATCACCCTGAGCACTGAGCACCCAGCACCCTGAGTACTGAGCACCCAGCACCCTGAGTACTGAGCACCGAGCACCCCGAGTACTGAGCACCCAGCACCCTGAGCACTGAGCACCTAGCAACCCGAGCACTGAGCACGCAGCACCCTGAGTACTGAGCACCCAGCACTCCGAGCCCTGAGCACACAGCACCCTGAGTACTGAGCACCCTGAGTACTGAGCACCTAGCACCCCGAGCACTGAGCACCCAGCACCCTGAGCACTGAGCACCCAGCACCCTGAGCACTGAGCACCCAGGACCCTGAGCACTGAGCACCCAGCACCCTGAGTACTGAGCACCCAACCTACTGAGCATCGAGCACCCCGAGCACTGAGCACCCAGCATTCTGAGTACTGAGCACCGAGCACCCCGAGTACTGAGCACCCAGCACCCTGAGCACTGAGCACCCAGCACCCTGAGTACTGAGCACCGAGAACCCTGAGTACTGAGCACCCAGCACCCCGCGCACTGAGCACCCTGAGTACTGAGCACTAAGCACCCTGAGCGCTGATCACCCAGCACCCCAAGCACGGAGCACCCAGGACACCCAGCACTTAGTACTGAGCACCCAGCACCCTGAGTACTGAGCACCGAGCTCCCCGAGCACTGAGCACCCTGAGTACTGAGCACCCAGCACCCCGATCACAGAGCACACAGCACCCTCAGCACTGAGCACCTAGCACCCCGAGCACTGAGCACCCAGCACCCTGAGTACTGAGCACACTGAGGACTGAGCACCGATCACCCTGAGCACTGAGCACTCAGCACCCTGAGTACTGAGCACCCAGCACCCTGAGTACTGAGCACCCAGCACCCTGAGCACTGAGCACGCAGCACCCTGAGTACTGAGCACCCAGCACCCTGAGTACTGAGCACTGAGCACCCCGAGTACTGAGCACCCAGCACCCCGAGCACTAAGCACCCAGCACCCTGAACACTGAGCACCCAGCACCCCAAGCACTGAGCACCCAGCAACCTGAGTACTGAGCACCCAGCACCCTGAGTACTGAGCACCCAGCACCCTGAGTACTGAGCACCCAGCACCCCGAGCACTGAGCACCCAGCACCCTGAGTACTGAGCACCGAGCACCAAGAGTACTGAGCACCGAGCATCCTGAGCACTGAGCACCGAGCACCCCGAGCACTGAGCACCTAGCACCCTGAGTACTGAGCACCCAGAACCAAGAGTACTGAGCACCGAGCACCCCGAGCACTGAGCACCCAGCACCCTGAGTAATGAGCACACAGCACCCCGAGTACTGAGCACCGAGCACCGTGAGTACTGAGCACCCAGCACCCTGAGTACTGAGCACCCAGCACCCTGAGCACTGAGCACAAAGCACGCTGAGTACTGAGCACTGAGCACCCTGAGTACTGAGCACCAAGGACCCTGAGCACTGAGCACCCAGCACGCTGAGTACTGAGCGCTGAGCACCCTGAGTACTGAGCACCGAGCACCCTGAGTACTGAGCACCCAGCACCCTGAGCACTGAGCAGCCAGCACCCTGAGCACTGAGCACCCAGCTCCCCGAGCACTGAGCACCCAGCACCCTGAGCACTGAGCACCCAGCACCCCGAGTACTGAGCACCCAGCACCCTGATTACTGAGCACCGAGCACCCCGAGCACTGAGCACCCAGCACCCCGAGCACTGAGAACCCAGCACCCCGAGAATTAGCACCCAGCACCCTGAGTACTGAGAACCGAGTACCCTCAGTACTGAGCACCCAGCACGCTGAGCACTGAGCACCCAGCACCCCGAGTACTGAGCAAACAGCACACCGAGCACTGAGCACCCAGCACCCCGAGAATGAGCACCCAGCACCCTGAGTACTGAGCACCCAGCACCCTGAGTACTGAGCACCGAGCACCCCGAGTACTGAGCACCCAGCACCCTGAGCACTGAGCACCCAGCACCCTGAGTACTGAGCACCGAGAACCCTGGGTACTGAGCACCCAGCACCCTGAGCACTGAGCACCCTGAGGACTGAGCACCGATCACCCTGAGCACTGAGCACCCAGCACCCTCAGTACTGAGCACCCAGCACCCTGAGTACTGAGCACCGAGCACCCCGAGTACTGAGCACCCAGCACCCTGAGCACTGAGCACCTAGCAACCCGAGCACTGAGCACGCAGCACCCTGAGTACTGAGCACCCAGCACCCCGAGCCCTGAGCACACAGCACCCTGAGTACTGAGCACCCTGAGTACTGAGCACCTAGCAACCCGAGCACTGAGCACCCTGCACCCTGAGCACTGAGCACCCAGGACCCTGAGCACTGAGCACCCAGCACCCTGAGTACTGAGCACCCAACCTACTGAGCATCGAGCACCCCGAGCACTGAGCACCCAGCATCCTGAGTACTGAGCACCGAGCACCCCGAGTACTGAGCACCCAGCACCCTGAGCACTGAGCACCCAGCACCCTGAGTACTGAGCACCGAGAACCCTGGGTACTGAGCACCCAGCACCCTGAGCACTGAGCACCCTGAGTACTGAGCACTAAGCACCCTGAGCGCTGATCACCCAGCACCCCAAGCACGGAGCACCCAGGACACCAAGCACTGAGTACTGAGCACCCAGCACCCTGAGTACTGAGCACCGAGCTCCCCGAGCACTGAGCACCCTGAGTACTGAGCACCCAGCACCCCGATCACAGAGCACACAGCACCCTCAGCACTGAGCACCCAGCACCCCGAGCACTGAGCACCCAGCACCCTGAGTACTGAGCACACTGAGGACTGAGCACCGATCACCCTGAGCACTGAGCACCCAGCACCCTGAGTACTGAGCACCCAGCACCCTGAGTACTGAGCACCCAGCACCCTGAGCACTGAGCACGCAGCACCCTGAGTACTGAGCACCCAGCACCCTGAGTACTGAGCACCCAGCACCCTGAGTACTGAGCACCCAGCACCCTGAGTACTGAGCACCCAGCACCCAACATACTGAGCATCGAGCACCCCGAGCACTGAGCACCCAGCACCCTGAGTACTGAGCACCGAGCACCCCGAGTACTGAGCACCCAGCACCCTGAGCACTGAGCACCCAGCACCCTGAGTACTGAGCACCCAGAACCCTGCGTACTGAGCACCCAGCACCCCGAGCACTGAGCACCCTGAGTACTGAGCACTAAGCACCCTGAGTGCTGAGCACCCAGCACCCCAAGCACGGAGCACCCAGGACCCCGAGCACTGAGTACTGAGCACCCAGCACCCTGAGTACTGAGCACCGAGCTCCCCGAGCACTGAGCACCCTGAGTACTGAGCACCCAGCACCCCGATCACAGAGCACACAGCATCCTCAGCACTGAGCACCCAGCACCCCGAGCACTGAGCACCCAGCACCCTGAGTACTGAGCACACTGAGGACTGAGCACCGATCACCCTGAGCACTGAGCACCCAGCACCCTGAGTACTGAGCACCCAGCACCCTGAGTACTGAGCACCCAGCACCCTGAGCACTGAGCACGCAGCACCCTGAGTACTGAGCACCCAGCACCCTGAGTACTGAGCACCCAGCACCCTGAGTACTGAGCACCCAGCACCCCGAGCACTGAGCACCCAGCACCCTGAGTACTGAGCACCGAGCACCAAGAGTACTGAGCACCGAGCATCCTGAGCACTGAGCACCGAGCACCCCGAGCACTGAGCACCTAGCACCCTGAGTACTGAGCACCCAGAACCAAGAGTACTGAGCACCGAGCACCCCGAGCACTGAGCACCCAGCACCCTGAGTAATGACCACCCAGCACCCCGAGTACTGAGCACCGAGCACCGTGAGTACTGAACACCCAGCACCCTGAGTACTGAGCACCCAGCACCCTGAGCACTGAGCACAAAGCACGCTGAGTACTGAGCACTGAGCACCCTGAGTACTCAGCACCAAGGACCCTGAGCACTGAGCACCCAGCACGCTGAGTACTGAGCGCTGAGCACCCTGAGTACTGAGCACCGAGCACCCTGAGTACTGAGCACCCAGCACCCTGAGCACTGAGCAGCCAGCACCCTGAGCACTGAGCACCCAGCTCCCCGGGCACTGAGCACCCAGCACCCTGAGCACTGAGCACCAAGCACCCCGAGTACTGAGCACCCAGCACCCTGAGTACTGAGCACCGAGCACCCCGAGCACTGAGCACCCAGCACCCCGAGCACTGAGAACCCAGCACCCCGAGAATTAGCACCCAGCACCCTGAGTACTGAGAACCGAGTACCCTCAGTACTGAGCACCCAGCACGCTGAGCACTGAGCACCCAGCACCCCGAGTACTGAGCAAACAGCACACCGAGCACTGAGCACCCAGCACCCCGAGAATGAGCACCCAGCACCCTGAGTACTGAGCACCCAGCACCCTGAGTACTGAGCACCATGAGGACTGAGCACCGATCACCCTGAGCACTGAGCACCCAGCACCCTGAGTACTGAGCACCCAGCACCCTGAGTACTGAGCACCGAGCACCCCGAGTACTGAGCACCCAGCACCCTGAGCACTGAGCACCTAGCAACCCGAGCACTGAGCACGCAGCACCCTGAGTACTGAGCACCCAGCACTCCGAGCCCTGAGCACACAGCACCCTGAGTACTGAGCACCCTGAGTACTGAGCACCTAGCACCCCGAGCACTGAGCACCCAGCACCCTGAGCACTGAGCACCCAGCACCCTGAGCACTGAGCACCCAGGACCCTGAGCACTGAGCACCCAGCACCCTGAGTACTGAGCACCCAACCTACTGAGCATCGAGCACCCCGAGCACTGAGCACCCAGCATTCTGAGTACTGAGCACCGAGCACCCCGAGTACTGAGCACCCAGCACCCTGAGCACTGAGCACCCAGCACCCTGAGTACTGAGCACCGAGAACCCTGAGTACTGAGCACCCAGCACCCCGCGCACTGAGCACCCTGAGTACTGAGCACTAAGCACCCTGAGCGCTGATCACCCAGCACCCCAAGCACGGAGCACCCAGGACACCCAGCACTTAGTACTGAGCACCCAGCACCCTGAGTACTGAGCACCGAGCTCCCCGAGCACTGAGCACCCTGAGTACTGAGCACCCAGCACCCCGATCACAGAGCACACAGCACCCTCAGCACTGAGCACCTAGCACCCCGAGCACTGAGCACCCAGCACCCTGAGTACTGAGCACACTGAGGACTGAGCACCGATCACCCTGAGCACTGAGCACTCAGCACCCTGAGTACTGAGCACCCAGCACCCTGAGTACTGAGCACCCAGCACCCTGAGCACTGAGCACGCAGCACCCTGAGTACTGAGCACCCAGCACCCTGAGTACTGAGCACCCAGCACCCTGAGTACTGAGAACCCAGCACCCTGAGTACTGAGCACCCAGCACCCTGAGTACTGAGCACTGAGCACCCCGAGTACTGAGCACCCAGCACCCCGAGCACTAAGCACCCAGCACCCTGAACACTGAGCACCCAGCACCCCAAGCACTGAGCACCCAGCAACCTGAGTACTGAGCACCCAGCACCCTGAGTACTGAGCACCCAGCACCCTGAGTACTGAGCACCCAGCACCCCGAGCACTGAGCACCCAGCACCCTGAGTACTGAGCACCGAGCACCAAGAGTACTGAGCACCGAGCATCCTGAGCACTGAGCACCGAGCACCCCGAGCACTGAGCACCTAGCACCCTGAGTACTGAGCACCCAGAACCAAGAGTACTGAGCACCGAGCACCCCGAGCACTGAGCACCCAGCACCCTGAGTAATGAGCACACAGCACCCCGAGTACTGAGCACCGAGCACCGTGAGTACTGAGCACCCAGCACCCTGAGTACTGAGCACCCAGCACCCTGAGCACTGAGCACAAAGCACGCTGAGTACTGAGCACTGAGCACCCTGAGTACTGAGCACCAAGGACCCTGAGCACTGAGCACCCAGCACGCTGAGTACTGAGCGCTGAGCACCCTGAGTACTGAGCACCGAGCACCCTGAGTACTGAGCACCCAGCACCCTGAGCACTGAGCAGCCAGCACCCTGAGCACTGAGCACCCAGCTCCCCGAGCACTGAGCACCCAGCACCCTGAGCACTGAGCACCCAGCACCCCGAGTACTGAGCACCCAGCACCCTGATTACTGAGCACCGAGCACCCCGAGCACTGAGCACCCAGCACCCCGAGCACTGAGAACCCAGCACCCCGAGAATTAGCACCCAGCACCCTGAGTACTGAGAACCGAGTACCCTCAGTACTGAGCACCCAGCACGCTGAGCACTGAGCACCCAGCACCCCGAGTACTGAGCAAACAGCACACCGAGCACTGAGCACCCAGCACCCCGAGAATGAGCACCCAGCACCCTGAGTACTGAGCACCCAGCACCCTGAGTACTGAGCACCGAGCACCCCGAGTACTGAGCACCCAGCACCCTGAGCACTGAGCACCCAGCACCCTGAGTACTGAGCACCGAGAACCCTGGGTACTGAGCACCCAGCACCCTGAGCACTGAGCACCCTGAGGACTGAGCACCGATCACCCTGAGCACTGAGCACCCAGCACCCTCAGTACTGAGCACCCAGCACCCTGAGTACTGAGCACCGAGCACCCCGAGTACTGAGCACCCAGCACCCTGAGCACTGAGCACCTAGCAACCCGAGCACTGAGCACGCAGCACCCTGAGTACTGAGCACCCAGCACCCCGAGCCCTGAGCACACAGCACCCTGAGTACTGAGCACCCTGAGTACTGAGCACCTAGCACCCCGAGCACTGAGCACCCAGCACCCTGAGCACTGAGCACCCTGCACCCTGAGTACTGAGCATCAAGCACCCTGAGCACTGAGCACCCAGCACCCTGAGCACTGAGCACCCAGGACCCTGAGCACTGAGCACCCAGCACCCTGAGTACTGAGCACCCAACCTACTGAGCATCGAGCACCCCGAGCACTGAGCACCCAGCATCCTGAGTACTGAGCACCGAGCACCCCGAGTACTGAGCACCCAGCACCCTGAGCACTGAGCACCCAGCACCCTGAGTACTGAGCACCGAGAACCCTGGGTACTGAGCACCCAGCACCCTGAGCACTGAGCACCCTGAGTACTGAGCACTAAGCACCCTGAGCGCTGATCACCCAGCACCCCAAGCACGGAGCACCCAGGACACCAAGCACTGAGTACTGAGCACCCAGCACCCTGAGTACTGAGCACCGAGCTCCCCGAGCACTGAGCACCCTGAGTACTGAGCACCCAGCACCCCGATCACAGAGCACACAGCACCCTCAGCACTGAGCACCCAGCACCCCGAGCACTGAGCACCCAGCACCCTGAGTACTGAGCACACTGAGGACTGAGCACCGATCACCCTGAGCACTGAGCACCCAGCACCCTGAGTACTGAGCACCCAGCACCCTGAGTACTGAGCACCCAGCACCCTGAGCACTGAGCACGCAGCACCCTGAGTACTGAGCACCCAGCACCCTGAGTACTGAGCACCCAGCACCCTGAGTACTGAGCACCCAGCACCCTGAGTACTGAGCACCCAGCACCCAACATACTGAGCATCGAGCACCCCGAGCACTGAGCACCCAGCACCCTGAGTACTGAGCACCGAGCACCCCGAGTACTGAGCACCCAGCACCCTGAGCACTGAGCACCCAGCACCCTGAGTACTGAGCACCCAGAACCCTGCGTACTGAGCACCCAGCACCCCGAGCACTGAGCACCCTGAGTACTGAGCACTAAGCACCCTGAGTGCTGAGCACCCAGCACCCCAAGCACGGAGCACCCAGGACCCCGAGCACTGAGTACTGAGCACCCAGCACCCTGAGTACTGAGCACCGAGCTCCCCGAGCACTGAGCACCCTGAGTACTGAGCACCCAGCACCCCGATCACAGAGCACACAGCATCCTCAGCACTGAGCACCCAGCACCCCGAGCACTGAGCACCCAGCACCCTGAGTACTGAGCACACTGAGGACTGAGCACCGATCACCCTGAGCACTGAGCACCCAGCACCCTGAGTACTGAGCACCCAGCACCCTGAGTACTGAGCACCCAGCACCCTGAGCACTGAGCACGCAGCACCCTGAGTACTGAGCACCCAGCACCCTGAGTACTGAGCACCCAGCACCCTGAGTACTGAGCACCCAGCACCCCGAGCACTGAGCACCCAGCACCCTGAGTACTGAGCACCGAGCACCAAGAGTACTGAGCACCGAGCATCCTGAGCACTGAGCACCGAGCACCCCGAGCACTGAGCACCTAGCACCCTGAGTACTGAGCACCCAGAACCAAGAGTACTGAGCACCGAGCACCCCGAGCACTGAGCACCCAGCACCCTGAGTAATGACCACCCAGCACCCCGAGTACTGAGCACCGAGCACCTTGAGTACTGAACACCCAGCACCCTGAGTACTGAGCACCCAGCACCCTGAGCACTGAGCACAAAGCACGCTGAGTACTGAGCACTGAGCACCCTGAGTACTGAGCACCAAGGACCCTGAGCACTGAGCACCCAGCACGCTGAGTACTGAGCGCTGAGCACCCTGAGTACTGAGCACCGAGCACCCTGAGTACTGAGCACCCAGCACCCTGAGCACTGAGCAGCCAGCACCCTGAGCACTGAGCACCCAGCTCCCCGAGCACTGAGCACCCAGCACCCTCAGCACTGAGCACCCAGCACCCCGAGTACTGAGCAACCAGCACCCTGAGTACTGAGCACCGAGCACCCCGAGCACAGAGCACCCAGCACCCCGAGCACTGAGAACCCAGCACCCCGAGAATTAGCACCCAGCACCCTGAGTACTGAGAACCGAGTACCCTCAGTACTGAGCACCCAGCACGCTGAGCACTGAGCACCCAGCACCCCGAGTACTGAGCAAACAGCACACCGAGCACTGAGCACCCAGCACCCCGAGAATGAGCACCCAGCACCCTGAGTACTGAGCACCCAGCACCCTGAGTACTGAGCACCCTGAGGACTGAGCACCGATCACGCTGAGCACTGAGCACCCAGCACCCTGAGTACTGAGCACCCAGCACCCTGAGTACTGAGCACCGAGCACCCCGAGTACTGAGCACCCAGCACCCTGAGCACTGAGCACCTAGCAAACCGAGCACTGAGCACGCAGCACCCTGAGTACTGAGCACCCAGCACCCCGAGCCCTGAGCACACAGCACCCTGAGTACTGAGCACCCTGAGTACTGAGCACCTAGCACCCCGAGCACTGAGCACCCAGCACCCTGAGCACTGAGCACCCTGCACCCTGAGTACTGAGCATCAAGCACCCTGAGCACTGAGCTCCCAACACCCTGAGCACTGAGCACCCAGCACCCTGAGCACTGAGCACCCAGCACACTGAGTACTGAGCACCCAACGTACTGAGCATCGAGCACCCCGAGCACTGAGCACCCAGCACCCTGAGTACTGAGCACCGAGCACCCTGAGTACTGAGCACCGAGCACCCCGAGCACTGAGCACGCAGCACCCTGAGTACTGAGCACCCAGCACCCTGAGTACTGAGCACCGAGCTCCCCGAGCACTGAGCACCCTGAGTACTGAGCACCCAGCACCCCGATCACAGAGCACACAGCACCCTCAGCACTGAGCACCCAGCACCCCGAGCACTGAGCACCCAGCACCCTGAGTACTGAGCACCCAGCACCCTGAGTACTGAGCACCCAGCACCCTGAGCACTGAGCACGCAGCACCCTGAGTACTGAGCACCCAGCACCCTGAGTACTGAGCACCCAGCACCCTGAGTACTGAGCACCCAGCACCCTGAGTACTGAGCACCCAGCACCCTGAGTACTGAGCACCGAGCACCCCGAGTACTGAGCACCCAGCACCCCGAGCACTGAGCACCCAGCACCCTGAACACTGAGCACCCAGCACCCCAAGCACTGAGCACCCAGCAACCTGAGTACTGAGCACCCAGCACCCTGAGTACTGAGCACCCAGCACCCTGACTACTGAGCACAAAGCACGCTGAGTACTGAGCACCCTGAGTACTGAGCACCAAGGACCCTGAGCACTGAGCACCCAGCACGCTGAGTACTGAGCGCTGAGCACCCTGAGTACTGAGCACCGAGCACCCTGAGTACTGAGCACCCAGCACCCTGAGCACTGAGCAGCCAGCAACATGAGCACTGAGCACCCAGCACCCCGAGCACTGAGCACCCAGCACCCTGAGCACTGAGCACCGAGCACCCCGAGCACTGAGCACCCAGCACCCCGAGCACTGAGAACCCAGCACCCCGAGAATTAGCACCCAGCACCCCGAGTACTGAGCACCCAGCACCCTGAGTACTGAGCACCGAGCACCCCGAGCACTGAGCACCCAGCACCCCGAGCACTGAGAACCCAGCACCCCGAGAATTAGCACCCAGCACCCTGAGTACTGAGAACCGAGTACCCTGAATACTGAGCACCCAGCACGCTGAGCACTGAGCACCCAGCACCCCGAGTACTGAGCAAACAGCACACCGAGCACTGAGCACCCAGCACCCCGAGAATGAGCACCCAGCACCCTGAGTACTGAGCACCCAGCACCCTGAGTACTGAGCACACTGAGGACTGAGCACCGATCACCCTGAGCACTGAGCACCCAGCACCCTGAGTACTGAGCACCCAGCACCCTGACTACTGAGCACCGAGCACCCCGAGTACTGAGCACCCAGCACCCTGAGCACTGAGCACCGATCACCCTGAGCACTGAGCACCCAGCACCCTGAGTACTGAGCACCCAGCACCCTGAGTACTGAGCACCGAGCACCCCGAGCACTGAGCACGCAGCACCCTGAGTACTGAGCACCCAGCACCCCGTGACCTGAGCACCCAGCACCCTGAGTACTGAGCACCCTGAGTACTGAGCACCTAGCACCCCGAGCACTGAGCACCCAGCACCCTGAGCACTGAGCACCCTGCACCCTGAGTACTGAGCATCAAGCACCCTGAGCACTGAGCACCCAGCACCCTGAGCACTGAGCACCCAGCACCCTGAGTACTGAGCACCCAACGTACTGAGCATTGAGCACCCCGAGCACTGAGCACCCAGCACCCTGAGTACTGAGCACCCAGCACCCCGAGCACTGAGGACCCAGCACCCTGAGTACTGAGCACCGCGCACCCTGAGTACTGAGCACCCAGCACCCCGAGCACTGAGCACCCAGCACCCCGAGCACTGAGCACCCAGCACCCTGAGCACTGAGCACCCTGAGGACTGAGCACCCAGCACCCTGAGTACTGAGCACCCAGCATCCTGATTACTGAGCACCGATCACCGTGAGCACTGAGCACCCAGCAACCCGAGCACTGAGCACCCAGCACCCTGAGTACTGAGCACCCTGAGTACTGAGCACCCAGCACCCCGAGCACTGAGCACCCTGCACCCTGAGTACTGAGCACCCTGAGTACTGAGCACCCAGCACCCTGAGCACTGAGCACCCAGCACCGTGAGTACTGAGCACCCAGCACCCTGAGCACTGAGCACCCAGCACCCTGAGTACTGAGCAACCAGCACCCTGAGTACTTAGCACCCAGCACCCTGAGCACTGAGCACCCAGCACCCTGAGTACTGAGCACCAAGCACCCTGAGTACTGAGCACCCAGCACCCTGAGTACTGAGCACCCAGCACCCTGAGTACTGAGCACCGAGCACCCCGAGTACTGAGCACCCAGCACCCTGAGCACTGAGCACCCAGCACCCTGAGTACTGAGCACCCAGCACACTGAGTACTGAGCACCCAGCACCCCGAGCACTGAGCACCCTGAATACTGAGCACTAAGCACCCTGAGCGCTGAGCACCCAGCACCCCAAGCACGGAGCACCCAGGACCCCGAGCACTGAGTACTGAGCACCCAGCACCCTGAGTACTGAGCACCAAGCTCCCCGAGCACTGAGCACCCTGAGTACTGAGCACCCAGCACCCCGAGCACTGAGCACCCAGCACCCTGAGTAATGAGCACCCAGCACCCCGAGTACTGAGCACCCAGCACCGTGAGTACTGAGCACCCAGCACACTGAGTACTGAGCACCCAGCACCCTGAGCACTGAGCACAAAGCACGCTGAGTACTGAGCACTGAGCACCCTGAGTACTGAGCACCAAGGACCCTGAGTACTGAGCCCCCAGCTCCCTGAGCACTGAGCACAAAGCACGCTGAGTACTGAGCGCTGAGCACCCTGAGTACTGAGCACCGAGCACCCTGAGTACTGAGCACCCAGCAGCCTGAGCACTGAGCACCCAGCACCCTGAGCACTGAGCACCCAGCACCCCGAGCACTGAGCACCCAGCACCCTGAGCACTGAGCACCCAGCACAACGAGTACTGAGCACCCAGCACCCTGAGTACTGAGCACCCAGCACAACGAGCACTGAGCACCCAGCACCCCGAGCACTGAGCACCCAGCACCCCGAGAATGAGCACCCAGCACCCTGAGTACTGATAACCGAGCACCCTGAGTACTGAGCACCCAGCACGCTGAGCACTGAGCACACAGCACCCCGAGTACTGAGCAAACAGCACACCGAGCACTGAGCACCCAGTACCCCGAGAATGAGCACCCAGCACCCTGAATACTGAGCACCCAGCACCCTGAGTACTGAGCACCCAGCACAAGGAGCACTGAGCACCCTGAGTACTGAGCACCCAGCACCCTGAGTACTGAGCACTAAGCACCCTGAGCGCTGAGCACCCAGCACCCCAAGCACGGAGCACCCAGGACCCCGAGCACTGAGTACTGAGCACCCAGCACCCTGAGTACTGAGCACCAAGTTCCCCGAGAACTGAGCACCCTGAGTACTGAGCACCCAGCACCCCGATAACAGAGCACCCAGCACCCTCAGCACTGTGCACCCAGCACCCCGAGCACTGAGCACTCAGCACCCTGAGTACTGAGCTCCCTGAGTACTGAGCACCGATCACCCTGAGCACTGAGCACCCAGCACCCTGAGCACTGAGCACCCAGCACCCTGAGTACTGAGCACCGAGCACCCCGAGCACTGAGCACCCAGCACCCTGAGGACTGAGCACCCAGCACGAAGAGTACTGAGCACCGAGCATCCTGAGCACTGAGCACCGAGCACCCCGAACACTGAGCACCCAGCACCCTGAGGACTGAGCACCCAGCACCAAGAGTACTGAGCACCGAGCACCCCGAGCACTGAGCACCAAGCACCCCAAGCACTGAGCAACCAGCACCCTGAGTACTGAGCACCCAGCACCCCGAGCACTGAGCACCCAGCACCCTGAGTAATGAGCACCCAGCACCCAGAGTACTGAGCACCCAGCACCGTGAGTACTGAGCACCCAGCACCCTGAGTACTGAGCACCCAGCACCCTGAGCACTGAGCACAAAGCACGCTGAGTACTGAGCACTGAGCACCCTGAGTACTGAGCACCAAGGACCCTGAGTACTGAGCACCCAGCACCCTGAGCACTGAGCACAAAGCACTCTGAGTACTGAGCGCTGAGCACCCTGAGTACTGAGCACCGAGCACCCTGAGTACTGAGCACCCAGCACCCTGAGCACTGAGCACCCAGCACCCTGAGCACTGAGCACCCTGCACCCCGAGCACTGAGCACCCAGCACCCTGAGCACTGAGCACCCAGCACCCCGAGTACTGAGCACCCAGCGCCCTGAGTACTGAGTACCCAGCACAACGAGCACTGAGCACCCAGCACCCCGAGCACTGAGCAACCAGCACCCCGAGAATAAGCACCCAGCACCCTGAGTACTGAGAACCGAGCACCCTGAGTACTGAGCACCCAGCACGCTGAGCACTGAGCACCCAGCACCCCGATTACTGAGCAAACAGCACACCGAGCACTGAGCACCCAGCACCCCGAGAATGAGCACCCAGCACACTGAGTACTGAGCACCCAGCACCCTGAGTACTGAGCACCCAGCACAACGAGCACTGAGCACCCTGAGTACTGAGCACCCAGCACCCTGAGTACTGAGCACTAAGCATCCAGAGCGCTGAGCACCCAGCAGCCCAAGCACGGAGCACCCAGGACACCGAGCACTGAGTAATGAGCACCCAGCACCCTGAGTACTGAGCACCGAGCTGCCTGAGCACTGAGCACCCTGAGTACTGAGCACCCAGCACCCCGATCACAGAGCAGCCAGCACCCTCAGCACTGAGCTCCCATCACCCCGAGCACTGAGCACCCAGCACCCTGAGTACTGAGCACCCTGAGGACTGAGCACCGATCACCCTGAGCACTGAGCACCCATCACCCTGAGTACTGAGCACCCAGCACCCTGAGTACTGAGCACCGAGCACCCCGAGTACTGAGCACCCAGCACCCTGAGCACTGAGCACCCAGCACCCTGAGCACTGAGCCCCCAGCACCCTGAGTACTAAGCACCCAGCACCCTGAGTACTGAGCACCCTGCACCCTGAGTACTGAGCACAAAGCACACTGAGTACTGATCACCCAGCGTACTGAGCACCGAGCACCCCGAGCACTGAGCACCCAGCACCCTGAGTACTGAGCACCCAGCATACTGAGCACCGAGCACCCAGCACCCTGAGTACTGAGCACCCAGCACCCTGAGCACTGAGCAACCAGCACCCTGAGCACTGAGCCCCCAGCACCCTGAGGACTGAGCACCCAACGTACTGAGCACCGAGCACCCTGAGCACTGAGCACCCAGCACCATGAGTACTGAGCACCCAGCACCCTGAGCAATGAGCACCCTGAGTACTGAGCACCCAGCACCTTGAGCACTGAGCACCGAGCACCCCGAGCACTGAGCACCCATCACCCGGAGTACTGAGCACCCAGCACGCTGCGTACTAAGCACCGAGCACCCTGAGTACTGAGCACCCAGCACCCTGAGCACTGAACACACAGCACCCTGAGTACTGAGCACCTCGAGCACTGAGCACCCAGCACCCTGAGTACTGAGCACCGAGCACCCCGAGCACTGAGCACCCAGCACCCCGAGCACTGAGCACCCAGCACCCCGAGCACTGAGCACCCAGCACCCTGAGTTCTGAGCACCCAGCACCCTGAGTACATAGCACCCAGCACACTGAGCACTGAGTACCCAGCACCCTGAGCACTGAGCACCCAGCACCCTGAGCACTGAGCACACAGCACCTGAGCACTGAGCACCCAGCACCCTGAGTACTGAGCACTGAGCACCCAGCACCCTGAGTACTGAGCACTGAGCACCCAGCACACTGAGCACTGAGCACCCAGCACCCTGAGCACTGAGCACCCAGCTCCCGAGTACAGAGCACCCAGCACCCTGAGTACTGAACACCCAGCACCCTGAGTACTGAGCACCCAGCACCCCGAGTACTGAGCACCCAGCACCCTGAGTACTGAGCACCCAGCACCCTGAGCACTGAGCACCCAGCACCCCGAGCACTGAGCACCCAGCACCCTGAGTACTGAGCACCCAGCACCCTGAGCACTCAGCACCCAGCACCCTGAGCACTGAGCACCCAGCACCCTGAGCACTGAGCACCCAGCACCCTGAGTAGTGAGAAACCAACGTACTGAGCACCGAGCACCCCGAGCACTGAGCACCCAGCACCCTGAGTACTGAGCACCGATCACCCCGAGCAATGAGTACCCAGCACCCTGAGTACTGAGCTCCGAGCACCCCGAGCACTGAGCACCCAGCGCCCCGAGCACTGAGCACCCAGCACCCTGAATACTGAGCACTGAGCACCCAGCACCCCGAATACTGAGCACCCAGCACAATGAGTACTGAGCACCCACCACCCTGAATACTGAGCACCCAGCACCCTGAGTACTGAGCACCCAGCACCCTGAGCACTGAGCACCCAGCACCCCGAGCACTGAGCACCCAGCACCCTGAGTACTGAGCACCCAGCACCCTGAGCACTGAGCACCCAGCACCCTGAGCACTGAGCACCCAGCACCCTGAGCACTGAGCACCCAGCACCCTGAGTAGTGAGCACCCAACGTACTGAGCACCGAGCACCCCGAGCACTGAGCACCCAGTACCCGGAGTACTGAGCACCCAGCACCATGAGTACTAAGCAACGAGCACCCTGAGTACTGAGCACCCAGCACCCTGAGCACTGAACACACAGCACTCTGAGTACTGAGCACCTCGCGCACTGAGCACCCAGCACCCTGAGTACTGGGCACCGAGCACCCCGAGCACTGAGCACCAAGCACCGCGAGCCCTGAGCACCCAGCACCCCGAGCACTGAGCACCCAGCCCCCTGAGTACTGAGCACCCAGCACCCTGAGTACTGAGCACCCAGCACCCTTAGCACTGAGTACCCAGCACCCTGAGCACTGAGCACCCAGCACCCTGAGCACTGAGCACACAGCACCCTGAGCACTGAGCACCCAGCACCCTGAGTACTGAGCACTGAGCACCCAGAACCCCGAGCACTGTGCACCGAGCACCCTGAGTACTGAGCACTGAGCACCCAGCACCCCGAGCACTGAGCACCCAGCACCCTGAGCACTGAGCACCCAGCACCCGAGTACTGAGTACCCAGCACCCTGAGTACTGAGCACCCAACACCCTGAGTACTGAGCACCGAGCACTCTGAGAACTGAGCACCCAGCACCCCGAGTACTGAGCACCCAGCACGGTGAGCACTGAGCACCCAGCACCCCGAGCACTGAGCACCCAGCACCCTGAGTACTGAGCACCCAGCACCCTGAGCACTGAGCACCCAGCACCCTGAGCACTGAGCACCCAGCACCCTGAGCACTGAGCACCCAGCACCCTGAGTAGTGAGCACCCAACGTACTGAGCACCGAGCACCACGAGCACTGAGCACCCAGCACCCTGAGTACTGAGCACCGATTACCCCGAGCACTGAGCACCCAGCACCCTGGGTACTGAGCTCCGAGCACCCCGAGCACTGAGCACACAGCGCCCCGAGCACTGAGCACCGAGCACCCTGAGCACTGAGCACCCAGCAGCCTGAGTACTGAGCACCCAGCACCCCGAGCACTGAGCACCCAGCACCCTGATCACTGAGCACCCAGCACACTGAGCACTGATCACCCAGCACACTGCGCACTGAGCACCCAGCACCCTGAGTACTGAGCACCCAGCACCCTGAGTACTGAGCACTCAGCACCCTGAGTACTGAGCACCGAGCACCCCGAGCACTGAGCACCCAGCACCCTGAGCACTGAGCACCCTGAGGACTGAGCACCCAGCACCCTGAGCACTGAGCACCCAGAACCCCGAGCACTGAGCACCCAGCTCCCTGAGTACTGAGCACCCAGCACCCCGAGCACTGAGCACCCAGCACCCTGAGTACTGAGCACCCTGAGTACTGAGCACCGATCACCCTGAGCACTGAGCTCCCAGAACCCTGAGTACTGAGCACCCAGCACCCTGAGCACTGACCACCCAGCACCCTGAGTACTGAGCACCCAGCACCCTGAGCACTGAGCACCCAGCACCCTGAGTACTGAGCACCCAGCACCCTTAGCACTGAGCACCCAGCACGCTGAGTACTGAGCACACAGCACCCCGAGCACTGAGCACCCAGCACCCCGAGAATGAGCACCCAGCACCCCGAGTACTGAGCACCGAGCACCCTGAGCACTGAGTACCCAGCACGCTGAGCACTGAGCACCCAGCACCCTGAGTACTGAGCACCCAGCACCCTGAGTACTGAGCCCCCAGCACCCTGAGCACTGAGCACCCAGCACCCCGAGTACTGAGCACCCAGCACCCTGAGCACTGAGCCCCCAGCACCTTGAGTACTGAGCACCCAGCACCCTGAGTACTGAACACCCAGCACACTGAGCACTGAGCACTGAGCACCCTGAGCCCTGAGTACTGAGCACCGAGCACCCCGAGAACTCAGCACCCAGCACCCGGCGTACTGAGCACCCAGCACCCTGAGTACTGAGCACCCAGCACCCCGAGCACTGAGCACCCAGCACCCTGAGCACTGAGCACCCAGCACCCTGAGTACTGAGCACTGAGCACCCAGCACCCCGAGCACTGAGCACCCAGCACCCTGAGTACTAAGCACCCAGCACCCTGAGCACTGAACACACAGCACCCTGAGCACTGAACACAGAGCACCCTGAGTACTGAGCACATCGAGCACTGAGCACCCAGCACCCAGCGTACTGAGCACCGAGCAACCCGAGCACTGAGCACCCAGCACCCTGAGTACTGAGCACCCAGCACCCCGAGCACTGAGCACGCAGCACCCTGAGTACTGAGCACCCAGCGTACTGAGCACCGAGCACCAAGCACCCTGAGTACTGAGCACCCAGCAATCTGAGAACTGAGCACCCAGCACCCTGAGCACTGAGCACCCAGCACCCCGAGCACTGAGC
Organism: Microtus oregoni; assembly: GCF_018167655.1. NCBI lineage: Eukaryota > Metazoa > Chordata > Mammalia > Rodentia > Cricetidae > Microtus > Microtus oregoni. The sequence continues at coordinate 530,483 of NW_024543298.1, forward strand.
ACCCAGCACCCCGAGCACTGAGCCTGAGCACCCTGAGTACTGAGCACTGAGCACCCTGAGTACTGAGCACAGAGCACCCTGAGTACTGAGCACCCAGCACCCCGAGCACTGAGCACCGAGCACCCTGAGTAGTGAGCACCCAGCACCCTGAGCACTGAGCACCCAGCACAACGAGTACTGAGCACCCAGCACCCGGATTACTGAGCACCAAGCACCCTGAGCACTGAGCACCCAGCACCCCGAGCCCTGAGCACCCAGCACCCTGAGTACTACGCACCCAGCACCCTGAGTACTGAGCACCCTGCACCCTGAGTACTGAGCACCCAGCACACTGAGTACTGATCACCCAGCGTACTGAGCACCGAGCACCCCGAGCACTGAGCACCCAGCACCCTGAGTACTGAGCACCCTGCACCCTGAGTACTGAGCACCCAGCACACTGAGTACTGAGCACCCAGCGTACTGAGCACCCAGCACCTTGAGCACTGAGCACCGAGCACCCCGAGCACTGAGCACCCAGCACCCGGAGTACTGAGCACCCAGCACCCTGCGTACTAAGCACCGAGCACCCTGAGTACTGAGCACCCAGCACTCTGAGCACTGAACACACAGCACCCTGAGTACTGAGCACCTCGAGCACTGAACACCCAGCACCCTGAGTACTGAGCACCGAGCACCCCGAGCACTGAGCACCCAGCACCCCGAGCACTGAGCACCCAGCACCCCGAGCACTGAGCACCCAGCACCCTGAGTTCTGAGCACCCAGCACCCTGAGTACTGAGCACCCTGCACCCTGAGCACTGAGTACCCAGCACACTGAGCACTGAGCACCCAGCACCCTGAGCACTGAGCACACAGCACCCTGAGCACTGAGCACCCAGCACCCTGAGTACTGAGCACTGAGCACCCAGCACCCTGAGTACTGAGAACCCAGCACCCCGAGTACTGAGCACCCAGCACCCTGAGTACTGAGCACCCAGCACCCTGAGCACTGAGCACCCAGCACCCCGAGCACTGAGCAACCAGCACCCTGAGTACTGAGCACCCAGCACCCTGAGCACTGAGCACCCAGCACCCTGAGCACTGAGCACCCAGCACCCTGAGCACTGAGCACCCAGCACCCTGAGTAGTGAGCAACCAACGTACTGAGCACCGAGCACCCCGAGCACTGAGCACCCAGCACCCTGAGTACTGAGCACCGATCACCCCGAGCACTGAGCACCCAGCACCCTGAGTACTGAGCTCCGAGCACCCCGAGCACTGAGCACCCAGCGCCCTGAGCACTGAGCACCCAGCACCCTGAGCACTGAGCACCCAGCACCCTGAGTACTGAGCACCCAGCACCCTGAGTACTGAACACCCAGCACCCTGAGCACTGAGCACTGAGCACCCTGAGCACTGAGTACTGAGCAACCTGAGCACTGAGCACCCAGCACCCCGAGTACTGAGCACGCAGCACCCCGAGCACTGAGCACCCAGCGCCCTGAACACTGAGCACCCAGCACCCTGAGCACTGAGCACTGAGCACCCTGAGCACTGAGCACCCAGCACACCGAGTACTGAGCACTGAGCACCCTGAGTACTGAGCACCAAGCACCCTAAGTACTGAGCACTGAGCACCCTGAGTACTGAGCACCCAGCACCCTGAGCACTGAGTACCCAGCACCCTGAGTACTCAGCACTGAGAACCCTGAGTACTGAGCACCGAGCACCCTGAGTACTGAGCACCCAGCAAGCTGATCACTGAGCACCCAGCACCCTGAGCACTGAGCACTGAGCACACAGCACCCTGAGCACTCAGCACCCAGCACCCCGAGCACTGAACACTCAGCACCCCGAGCACAGAGCACCCAGCACCCTGAGCACTGAGCACCCTGTGGACTGAACACCCAGCACCCTGAGCACTGAGCACCCAGCACCCTGAGTACTGAGCACCGATCACCATGAGCACTGAGCACCCAGCACCCCGAGCACTGAGCACCCAGCACCCTGAGTACTGAGCTCCCAGCACCCCGAGCACTAAGCACCCAGTACCCTGAGTACTGAGCACCCTGAGTATTGAGCACCGATCACCCTGAGCACTGAGCTCCCAGCACCCTGAGTACTGAGCACCCAGCACCCTGAGCACTGAGCACCCAGCACCCTGAGTACTGATCACCCAGCACCCTGAGCACTGAGCACACAGCACCCTGAGTACTGAGCACCCAGCACCCTGAGCACTTAGCACCCAGCACCCTGAGTACTGAGCACCCAGCACCCTGAGCACTGAGCACCCAGCACCCCGAGAATGAGCACCCAGCACCCCGAGTACTGAGCACCGAGCACCCTGAGCACTGAGTACCCAGCACCCTGAGCACTGAACACCCAGCAGCCTGAGTACTGAGCACCCAGCACCCTGAGTACTGAGCACCCAGCACCCTGAGCACTGAGCACCGATCACCCCGAGTACTGAGCACCCAGCCCCCTGAGTACTGAGCAGCCAGCACCCCGAGTACTGAGCACCGAGCACCCTGAGCACTGAGTACCCAGCACCCTGAGCACTGAACACCCAGCACCCTGAACACTGAACATACAGCACCCTGAGTACTGAGCACCTCGAGCACTGAGCACCCAGCACCCTGAGTACTGAGCACTGAGCACCCCGAGCACTGAGCACCCAGCACCCCGAGCACTGAGCACCCAGCACCCTGAGCACTGAGCACCCAGCACCCTTAGTACTGAGCACCCAGTACCCTGAGCACTGAGCACCCAGCACCCTGAGCACTGAGTACTGAGCACCGATCACATCGAGCACTGAGCACCCAGCACCCAGAGTACTGAGCACCCAGCACCCTGAGTACTAAGCACCGAGCACCCTGAGTACTGAGCACCCAGCACCCTGAACACTGAACATACAGCACCCTGAGTACTGAGCACCTCGAGCACTGAGCACCCAGCACCCTGAGTACTGAGCACCGAGCACCCCGAGCACTGAGCACCCAGCACCCCGAGCACTGAGCACCCAGCACCCCGAGCACTGAGCACCCACCACCCTGAGCACTGAGCACCCAGCACCCTGAGCACTGAGCACCCAGCACCCTGAGCACTGAGCACCCAGCACCCTGAGCACTGAGCACCCAGCACCCTGAGTACTGAGCACTGAGCACCTAGCACCCCGAGTATTGAGCACCCAGCACCCTGAGTACTGAGCACTGAGAACCCAGCACCCCGAGCACTGAGCACCCAGCACCCTGAGCACTGAGCAGCCAGCACCCGAGTACTAAGCAACCAGCACCCTGAGTACTGAGGACCCAACACCCTGAGTACTGAGCACTGAGCACCCAGCACCCAGCACCCCGAGCACTGAGCACCCAGCACCCTGAGCACTGAGCACCCAGCACCCTGAGTACTGAGCACTCAGCACCCTGAGCACTGAGCACCCAGCACCCTGAGCACTGAGCACCCAGCACCCTGAGCACTGAGCACACAGCACCCTGAGTACTGAGCACCCAGGACCCTGAGTACTGAGCACTGAGCACCCAGCACCCCGAGCACTGAGCACCCAGCACCCTGAGTACTGAGCACTGAGCACCCAGCACCCTGAGTACTGAGCACTGAGCACCCAGCACCCCGAGCACTGAGCACCCAGCACCCTGAGCACTGAGCACCCAGCACCCGAGTACTGAGCACCCAGCACAATGAGTACTGAGCACCCAGCACCCTGAATACTGAGCACCCAGCACCCCGAGTACTGAGCACCCAGCACCCTGAGTACTGAGCACCCAGCACCCTGAGCACTGAGCACCCAGCACCCCGAGCACTGAGCACCCAGCACCCTGAGTACTGAGCACCCAGCACCCTGAGCACTGAGCACCCAGCACCCTGAGCACTGAGCACCCAGCACCCTGAGCACTGAGCACCCAGCACCCTGAATAGTGAGCACCCAACGTACTGAGCACCGAGCACCCTGAGCACTGAGCACCCAGCACCCTGAGCACTGAGCACCCAGCACCCTGAGCACTGAGCACCCAGCACCCAAGTACTGAGCACCCAGCACCATGAGTACTGAGCACCCAGCACCCTGAGTACTGAGCACCGAGCACCCTGAGCACTGTGCACACAGCACCCTGAGCACTGAGCACCCAGGACCCTGAGCACTGAGGACCCAGCAGCCTGAGTAGTGAGCACCCAACGTACTGAGCACCGAGCACCCTGAGCACTGAGCACCCAGCACCCCGAGTACTGAGCACCCAGCACCCCGAGCACTGAGCACCCAGCGCCCTGAACACTGAGCACCCAGCACCCTGAGCACTGAGCACTGAGCACCCTGAGCACTGAGCACCCAGCACACCGAGTACTGAGCACTGAGCACCCTGAGTACTGAGCACCAAGCACCCTAAGTACTGAGCACTGAGCACCCTGAGTACTGAGCACCCAGCACCCTGAGCACTGAGTACCCAGCACCCTGAGTACTGAGCACTGAGAACCCTGAGTACTGAGCACCGAGCACCCTGAGTACTGAGCACCCAGCACGCTGATCACTGAGCACCCAGCACCCTGAGCACTGAGCACTGAGCACACAGCACCCAGAGCACTGAGCACCCAGCACCCCGAGCACTGAACACCCAGCACCCCGAGCACTGAGCACCCAGCACCCTGAGCACTGAGCACCCTGTGGACTGAACACCCAGCACCCTGAGCACTGAGCACCCAGCACCCTGAGTACTGAGCACCGATCACCCTGAGCACTGAGCACCCAGCACCCCGAGCACTGAGCACCCAGCACCCTGAGTACTGAGCTCCCAGCACCCCGAGCACTAAGCACCCAGTACCCTGAGTACTGAGCACCCTGAGTATTGAGCACCGATCACCCTGAGCACTGAGCTCCCAGCACCCTGAGTACTGAGCACCCAGCACCCTGAGCACTGAGCACCCAGCACCCTGAGTACTGATCACCCAGCACCCTGAGCACTGAGCACACAGCACCCTGAGTACTGAGCACCCAGCACCCTGAGCACTGAGCACCCAGCACCCTGAGTACTGAGCACCCAGCACCCTGAGCACTGAGCACCCAGCACCCCGAGAATGAGCACCCAGCACCCCGAGTACTGAGCACCGAGCACCCTGAGCACTGAGTACCCAGCACCCTGAGCACTGAACACCCAGCAGCCTGAGTACTGAGCACCCAGCACCCTGAGTACTGAGCACCCAGCACCCTGAGCACTGAGCACCGATCACCCCGAGTACTGAGCACCCAGCCCCCTGAGTACTGAGCAGCCAGCACCCCGAGTACTGAGCACCGAGCACCCTGAGCACTGAGTACCCAGCACCCTGAGCACTGAACACCCAGCACCCTGAACACTGAACATACAGCACCCTGAGTACTGAGCACCTCGAGCACTGAGCACCCAGCACCCTGAGTACTGAGCACCGAGCACCCCGAGCACTGATCACCCAGCACCCCGAGCACTGAGCACCCAGCACCCTGACCACTGAGCACCCAGCACCCTTAGTACTGAGCACCCAGTACCCTGAGCACTGAGCACCCAGCACCCAGAGTACTGAGCACCCAGCACCCTGAGTACTAAGCACCGAGCACCCTGAGTACTGAGCACCCAGCACCCTGAACACTGAACATACAGCACCCTGAGTACTGAGCACCTCGAGCACTGAGCACCCAGCACCCTGAGTACTGAGCACCGAGCACCCCGAGCACTGAGCACCCAGCACCCCGAGCACTGAGCACCCAGCACCCCGAGCACTGAGCACCCACCACCCTGAGCACTGAGCACCCAGCACCCTGAGCACTGAGCACCCAGCACCCTGAGCACTGAGCACCCAGCACCCTGAGTACTGAGCACTGAGCACCTAGCACCCCGAGTATTGAGCACCCAGCACCCTGAGTACTGAGCACTGAGCACCCAGCACCCCGAGCACTGAGCACCCAGCACCCTGAGCACTGAGCAGCCAGCACCCGAGTACTAAGCAACCAGCACCCTGAGTACTGAGGACCCAACACCCTGAGTACTGAGCACTGAGCACCCAGCACCCAGCACCCCGAGCACTGAGCACCAAGCACCCTGAGCACTGAGCACCCAGCACCCTGAGTACTGAGCACCCAGCACCCTGAGCACTGAGCACCCAGCACCCTGAGCACTGAGCACCCAGCACCCTGAGCACTGAGCACACAGCACCCTGAGTACTGAGCACCCAGGACCCTGAGTACTGAGCACTGAGCACCCAGCACCCCGAGCACTGAGCACCCAGCACCCTGAGTACTGAGCACTGAGCACCCAGCACACTGAGTACTGAGCACTGAGCACCCAGCACCCCGAGCACTGAGCACCCAGCACCCTGAGCACTGAGCACACAGCACCCGAGTACTGAGCACCCAGCACAATGAGTACTGAGCACCCAGCACCCTGAATACTGAGCACCCAGCACCCCGAGTACTGAGCACCCAGCACCCTGAGCACTGAGCACCCAGCACCCCGAGCACTGAGCACCCAGCACCCTGAGTACTGAGCACCCAGCACCCTGAGCACTGAGCACCCAGCACCCTGAGCACTGAGCACCCAGCACCCTGAGCACTGAGCACCCAGCACCCTGAATAGTGAGCACCCAACGTACTGAGCACCGAGCACCCTGAGCACTGAGCACCCAGCACCCTGAGCACTGAGTACCCAGCACCCTGAGCACTGAGCACCCAGCACCCAAGTACTGAGCACCCAGCACCCTGAGTACTGAGCACCCAGCACCCTGAGTACTGAGCACCGAGCACCCTGAGCACTGAGCACACAGCACCCTGAGCACTGAGCACCCAGGACCCTGAGCACTGAGGACCCAGCAGCCTGAGTAGTGAGCACCCAACGTACTGAGCACCGAGCACCCTGAGCACTGAGCACCCAGCACCCCGAGTACTGAGCACCCAGCACCCCGAGCACTGAGCACCCAGCGCCCTGAACACTGAGCACCCAGCACCCTGAGCACTGAGCACCCTGAGCACTGAGCACCCAGCACACCGAGTACTGAGCACTGAGCACCCTGAGTACTGAGCACCAAGCACCCTAAGTACTGAGCACTGAGCACCCTGAGTACTGAGCACCCAGCACCCTGAGCACTGAGTACCCAGCACCCTGAGTACTGAGCACTGAGAACCCTGAGTACTGAGCACCGAGCACCCTGAGTACTGAGCACCAAGCACCCCGAGTACTGAGCACCGAGCACCCTGAGCACTGAGTACCCAGCACCCTGAGCACTGAACACCCAGCAGCCTGAGTACTGAGCACCCAGCACCCTGAGTACTGAGCACCCAGCACCCTGAGCACTGAGCACCGATCACCCCGAGTACTGAGCACCCAGCCCCCTGAGTACTGAGCAGCCAGCACCCCGAGTACTGAGCACCGAGCACCCTGAGCACTGAGTACCCAGCACCCTGAGCACTGAACACCCAGCACCCTGAACACTGAACATACAGCACCCTGAGTACTGAGCACCTCGAGCACTGAGCACCCAGCACCCTGAGTACTGAGCACCGAGCACCCCGAGCACTGAGCACCCAGCACCCCGAGCACTGAGCACCCAGCACCCTGAGCACTGAGCACCCAGCACCCTTAGTACTGAGCACCCAGTACCCTGAGCACTGAGCACCCAGCACCCTGAGCACTGAGTACTGAGCACCGATCACATCGAGCACTGAGCACCCAGCACCCAGAGTACTGAGCACCCAGCACCCTGAGTACTAAGCACCGAGCACCCTGAGTACTGAGCACCCAGCACCCTGAACACTGAACATACAGCACCCTGAGTACTGAGCACCTCGAGCACTGAGCACCCAGCACCCTGAGTACTGAGCACCGAGCACCCCGAGCACTGAGCACCCAGCACCCCGAGCACTGAGCACCCAGCACCCCGAGCACTGAGCACCCACCACCCTGAGCACTGAGCACCCAGCACCCTGAGCACTGAGCACCCAGCACCCTGAGCACTGAGCACCCAGCACCCTGAGCACTGAGCACCCAGCACCCTGAGTACTGAGCACTGAGCACCTAGCACCCCGAGTATTGAGCACCCAGCACCCTGAGTACTGAGCACTGAGCACCCAGCACCCCGAGCACTGAGCACCCAGCACCCTGAGCA